>NC_091458.1:120595343-120925843 GCF_027789765.1 Dendropsophus ebraccatus | reverse complement strand
CTAATGTGGGAGAGGTGTACTACCTTACTTAGAGAGTTACAATTCAGAAATCTGAAAATTTGGTGGCAATATGAGTAAATACAATTGTTAAAAATGTAACAGCAGTGATGTATACTTTTATTAGGATGAGGTGTGTGGTTGATTAAAACATTTTGCTATTTTTTATGCTCTGACTGACAAATATATTTTTTTTTCTCCTTGAACCCTACCCTTCTTGTTTTTCATGTTTGAACTGGGGGATCAACAGAGTTACCAGCTGAAGAAGGTAAGTCCATGAATTCTATTTTTTAGGGTGCTCACAGATTATTTCTTTTAACTCCACTATGTTTATTTAAATGGAGATGGGGAAATAAGTCGCTGCCCGTCCAGTTTTGCAAAAGCTTACTGTATGTTCCTCATGTGCAAAAGATTGAAAGCAGAGTTTCATGCAATGTGTATATAGTCAGATTTATGGTTAATTATGAATAATGCATTTAATCGACAGTACACCAATATATTAATTGCTTACCATTGCTCGTTTTCCTCATTTATATGGGAAAATTACCGGTATGTGGACTTGTTAAGGGTAGAATTGGTTTTGTTACCAGTGTGCAAAGGCAGATGGGAATTAGTAATTGGCTATTATACGGTATTTTATGTTTATCGCAATATCATAAAGAATATGGAATAGATTCTGTGGTCTTAAAGTGATCAATAATCTTTTGCTTTCCAGGAAAATCACTTTGGGAACTAGTGGTCGAACAATTCGAAGATCTTTTAGTCCGCATCCTTCTCCTAGCTGCGTTTGTGTCTTTTGTAAGTTAAAATTATTAAATTCAATTGTCTATTGTTTTATGTTTATATTGTTTGTCATTGTGTTCAGATGAAGTATTAGTCAGAGGGTGTTTAGAGAGAAACCAATAAAGTGACTCTGTACCCACAATCTAACCCTCCTAAATTGCTTGTGCCTTTGGATAGCTGCTTTTAATCCAAGATCTGTCCTGGGGTCTGTTCGGCAGGTGATGCAATTATTGTTGTAAAAACTACTTTTAAACTTGCAGCCCTGTGTCAAATTGGTGTGGCCTAGAGTGTCTATGCCCTTGCACCACCTCACTGTCCCTTTTCCCCGCCCTCTTCATAATTAGGAATGCCCCTAGAACAATTTCTGCTACTCATCACCTGTGTGAACCCTGCTCATGAGCTGGATCATTAAGGCACCTGTGCAGTGTTCGGGTGATGAATAAGAAAACTCCAGCCCTGGGGCATTCCTATCGACGAGGAGGAGGGACGGAGGGGCGTCGCAATCCTAGGGCACAGACACTCTAGGTCATGCCAATTTGACACAGGGCTGCAAGTTTAAAAGTAGGGTTTTTTTGTTTTTTTTAACAATAACTGCATCACCTGCCGAACGGACCCCAGGACAGATCTTGGATTAAAAGCAGCTATCCAAAGGTACAAGCGGTTTGGGGGGGCAGATTGTGGGTACAGAGTTGCTTTAAAGGGATATATAATATATATATATATATATATATATATATATATATATATATATATATATATATATATATATATATATATATTATTTGGACATAAAGTCCAGACTTTCAACTTTTTTTTGAGGATATTTACATTTAGAATAAACTAGAAAATGTACCCGGCGCTGCCCGGGTATAAAGTGTCAGTGTGTGTATAGAGGGTCCTGTATACCTGTAGTATAGAGTTGGTGGAGGTGCTGTATACCTGTAGTATAGAGTTGGTGGAGGTCTTGTATACCTGAAGTATATAGTTCGCGGGTCCTGTATACCTGTAGTGTATAGTTTGGGGTTCTGTATACCTGTAGTATAGAGATGGTGGAGGTGCTGTGGCAGTATTATCCAGTCACAGTATGGCGGTATTGGTCAGGTGTGGTGTGGCAGTGTTATACAGTCACAGTATGGCGGTATTGGTCAGGTCTGGTGTGGTGTGGTGGTTTTGGTCAGGTCTGGTGTTGGGGTGTTAAATGTGATGTGTGGAGCTATTACCTACCAGTCCTGATGCTAATTGGTGAGTGAGGATGGGGCATCCTCAGGTTTAGTGCTTAGGGCAGCAGCAGCTGGTAATACTGCCCTGTATACCTGTATAGATGGAGCAGGAGGTCCTGTGTGAGGCAGCTTCCCTAGCAACCACAACTCCCTGTGAAAATGAAAGCAGTAATCCTATTGGTTGCTAAGGCTCCCAACTGCTGTTTTCTCTGGGCAGCTGCAGCTAATTATATCACCTGTGCTTGCAGTGAGGAGATTTTCCCATTCATCTCTATGGGGCGCCGCTCTTCCCCCTCCCCCTCCTCTCCTGTACATCTGGCGGGGACGGGGACCTTCGCTAAAACCTTCCCGGGCACCCAATGTATCTGTGTGCCAAATTTGGGGTCAAATGGTTCAGGTGTTTGGAAGTCTATATGGGACAGACAGACAGACTTTCATTTTTATGATATAGATGAAGAGTTTAGGAGTTTCAGCTCCTTAACATGTGTCACCTTGTTTTTTAATGGACCAAAAGTAATTGGACAATTGACTCTTGGGCTGTTTCCTGGGCAGGTGTGGGCAACTCCTTTTGTTATTTCATTCTCAATTAAGCAGATAAAGGGCCTGGAGTTGATTTGAGGTGTGGTACTTGCATTTGGAAGATTTTGCAGTGAAGAAAACTTGTGGTAAAAGGAGCTCTCAATACAGGTAAAACAGACCATCCTTAGGATAGATTCAAAGTAAAGCGTTTACAGTTGATTTCACGCTGCGCATATTGCCGCAATTCTGCTGCAAGAATGTGCTGGCGACTTTCTTTATCTACTATGCCGGGCAGGTAAAAGTAGCAAAGATGCTTATCCACTCCAGTCTGCTTCTCCGGGTCCAGACTCACTGACAGTTTGTTCAGCCAATCACTGTGCTGTCCGTCCGCAGTCACTAATTGGCTAAGCGAACGGTCAGGGAGCTGGGACCTAAAGAAGCACTTGGGAGAGGTAAACATTGTGTCTTTACTATTTAGTTAAAGACACTATGCTTACCCACTCCCGTATTCTTCTTTGGGTCCCAGCTCCCTGACCGTTCGCTCAGACACAGAGTCTGGACTTGGTGAAGCAGACAGGAGCAGATAAGCATGGTGTCTTTTGTTATTTTTACTGGCCCGGCAAAGAAGTAGTTAAAGAAACTTGCCACTATATTCTCGTAACCAAATTAAAATCCGATGTGAGAATGCAGGGTTATAGACTCTAATGGTAGTGAGTGTTGCAGAGGATTTGCTGCGATATTCACAGCGTTAATTCCACTGCAAACTCGTTACTTGTGAATCTATCCTAGAGCCCTAAAACAAAAAAATCTTAAAAATTACTACAATATTAGGAGTGTCAACATTTACTGTATTGTACATCCTGAGAAAGAAAGTGAGCACTGGGGAACTCATCAATGCTAAAAAAAACACCCACAGAAGACAGTGGTGGATGATTGCAGAATAATTTCCATGGTGAAGAGAAACCTCTTCACAATAGCCAACCAAGTGAGAAACACTCTCCAGGATGTAGGTGTATCAATATCCATACCTACAATGAAGAGAAAGTAAATACAGAAGGTTCACTGCGTGCCGCAAGCCACTCATAAGCCTCAAGAATAGGAGAGCTAGTTTTCAAAGAACATTCTTTGGACAGATAAAACGAAGATCAACCTCTATCAGAATGATGGAAAGAAAATAAATGGCACAGCCATGGTACACCTTATAATCCAAAGCATAGAACATTATCTGTAAGACACAGTGGAGGCAGCGTGATGGCTGGGGCATCCATAGCTGCCAGTGGCACTGGGTCACTGATGATATACCAGGACAGAAGTAGCCGGATGAATTCTGAGCAATTCAGAGACATACTGTGTGCTCACGTGCAGCCAAACTGATTGGTTGGCGCTTCATAATACAGATGGACAATGAAGCCAAAGCAACACAGGAGTTTATTAAAGCAAAGTAGTGAAATGTATTTGAATGGCCAAGTCAGTCACCTGATCTCAGCTCAGTTGAGCAGCATTTCACTTGATAGAGATTAAACTTCATACAGTAGGGCCCACTGAAAACCCCTGCATTAAAGGCCTGACACAACATTAAACAGGAGGAAACACGGCATCTGGTAATGTCCATGAGTTCAAGACTTTGATAAAAACCCTTTGCTGGCAAAGCCCGTCCAAAGTATTAGAAATGAACGTCTTATTTACAATTACAGTGGTGCCTTGGTTTACGAGTAACTTGGTTTAAGAGCGTTTTTCAAAATTGGGACTTGGTTAAAGAACATTGCTTTGGTTTATGAGCTCCCTGTACTGGGTGGGAGCGCAAGTGGAGGAGCGGTATGGTCTGCACAGGGTGGTCTACAGCACTGTACTCTGACCCAGGAAGTCTCCCTCACCTTCCAAATCATAGCAGATCTGCAGTGTCCCAGTACAGAAGGTCCTTCTCCATATATATATTTGTTCTTGTACCGGAAAGGGTTAATGGCCACTGCAAAGGGTTGTGTATATTGCCCCCCCAGTGTTCAAGTCTGGTATTTCTCATATTTTCCTATGTATATTCATTTGTATTTGAACTTATGGTGTGATGATGCAACCGGCCTAGTGTCTCGTGACTTCTCCGGCTGCCATAGTAACCCCAATAGCCGTCAAGCTTTTGGCTGGGGTCAGTTAGTCACTTCCCTTTTACCTCAGTAGTCTTCTCTCTACCCTCAAGGGAGAAGGTTGTGTTGTTCCCCCCTCTACCTTCAAGAGGGAGGACGTGTGCTCTGCTGCTCTGCAAGCAAGGCCGCAACTCAGTGTGATCCTCTCAGCTACAACAGAGACAGAATCCGGTCCCGTCCTGACCAGTCTCGTCTTCAAGATTCTCTATTCTATTGAAAGGTCTGGGTGCCGTTCTCAAGTCGCTATTTTCTCCTCATCAACAGCAAGTATTCTGTTCAGTATTATTCCACCCAGCATCATTCTCAGGGAACTACTACCCTCATTCTCCGTTAAGATTGCGCTCACTCGAAGTAACGTTATCACACTACGGCCTATTGCAGCATCACCCATCTGCTCAGTTGTACTCAATTTTGTCTATTCCTGGTTACATCCAGAGAGACTGTGTTGCTATTGACAACCACCATGTTAATAAACGCACAACCACCGTTGTTTCCGAACCCTGGCATTGGGCTAGTTATTGGTGCCTTGACTAAGGGCAATGAAGAATTGTCGGGGCCCCGCATGGTCAGGTTCCCGTGGGTTGGTCACCTACCCTCGTGCCATAACCGTGACCTAACATCTGGCAAGTGGCTACCCGGGTCCTACCTACCACTACGAACTACTACTACCCCCAGTGGGTCACCCCAGATCCATGTCAGGCTGGGGCTTGCATCAGGGGACAGGACTGTGGAGGGAATCTTTCCATAGCTGTAACCTTTCTCTCCTGGACAGAGTGCTGCTATACTGTGCCCACATTTGCTCTGCCAGCTGATCTGTCAGCCTTTGTGTTTCCCATTCTCTCAATTACTGTACAGAAACTTATCATATCACATATTCTGCTGTTTCTGAATGTTTGTTTCATCTGTTTTACATGTTATTCAGAATAATAAATCATTATTTTTGGGGTGTGGAACCAATTGTCTGCGTTTCTATGATTTCTTATGGAAAAATTTGCTTTGGTTTAAGAGTGGATTTGGATTTAGAGTATGGCCCCGGAACGAAGGCACCACTATATTTAACTTGTCTAATTACTTTTGAATTGAAGGGATTGTGTATAGGAAATGCTTTAGTTCCTGACATTATTATGCAATCTTTTTGTTCAACCCACTAAATTAAAGCTGAAAGTCTGAACTTTTACTCTGAATCTGAATTGTTGTTTAAATTGTGGTAATGTACAGAACAAAAATTTGAAATATGTCTCATCCCAGATATTTTGGACCAAACTGTATATTAAGTCTTAATAACAATTTTAGAGATTATATAAATTTTGTAATCCCCCAAAAAATGGTTACGTCACGATACTACTTGATAAATGGCTATTTCCATTGTATTGAATAAGCCAAAAAAAATCCCAAAACAAGGCTCTTTGTTTAGTGACAGGATTGGATATTTGTGGCTCCCCATCTGTTGCAAAACTACAAAACTATGACAAAAACTCATGCCTGGATAGCCAAAGCTTTGGCATGGGGGAACGCGTTTCCCATCCCTGATTTAGGGCAAAGAGGTTCCCTTATCACTGATCTAACAATGCACACTGACATTGGCCAGGATTTACTAAGATTAGATGGAAACATACAAGATTGTCAGAAGTAAAGTGCTATCTGGTCCCTCTAGTTTGCCCTTATAAGACTACGATTTTGCGTCCTGCACAAAAGAAGTGTACATCGGGAAATGGAGAGAACATATGCACAAAACGACTACATCAAGCTAATGGGACAGTCGACCCCACGCAAGGCTGCATGTCTTGCTCAAGTATACCATTTTAGTTTTTTTAATAGATCATACATAAACATGCAAATATTTTCTCCATCTTGTTAATGCAACAGCTACAAAGAGGCTCCCAAAAGACTTAAAGTGACACTGTCACCCCCTTTTTGCAGTATGACTTCTCTACACAGGTGTAAAGAGTAAATTTTGCAGTTTTCATGCCCCATTTTATATCATACGTCATGTTGCTTATTACAGTCAAAAGTTATCTTTTATCATGTGGGAAATGTGTTACGTGGGCGGGGCTTCACGGTTCCAGCACCACTTAGCCCCACCCATGTTGCCACCGTAGGCTCCGACCCTCCGTGACATCATCGGGGCACAGTCTCCGCATTATCGACGGTCATTGGAATTGAGTGGCATAAAGGTCTAGGCTCCACCCCATCTAGGTCGGCCTGTACCAATGGCCACTGAAGGGGCAGGGCCTATGCGGTGATGTCACGAAGGGGGCGGGTCTATGGTGGTGATGTGGGCGGGGTTAAGTGCTGCTGTGACGTGAAGCCCCGTTCACGTAGTACAATCCACAGATGATTCAAGATCACTTTTTACGGCAACAAGCACCATGACGTATGATTTTAAATAAGGCATGAAAACTGCAAAATTTACCCTTTACACCTGTGTAGAGAAGTCATAATGCAAAAAAGGGGCTGACTGTGTCACTATAAAGCAGGTGCCACAGTAATAATTAATAAAACCATGTCTTAAACTTCACTTTATAAGATAGTTAGTTACTGCTGGGTAAGTTTTCAAGAACTGTGTGTGGGAGTGAGAGATTTTTTTTTTCCTGCTGTTAGCGGCATGTGAGTCAGAGCTATACAGATTGATGTAGAATCCACAAGGATGAGCAAGGTTATGATACCAAGAATACAGAAATGTACAATCTGCAATTGATGTTACTTCTGTTCTCAAGGCTATGCATTGTTCTGTTTTCTTCTTGAAAGGCATTATAGTGGAAAAGTCAAAAACGTCAACCGAGCTCTTTTAAATTCCAGTATTGTTTGTCAGTGCACATCTTAGCCCTCCATCCCCGTATCTATATCAATAAGAGGAGGTGTCATTGTTATTCGTATTAGTCAGAACAGTAGGCTATGGAATTGTTTGGTTAAACCTTTATTTTAAGTGTCTATTGAACTTCATAGTGTCTTTTGTGTAAATCTCTGGTGATGTAAGTGTCAACTTATGTAAAAAGGTCCTGATAAATAAATGTAGAACATGGTTACGTCTTTAAAAGTAGAGCCTCTCCCATGAGGGGAGTTGTCAGAGGCGCTAGTGTCAGAAGGGAAGGAGGCATTTTAAAATATTGTCTCGCCCTAGAAGAAGTGCAGTGATGCCACACCCAAACACTCCGCTACAGCCGGAAGGGAAAACACTGCAATGTATCTTCTCGCTATTTGAAGTATCAACCTGCGTACGGAGTGCTGAGGATGAAGGAAAGTGTCTTACTGTCATCCTCTGTGCTGTGCCTATGACATTAAGCCCTTAATCCATATGTAAATATGTCATTTTGGTGCACTGGGAGTGGGACTACCTATGAGCCCCCAGCTAGCCCACCCCTGATTATGAATATCAGTAGAGCAGGCTAGCCAGGGGGTGGTACAGCCAGGGTAGATTGGTGCACTGGAGGTGGTAGCCCTGTCCCCATCACCACAAATGGCAGATTTGCAGATTTTATCCTCATTGCTCCATGTTCTATAGGAACATATCAGCAGGTGAGATACTTCTAACCAGTAATAATATAGAATTTCTCAGATTAATTGCCGAACCTCTGTAGTTGTAGACATGGAGCATGGAACTCACACACTTCTTTTAGCTGCGCAGTGCTGCGTGTAGTGAAATGTGACTTACTCATATGAAATTACTCCAGCGGTATGACATTTGTAAGAAATGGAAGGATTTGTCTAATAACATGTATTTAAAAAAAAAATGGTCGTATTGATGCTTCCTAATATCACGTCAGTGGACCTAGGAAGTAGTAAACTTCTACACATTTTTCTTTTATTACAAAGCAAACTTATTAAATGGCATACAGGTTGTCTGATGTACAGTGATTGGCAGATTAGTGCACTCCATGTAACCTATGCTGTGTGTCCATGGACCTGATTCGATGTATAGTAACAACTGCCCGGTCTCTTGGTATCTTCTTAGATGTTTGCCAGCAGTTGTGTCCTCAGTAAAACCATATAAATAAGGAGACTTTGGTGTTTAAAGCGTAACTGTCATGTTTTTTTTTTTATTGCAGAAATCAGTAGTATAAGCGATTTTAAGAAACTCTGTAATAGGTTTCATCAGCCAAAAAAGCCTCCTTCTGTACTCAAGAAGCAATCTCCCAGCCTCCCCCCCCCCTGACTTCTTATCTGTGCATTATCAGGCAAACACGTCTTCATTACAGAGAAGCCAGTGAAGATGGGTTCTGCTCTCTCCATTGTAAGCCTATGAAGGGGGGAGGGGCTGAGGGAGATGAGGGAGCAGGAAGAGGTGACATGAAGGTCAGCTGTTTGTAGACTCTCTGGGCACCTAAAATGCTAAATTCAGGTGTCAGAAAGGTCAGTGCTTATCTATGAACTTACTGAGAGAAGATTGCAGGGTGTTGTGCTTTGCAGAAATCCCCCGTGCTCAGTCACTCCTAACAGCCCCTCCCCTCTCCATAGCCACATAATGGAGACAGAAATCCTGCTTCATTTGATGTGAGGGGGGAGGCTGGGAGATTGCTTTTTCACTACAGAAGGAAACTCTTTTAGTACATAAAACCTATTACAGAGTTTCTTAAAATCGCTTGTACTGTTGATATTTAATGTTTTCAGAAAAATGACCCTGAAATGACAGTTACGCTTTAACCCTTAGACGACCCAGGGCGTATAGTTACGCCATGGAAGTCTGTCCCCAGACGACCTAGGGCGTAACTGTACGCCCTGGGTGTTTCTCACGCTATGAAGCGCGCTCCGGAGCGGAGCGCGCTTCATAGCAGGTGGGGGCCGGCTGCAATCAGCAGCCGGGACCTCACCGGTAATGACACGCTGCAGCGATCGCGCTGCCGCGTGTCATTAACTCCTTAAACGCCGCGGCGTTTAAGTGTAAGTGACAGGGGGAGTCCCCTGTCACCTACCGATCGGGACCCCCGCAGTGTGACTGCGGGGGTCCCGATCGGTAAAACGGGCCGCCGGAGCTCTCTCACCTGCCTCCGTGCGGTCCGATCGGCGCTCTGGTCACTGAGCCTGCACAGGCAGGCTCAATGAGCAGATCGCCGATAACACTGATCAATGCTATGCCTATGGCATAGCATTCATCAGTGTAGAAATCAAAGTAATGTATGTACAAGTCCCCCAAAGGGACTTCAAATGTGTAAAAAAAAAAAGTTAAAAACACTAACACACTACCCCAAAACCCCTCCCCCAATAAAAGTTGAAATCACCCCCCTTTCCCATTATATAAATAAAACATATAAAAATAAATAAATAGATAAACATATAATATACCATAGCGTGCGTAATTGTCCGATCTATTAAAATATAACAAGCGTCATTGCGAACGGTAAACGGCGTACACAAAAAGAGGGAAAAAAGTGCGCGGATTACCGATTTTATGTTACATTATATATATAAAAAAATTAATAAAAAGTGATCAAAACGTCCGATCTTCACAAATATGGTATTAATAAAAACTAGAGATCATGGCGGAAAAAATGACACCCCATACAGCCCCGTAGGTGAAAAAATAAAACCGTTATAAGCGTCACAATAGTCCCATTTTATTTATAATTAATTGCCAAAAAAAAGGATTTCATTTAAAAAAAATATATAACATTAGAGAATCTGCGTAAACCTGCATATGGTTGTGTTCGTACTGACCTATAGAGTAATGGTATCATGTCGCTTTTACCATATAGTGCATTACGTAGACACAGGAACCCCCCAAACGTTACCATATTGCATTCTTTTTTGCGATTTCACCAATTTATATCTTCATAAATAATATATTTGGAATTCCATCATACATGTTATGGTAAAATGAAAGACGCCATTACACAGTACAACTATTCCTGTAACAAATAAGCCCTTAAATGGCCGTGTAGATAAAAAACTGAAAGTGCTGGAGCTCTTAGAAGGGGAGGAGGGAAAAACGGAAACACTAAGATCAAAATTTGCGCGGTCCACTGGGTCATTTTGGGCCTGGTCCTCAAAGGGTTAAAGAATTGAAATTGCCAAGGATTACTCGTATGACATAAATGCTTCACCTCATTTCAACAAATAATAGTTAACACTTTAGACTTTATCTTTGTTGTGTTTGTAGCATGCACATTTACCCCTCCCCTTCGTTTTAAAATTGCATGCATCATTATATAACCTTGATGTTGGGTGAATTGCTTGAACCACCCCTAAAACACAGAATATTGAATGTAAGATCCCATGCAGGGTTTCTTTCTGCAGTGTAAAATTAGATTCAGTTTCACACAAGGCTTGGACACCATAACCAGAACCTGACAGTGACCCAAAGAGGAATGACTGTTGCTGTGTGTCTGCTAGGGGTGTCTGAGCCCGGAGTACATGGGTGTGTATGGCTCTGCTGTTTCCTTGATCACATGTTATCTACAGTATGTCCAGAGATTTGCTGTAAAGCATATCACTAAATGCTGTTAAACAGCTCAGGTAAAAGTCTAGAGGGGGCGGGGTATGCATGGACATCTTACAAAGCAGACCCCAGTTTCCGCAGTAGCTGGCCTGAAGGGAGCCTGACTGAGACTGGATACTGGAGCATGCCCTTCCCCATGTCCCCCCCTTCTTTTCCTCTTACTTTTTCTTCTCACTTGCTAAATCTTTACTCTTGTCCTTTTTCCGTTTTACCTGTCAGAGGCTATTAAGCCTCTTTTTTTTCTGGCACCATATGCCTTGACACATACATATGGTGATCAGATATGTTGTGTGTCTTTATGCTTAGTAATTGCTGATGTTGATGTGCAACAAAGACATGTTTCTTACTATTGGTTCAATGTCCTCTTGATACCCTGGTTAGTGCCTGTGTGTGTGTGTGTGTGTGTGTGTGTGTGTGTTTATACATAAACGTGTGTGTATGTATGTATGTACACTACCGTTTAAAAGTTTGGGGTCACATTGAAATGTCCTTATTTTTGAAGGAAAAGCACTGTACTTTTCAATGAAGATAACTTTAAAGAAATAACACTCTATACATTGCTAATGTGGTAAATGACTATTCTAGCTGCAAATGTCTGGTTTTTGGTGCAATATCTACATAGGTGTATAGAGGCCCATTTCCAGCAACTATCACTCCAGTGTTCTAATGGTACAATGTGTTTGCTCATTGGCTCAGAAGGCTAATTGATGATTATAAAACCCTTGTGCAATCATGTTCACACATCTGAAAACAGTCTAGCTCGTTACAGAAGCTACAAAACTGACCTTCCTTTGAGCAGATTGTGTTTCTGGAGCATCACATTTGTGGGGTCAATTAAACGCTCAAAATGGCCAGAAAAAGAGAACTTTCATCTGAAACTCGACAGTCTATTCTTGTTCTTAGAAATGAGGGCTATTCCATGCGAGAAATTGCCAAGAAATTGAAGATTTCCTACAACTGTGTGTACTACTCCCTTCAGAGGACAGCACAAACAGGCTCTAACCAGAGTAGAAAAAGAAGTGGGAGGCCGCGTTGCACAACTAAGCAAGAAGATAAGCACATTACAGTCTTTAGTTTGAGAAACAGACGCCTCACAGGTCCCCAACTGGCATCTTCATTAAATATTACCCGCAAAACACCAGTGTCAACATCTACAGTGAATAAGCGGCTGCGGGATTTTGGGCTTCAGGGCAGAGTGGCAAAGAAAAAGCCATATCAGACTGGCCAATAAAAAAAAAAAGATTAAGATAGGCAAAAGAACACAGACATTGGACAGAGGAAGACTGGAAAAAAGTGTTGTGGACGGATGAATCCAAGTTTGAGGTGTTTGGATCACAAAGAAGAACGTTTGTGAGACGCAGAACAAATGAAAAGATGCTGGAAGAATGCCTGACGCCATCTGTTAAGCATGGTGGAGGTAATGTGATGGTCTGGGGTTGCTTTGGTGCTGGTAAGGTGGGAGATTTGTACAGGGTAAAAGGGATTCTGAATAAGGAAGGCTATCACTCAATTTTGCAACGCCATGCCATACCCAGTGGACAGCGCTTCATTGGAGTCAATTTCATCCTACAACAGGACAATGACCCTAAACACACCTCCAAATTGTGCAAGAACTATTTACAGCAGAAGCAGCAGCTGGTATTCTATCTGTAATGGAGTGGCCAGCGCAGTCACCAGATCTGAACCCCATTGAGCTGTTGTGGGAGCAGCTTGACCGTATGACACGCCAGAAGTGCCCATCCAACCAATCTAACTTGTGAGAGCTGCTTCTAGAAGCGTGGGGTGCAATTTCTCCAGCTTACCTCAAGGTGTGCAATGCTGTGATTGCTGCAAAAGGTGGATTCTTTGACGAAAGCAAAGTTTGATTTAAAAACGATGTTATCTACGCATCCCTCATATCCATGTCTGAGTTGACCTACTGATGAAGAGACATTGTACTGAAGCCTTATAGCCGCGAGTCTGGGGGGGGTGGGGGGAAAGGGGGGGGAAGGGAGTTCTAGTGAGTTAAGTTATTTCATTTTCTGTTACCGGTCTGTACTTACTTATGTGGTTAGCTCATTCATAGAGCGACTTTGTTACCTTCTGCGTACTAAAAGGCAGTCTGCGCACGGCCTTCTGATCATTGGTATGTACATGTCCTATCTTGAAACCAATAAAAATATGTTTGGGAAAAAAAAAAAAAATGTTATTTCAAATACAAATCATTTTTTCTAACCTTGTCAATGTCTTAACTCTATTTTCTATTCATTTCACAACGTATGGTGGTGAAGAAGTGTGACTTTTCATGGAAAACACAAAATTGTTTGGGTGACCCCAAACTTTTGAACTGTAGCTTGTGTGTGTGTGTTATATATTATATATAATTGTAGAAGTGTCACTGGAAAAGTGTTCGAGGGGAAGTACATCTCACCCAGGCTTCTGCATATGGTGAATCCAGGAGAGATTTGTCACTCAGCAGTATTATGCTGCTGAGTTGTTCTTTCCATTTTCCGGGCCTGGAGTTACTGGAATGGTGGGTAGGTTGGTAGTGGGACCTGCCATTCCCTTCCCCCCGATCCAGTTCGGGTGTTGCAGTCAGGTGTGCCCTGTTGAGCCTGCAACAGGGTAAAAGCTCCACAGAGCTGCAGGGAAAGTCTCTCTCAGCCAGGGGTGAACAGCCTGCATGCTGTGTTTCCTGGGAGCAAGGAGTACTGTCGCTGCTGGGGCCTATTCATACCCCACGATACCGCCTATGGAAGTGTCAGAAAGGTGACCTGTGTATTAGTAACAGCCCAGACGGGCAGGTTGTTTTGTTTTATTCTTAACGACGCATGACGGGTATACCAGTCATGCGGCCGTTAAGAGTAAACAGAGAGGGCTCCCGGCGTGAGCACTCTCTGCAGCGCGCGGTCCCCGGTTGCTAAGTGCAGCCAGGGACCGCGTGTATTAGCCGGCGCGGCCGATCGCCGCGGCCGGCTAATTAACTATTCAAATGCCGCTGTCAAAGCTGACAGCTGCATTTGAATAGCAGCTGTGCCCCCTCTCCCTGGTGTCCAGTGGGGGATTTCCCCCCCGCGATGCGATCGCGGAGGGGAGATCCGTTCTAATGAGCCGGCCGGGGCTCAGCGTCGGAATGACGCTGATCCCGGCTCGCCAATCTATTCAGATGGTCTGCAGCAGACTATTATAACAGAGCACCGATCTGATGGATCATTGCTCTATTATATACACAGGATTGATCTCAATGGGAGATCAGTTCTGTGTATATAGAAGTCCCCCAGGGGGCTTCATATTACTGTGAGTGAAAGTGAAAAAGTGTTTTTATTAATAAAAAATCCCCTCCACTAATAAGTCTGAATCACCCCCCTTTTCCCATTTTACAAATAAAAATAAATAAATAAACATTTGCTATCGCCGCATGCGTAATCGCCCGAACTATTAATCACATTCCTGATCTCGCACGGTAAACTGTGTAAGCGCAAAAAAATCCCAAAGTGCAAAATTGCGCATTTTTGGTCGCATCAAATCCAGAAAAAATGTAATATAAAGCGATCAAAAAGTCACTTATGCGCAATCAAGGTACCGATAGAAAGAACGCATCATGGCGCAAAAAATGACACCTGACACAGCCCCATAGACCAAAGGATAAAAGCGCTATAAGCCTGGGAATAGAGCGATTTTAAGGAACATATATTTGTTAACAATGGTTTTAATTTTTTACAGGTCATCAGATACAATAAAAGCTATACATGTTACATATCGTTTTAATCGTAATGACTTGAACATATATAACTAAGTTTTTCCATAGGACACACGGCGTATAATAAAATAATTGCATTTTTTTTTCAATTTCACTGCGCATATATTTTTTTTTCTGGTTTCGCAGCATATTTTATAGAAAAATTCAGCCTGTCATTGCGAAGTACAATTAGTGACGCAAAAAATAAGGGCTCATGTGAGTCTGTAGGTTTAAAATGCAAGTGCTATGGCTTTTTAAGCACATGGAGGAAAAAACGAAAATGCAAAAACGAAAGTTAGCACGGTCCTTAAAGGGTTAAAGCACGGTGTTGCTGTATTTATTTTGCTGGACTGTTTATGCCACAAATAAACGCCAAGCTATTATTTTCAAAGCCAAGTCTGCTGTGAACTGTGTCAAATCACACCATTCCCCGGGAAGATCCCTACAATATATATTGTTGGGATCTTCCCGGGGGATGGTGTGTTTGGACACAGTTCACAGCAGACTTGGCTTTGTAAAATAACAGCTTGGCGTTTATTTGCAGCATAAACAGTCCAGAAAACATAAATACAGCAACACCGTGCTTTTAAGAACAAAACAAAAGGGTCTTGCCTGTCTGGACGCTTACTAACAGGCAGGTTACCTATCTGATGCTTCAATAAGCGGTATCGGCGGGTATGAATTGGCGGCAGTATTCCTTGCTCCCAGGAGAACCAGCATGCAGGCTGTTCACCCCTGGCTGAGAGCAAACATTGGATCCTCTGCAGGGCTTTTACCTTGTCAGGCTGATTAGGGTCAGAAACACCTGACCCCAAAACCTGACCTGGATCGGGGGGAGGGAATGGCAAGTTCCACTACCAAAAACCTACCTGCCATTCCATGTAAGTCCAGGCCCGGCAATAATAAATAATAGCTCAGCAGCATAACACTGCTGAGCACAGATGCCTCCTGGACTCACCATCTCACGCTACGTATTAACCTGGGTGAGATGTACATCCCCTCGAGCACTTTACCAGTGACATGTCCACAATATATATATACATATATATATATATATATATATATATATATATATATATATATGTCATTGTTTGTACAATAACAAAAAGGATGCCTTTGTAATGCACATTTGGCAGCCCCATAACAATGTACAAAGAAATTTAAATAAAAAAAAAATCTGAAAAAAAGGAGCATGTTTTACTGTCTGTCTCTAATCTGTTAAAGGAAAGCTAGGCAATACATTCCCTTTGGCCTTTTACTAGACCTCTGTAGTAGCCATAGTGCCTGAGGAAGACATTGGCAGCAGAGCACTGATATAACTGATCGATGCTATACAACAACAGCATAATATTACAGGGGTTGTCTGGGATTTACACCAAATTGGGGACGCTGCCAGGGCTATTCGAGATCATTCAACATTTCAATACCGGTGGATTCAATCCTATGGAAAATTAAGAGTAACAAGTTAAATACACCTTGATTGCTTAGTGGAATAAGCAGAAATTGGAAACAAAAAATGTATAGGTGAGAAAACACTCTGTATTTTCATAATTTTAGAATGTGAGAAGTGAAAGAAATCTGAATACTGTTCACTGCGATGTATACGGTGCAAGTTACTGTATGGAGCTAGGTATGATTTGTGTTTTCCAGCTTTGCATAGCATGTTTATGCAAATTGCTGCAGACCTAAAGCTGCTGTACAGGATGAGTAAGAAGATGTTTTACAGTTATGAGTCATGATATTACACGGGAGCCATACTGTGCATCTGACATGCAGACATCCAGTGAGCTGTGATAAGAGCCGGGGACCGCAGTACTCAGCGCCACGTCTGCTCCAACATTTACCATCTGCCTGGCCTAGACACTCTCTTGTGTGCACTTATAGGTGTAGATATCAAATCCGCCCCAAAGGTCAATATGGGAGTAGGAAAATGAGAGCTTTCCTTTTGGCAGGTGCAGTAGGATCTGGAGTCACAAATGGCAATCCTTATGAAATATTATGTTTCTATGGTCAGTTTAAAAGTACATTGTAAGATGTACAAAAGAAAAGAGACCCATTTTGTTTAGATCATTATTTTGTTATATATTAAACATAAGCTTCCGTCTGGGGCAATTTGAGACGCCAAGACCTAATTACATTTGAGGGGGGTTCTTTTGTGTCTCAGCAAGTTAAAGGGGTACTGCGGTAAAAATTATTATTTATTTATTTTTATTTATTTTTTCAGATCAACTAGTTTCAGAAAGTTTTATAGATTTTGTAATTTACTTCTCTTTTTTTTAAACATCTCAAGCCTTCCTGTACTTATCAGCTGCTGTATGCCCTACATGAAGTGGTGTTTTCTTTCCAGTTTGACTGGGTGCGCTCTGCTGCCACCTCTGTCCCTGACAGGAACTGTCCAGAGCAGTAACTTTCACAGACAGAGGTGGCAGCAGAGAGCACTGTGTCAGGCTGAATGCCTATGTTACGTTGATAATTTGACAATACCATAAGCAGTCCCATAAAAAAACGCCTAGACCCCCACTGATCAAAGCTGGTCCCGAGGACATGTCAAGTTGTTCCAAACGAATGTGCCCATTTTGATAAGTAGTAATTCCTTAGCAAAGCCTGCATGTGTAAGGCTATGTTCCCACACAGTAATTTTGCGCAGTATTTTTCAACCGAAACCAGGAGTTGCTATGTTCACACACATTAAATGGCAAATAATGGCCGTTGTTTTACAATAACGGCCGTTATTTGCCATTAAATGGTGGCCATTTACTAAATTTCAACAGTGTGTGAACATAGCCACTCCTGGTTTTGGTTGCAAAATACTGAGCTAAAATTCTGTGTGTGAACATAGACTTAAGGTGCGTTTACACAGAGATTTATCTGACAGACTTTTGAAGCCAAAGCCAGGAACAGACTATAAACAGGGAACAGGTCATAAAAGAAAGACTGAGATTTCTCCTCTTTTCAAATCCATTCCTGGCTTTGCCTTCAAAAATCTGTCAGATAAATCTATGTGTGAACACACCATAAAGCAGGTCTTGTAGTGAATTTTGCTGCAGATTTCAACCCCACTTTGTTAAATAAAAGGAGGAACCCATTGTGTCATCTTCACTGCAGGGCTATTTTCAGAACATGTGGAGGTTCTTTTTTTTTTTTTTAACTACAGATAAAATCTGCAGCCGATTGTAAACTGGAGAGAGTTTGTATGGCTGAAACATGTCCGTATTGAATATCCAGTCTCTGTTACTGTCTTCAAGCCTTTGATGTATTATGGGGATTATTTAGATTTCTCCTCTAAAATAATTTCAGTTCTTTAAAGTGAAAGTCTGGTTCCCAAACACATCCTACACAGTCTAGACCAAGCTTCTGCTCTCTGTAAAACAAAACAGGGGCATGTTTACTCTATTCCCAAAGTACAGCTCATTGCTAGCATGAGCCATGGTCTCTACAACTGTGCAGACTATGTAGCAGAAAGGAATAATATCAGTTTGTTGTGTAAGTATTATAACTGTTCTTGCCTAATGCATCCGATAAAATAATTATTAAATTTCTATTTTAAGCTTTTTCCGTTTAAAGGAAAACTAACAGCAGGTTAGAAGACTCTAAACTTCTGTTATGTTATGTTTTGTCATTGCGCCAGGGACACTGAGAATGATGGTAATTTTCTTAACTTCATGCTCAATTTTTTAATTTTGTTAATGTGTAAATTGGGCACTTTGGTGAACTGGGGGCGGTGCATTGATCCACCCACCTGCACACTGCCTCCTTATGAATATCCATGCACCACTCTGCAGCGATGAGCACTCGAGTGATGTCACTGCAAAGTGTTGCCCCAGTACTTGATTCTCAGTGTGTCCAGCTTTATGGGGACATAAGAGCAGGTTCCAGTCTTTTGACCTGCTGTTTCCCTTTAAACGGAGAATCTTTGGTACCACATTTAACTTCCTAACATACAATTGAATATGTTGGCAGATGCTTAGATTGTAATTACAAATTAACCCACCCACTCAAGCATTTAGCAGTTAATAAAAAGCAGAAGGATAGAAGTAGCTGCACTTCTAACTTTTATTTTGCTTAAATAAATTCCTGTTTTACTTGGCAAGTGGTTAAAGGGAAGGGCCCTAAAGCTGAGAAAATATGCTGGTACTTTACCAGCATGCTTCCCAAACATACCCCTATACCCTGCATCCCCTTGATTTGATAAATCCGCAATCTTACTTTTATCAAGTCCTGCACTGTATGCTAATTGCAGCCAAGTAGTCATCTGGGCGTGTGGCTCCTCCATGTAGTCACGGTCCTGGGCGGGTTTCAGCGCTGTAATCACGACCCTCTGGGCCTTGAAAGCAGCGCACCACTGTGGCATTGAATTCTACATAGAATGGCCATAGATAACTGACATGTCAATTATTTCCATGGACCTGTCAATGACTTCAGTGCAACTCACTTCTTCATGACAAAAATGGTTATTGTTTTAATTGCAAACAATGGCCGTTCTTGTCATAAAAAATATGTTGTGTAAACATAGTCTAAGGCTGCCTTTGCATTTTCCTTGTGCGAAAGCTGTGCTATGGACTGGATTCACTGACCTATCAGCAATATAATTGCCAGATGCACCATTGTGAAGGTAGGACTTAGGGGGAATTCACATTTTCTGTGAATATGGATTGTGCACAGAAAATGTGCTATGCACCAGATTGACGGACCTCCCGGCATCATGTATCATTATGATGCTGGGAGCACAGCCACTTTTTAAATCTTCTGCCCATCCCACATCAAGTAAATAGGTTGATGCTGCATTTCCCTGTGCAGCTCGATAGCTCGATAGTGTCACTTTGGGGGACAAACTTAAAAGGGATTGAAATGATAAACCAGCATTGTTTTGCTTAAAGTGTACCTGTCACAATTATTTTTTTTTTAAATAAACACGGGTTGTGATTGCAAGCAGCAATATACTCTCTATATTATTTATTTATTTTTTACATTTTCTATGTTTAAATCAACATTGTACATATGGCCACTAGGTGTCTCCCTTCCTGTCAAACTGCGGTCCTTCCTCCCTCTGTGCCATTATATAATTAGCCTAAGGTAATGGCCCTCAGTTGGTATACAACCTGCATGATGAACAAAAAGTCTTTCCTTTTATGAGCGCACAAAGGACTGGGATTTCCTGTTTTTAGAGAAATGACTAAATATTGGCACAGAGGGAACATAACCCACATTTTAGCCAAATGTATAACATTGATTTATAAAAAATATCACAACAGGTACACCGTGCGGGCGGACAGCTGACGGAATTCTGCTGACATTTTCCACGAGAATTCCTGTCTGAACCCGCCCTAAATGAGGAAAAAAAACAAAGGGTGCAAGATAGTAGGGCTGGGTGATAATGGCCTAAATCAATATCAAGGTGTATCCAAAATGTAGCTGCAGTAACGATAAATTGAACAATAATTATCACATGCCCCTTTTAAAAGCCGCACCCCTTTTGAAAACCCCATTTTCCAATGGTAATACAAACGTGAAGTTTGCTGCACATTGTTATATGGAATAAATTCACAAGTAATACACAACTTTTTGGCGTCTCTTATGCCATTTTCAAGTGTCACTTCAAAATTGCATTGGAGACGCTGAAACATCGGATATTACTTGTGAAGTTTGCTGGACGTTGTTATATAGAATAAATCACGTTTTTATTACCATCAGAGTGCTTCAGAGTATTTTTTACTAGCCGACTTAATCCAAGGTCTGGGATGTGTTTGGTGGCACCCACAGTTCATTTAGTGTGCTGCCTATCTTGTTTGCTATGTCTATCTTCATATATATAGTTCCAATTCGTTGTGGAAGCAGCGGAATCCCTTGTACGCACAGTCCTCAGCTGGGTTGGCTTATACCCAGCACATAATCCAGAAAAAAGCAGTTGGGAAGACAGCGTCCTTCGTGAATTAAAAAAGTTTCTTTATTTAGCCATATGCATACACAGAAAAAAATCATGACGTTTCGGCTCCTCTAATACATCCTGGCTCAGGATGTATTAGAGGAGACGAAACGTCGTGATTTTTTCTGTGTATGCATATGGCTAAATAAAGAAACTTTTTTAATTCACGAAGGACGCTGTCTTCCCAACTGCTTTTTTATATATATATATATATATATATATATATATTATATTATATTATATTATATATATATACACACACACACACACACACACACACACGAGAGAGAGAGATAGATATATAGACAGATGGATAGGAGTCTTACCTATCTGTCTCCTATCTACCTATCTATCTAATATACCCCCAGTCACTCTTTCACATGCTGTTCTGACCCCCTCCCCCCTTAGGTATGGGTCGGCACCTCCTTGCTCCACCGGACATCGCTCTCTCTCCCGCACAGGAATCCTCGGCGCCCTGTCACTCAGTGTCGTAGCACATATACCTGCTGGCAGTGTCCCGAGCAGAGCGTCACACATGGGAGCTTCCAACACTGCCAAAAGATAACTGGGCGCCGAGGATTCCTGTGCGGTGCTCTGTGGAGCAAGGAGGTGCTGACCCCTGCAGCCACTTTATGTACGGAAGAGGGGGGGCCAGGGCTCGTGGTGTACACCCCCAGACAGCAGAATAGTTTTACCCAGATCAGGCAGCGTAGGAGCAGGGACGCAAGGGGGATTAACTGAGGGGAGCAGAGCATGCGGCCGCCGGGTGAGGGGGGGGGGGGTGAAACACCGCAGATACCGTCGTGGCAGAGTTGAGGTCTGTTAACCGACGCCAGAGACTGTATCGGAATTTTTACGGTATATCGCCCAGCCCTACAAGATAGGTTATACATGTATATTAGACATTGAGTTTGTTTAGAATATTATTAGGGGGATTGTTTAGAATATTATTTTTGTTACCCAGATAACCTCTTTCAGCCCTGTCACCTGAAATTTGCCATATTTTGTGTATGTTCCTTGTAGGGTAAAAAAAACTTACATTTCCAAGTTAGGACTACTAAGGAATCACTTTTTCGTATTAAAACCAAAACTGCCATTAATAAGACTGAAATACTGGAACTGTAGCAGAATTGAATTGGTCATGGAACTGATCCAAAACTGATCTACGCACAGACAGCGAGTGGGGAGCAGCAGGAGGGGCCGTTGTTCAGGCTGTCCATTGAAGTCAGCGGCAGTCTCTGTGTGCCTGAAGGGTCGGTAATCGGCCAAGTAAGGCCAATAGTCCTTTAGTGTAATAGGGACTGCACATTTTGTTGCACCACAAGATTCCAGCTACAGTTTAAAGCAATACTCGTGTGGACTGCGGCTATCACTCAGTAGTTCAAATCAATCATGTAGCACTACAGAAAGTTGGTGTAGCCATGGCCTAAAACATACAAAGCAAAAAGGGAGGTAGAGAAGGTGTAATCATGGCAGTAGACAGCAGCACATCTGATATAAGAAGCAGCTATGTACAGTATATGAAAACAACATGGGCGTACTTGCTAAGTAGGCTCTGTTGACACTTCCATTAGTACTTGAGATTCCTTATAACACAAAACAGATCGCAACAGACTTCTCATATGAGTCATGTTCTGCGAAACAGAAGCTATGAGCTTAGTATGTGAAGAGCCTTACACAACTCTGCATATGGGTTGTCATGTAAAACTGCCAATGGTAATATTGAGGGCATGAGGATTTGCGAGTTTATAGTCAGTTGAGCTTTCACACGGCTCTGTTATCAGAGGATTTGATGGTGTGATGCGATGGGCCAGCAGATCAGAGAACAGCACATACATTGCATGGCGAGTGAATTACTTATTTAGGCTTCTGTATGTTCATACACGGTAAAATAAAAGCAAAATACTTTAGTAAAATAGGTATAAAATGCAGCCCTATTTTTTTTTATTAAATCTAATGTTTTATATTGAAATCTATGGAAAAATGTCAGTCTGTAAACACATTGTAAAAAAAGAGCAATGTGTGCACAGACGTCTGTTTTGCTATAGATTTATACTGTGTTCCCACTAGAGGAATGGGCCGTCATCTAACGGAAAAAGGCGACCGTCTTGTCATCTGCAAATGTTCATGAACGTTATTCGCAGCTGTCGTTATCGATTTAGACAGCTGTCATTTCACACTAAAATCCCATAGTGGGAACATAGCCTTATTGTAGCACATTATTGGTGTTTATGGTAAATAATTATTTGACTAAATACTCTTACTTAAAGGGGTTGTTCACCAATTTTTTTTTCTTTCAAATCAACTGGTGCCAGAGATTTGTAATTCACTTCTATAAAAAAAAATCTTAAGTCTTCCAGTACTTATCAGCTGCTGTGTGTCCTGCAGGAAGTGGTGTTTTCTTTCCTGTCTGACACAGTGCTCTCTGTTGCCTCTTTTATGTCCATGTCAGGAACTGTCCAGAGCAGCAGCAAATCCCCATAGAAAACCTCTCCTGCTCTCCAGACTGGAAATAATACAACTTCCTGCTAGGCATACAGCAGCTGATAAGTACTGGAAGGCTTGAGATTTTTTAATAGAAGTAAATTACAAATCTCTGGCACTTTATGGCAGCAGTTGATTTGAAAGAAAAAAATTTTTGGTCTACAACCCCTTTATTGTACTTATATATTATTATACTGGTTCTGTTTGCATTGCAACAGATACATCAAATTTACATGTGTACTAATCCAGTGCTGTCATTTCTTTCAGATACTGGCGTGGTTTGAAGAAGGGGAAGAAACTACAACTGCTTTTGTGGAGCCTATAGTTATTATTATGATTCTAATATTGAATGCTTTTGTTGGAGTATGGCAGGTATGTGTTCATGCTCACGGAGCATGAGATATGGTTTAGTTGTTTTTAATGCCAGATAACAGTCTTACTGTATTAGGAGCAGTGATAGTGCCAAGTTTTTTTTTTTTCTATCCTCATTTACAAGTGACTTTAGACATTTATTACATCTTATGCAATCTGAGTACATATA
The DNA here is from genome assembly GCF_027789765.1 of Dendropsophus ebraccatus. NCBI lineage: Eukaryota > Metazoa > Chordata > Amphibia > Anura > Hylidae > Dendropsophus > Dendropsophus ebraccatus. The sequence continues at coordinate 120,902,087 of NC_091458.1, read as the reverse complement.
TTTTTCCACCATGCAAAGAAACATTAGATTCTGCCATGGAGAAAGTCTGGGTGGTTCATTGAACTCAGCCAGGGGGATCTCCGTGATGAAATCTACTGGAAAGTTCTTGCTGGCACACCGCAGACATACAACATGCTGGCAGCTAGAAAGCCCAAATGCCTTTTTTTTTTAACTAAATCCCAGAATTGGAAAAAGTACCAAGTGACTTTAAAATATGCCACATTCTCTTTTTATAGTACTTGCAGTACAGTAGAATGGACAAGAGCGTAATATGCAGAGGAAACACTATGCAAAAACATCTGTCACATAAAGTGTCCATCTAATTATACTGTATTCAGAGTCCGTAAAATTAATTTTTAAGGTTAAAGAACTCACTGTTTTCCTGCCAGGAAAACACGAGGGCATTTTTGGATTTACTTACTGGCTTGCATAAATAAAGATATTTTTTTTTTTTCTATTAGTTATTAAAAATTGTAAAAACTTTCACCACCATTAACTTTATTTTGATACCTTAGCAAATAGTTTTGACTATTAAACTGCTGGTGGTTTGTGATGCCTAATTTTACTTCCTTAAGTTCACACACAGTAAAATAAAAGCTAAATACAATGATCATTATTTACAGCTATCAATATAACAAGATGGCCGCCTTTCCCCACATAGTGGGAACTTAGCTTTAAAGTGTACCTGTCTTTATAACTTTTTTAAAATCTAAATCATCAGTAAATGTGATAAGGCATGTTGGCAATTACAGTTTTTTTCTTTTTAGTTATTATGCTTTAAAACAAAGTTGAATTTACTTGTATCCAGGACCAGTCTCCTGAAGGCAGCTTTAGTCTTACGTTGGTTGAAAAAAAGAGGCCAAACACAGGAAGTCCCGGTTATCTGCGCACTTAAAAAGAAGGCAGTCATGTGATTGATGGACTCACTGAGTCGTGACGCTCTGTACTAGCCAGACTCCCTGTGTTTGGCCTTTTTTAACCAGCAGGACCAGCCTTCAGCAGACTGGACCTGGATTTCAGGTAAGTATAGCTAAGTAAAAGCATGATAAAAAAAAAAAAACTAAATTTCAAACATTCTTTATTTCACATTCCTGGTTTAGATTTTCAAAGTTATAACTTTTAATATTTAATAAATCTGAAAATCACCAGTAACCACAATGCTTGTCCCTTAGTACAGACAGACAGCTGTTAAAAAGTCACTGTCATTAAAAATAAAACTGAAACATGTGGACCTGGCCTTAGGCTTTATGAGTATTGTTTACCTACTCAGTATTTGTCTAGGCTGGCTTTGCAGCTGAACCTTTGTTGACTAGCTGCCCCCAGAAAGAAATACTTTTTTTTTTTTTTTTCACTTTTAATATCGTCCTCCTCTGACATTAAAGGTGTTATCAAGGCAAATTCTTTTTTTTTTCCCTATATTTTGCTGGGGGTCCTATAAAAATAAAAAGGTATACTTTCCTACCTCGGCCCCTGGGAGCTCCCTGAGTGATATCATCCCTTTCCTTACAGTCTTCTTCCTGCCTCCAAAACTGACTCATCACAGCAGAAACCACCTGCTTGGCCAATCACTGTCTGAGGCCAGGACACCACTGCAATCAGGGATTGGTTAAATGGCCGGTTTCTGCTGAGGAAAGTCCATCTCGAAAGTAGGAAAAAGACTGACAAGCAGAGGGCCAGATGAAGTCATGTTTGGAGCATTGAGGGACCAAGGTATGTAAGTATGCCTTTATTATTTAGCCTGTCTAGGAGGGAAAAAAAGCATGAAAAACAAGAATGATAAAAGCATAATAGAAATGTTAATAGGTAAACTTTGTTTTAAAATTCTATATGGATCTACTTTAGTCAATGGACATTTCTAATATGAATAACGATTAGTAAATGTTTTTTACTGCTTTTTGCATGTACTGTAACTTAGAAATGGATACTCCCCAGTCTGGAATGAAGTACGGTAGTACTGTAACACTTCAGTGTTTGTAGAGCTGTATAAAGAGGGTAATAACTCCTACAGAATAATGTGCCGGCACCATTTTTCATGTCTCTTTTGTTACCTGCAGGAAAGAAATGCGGAAAGTGCCATTGAAGCTCTAAAAGAATATGAACCTGAGATGGGTAAGGTAATCCGCGCAGACCGGAATGGAGTGCAACGTATCAGAGCAAGAGACATTGTTCCTGGAGACATTGTAGAGGTGGCAGGTACTGTTCAAGTTCATATAAGGAAGAGCAATTTTTTGTTACTGCTATAAAAATATTTCAGGAAAAAAACACTCCCATGGACATATACAGGCTAAGTGGTGATACTGAGGGGGGGGGGGTGTGGTCACATGCTCCTTCATGTCAGCCATCTTATGGACTGCCTCACCACAGAGCAGGGCCGCACAGCCTGGAGGAGGGGTGTCTGATTTTAGCTACACAAGGAGCTGTCAGTAAGTGCAGTGGATACACTTATTAATACTGTACACTGAACTATTTTACTGTAAAGTGGCCAACCCCTTTAAAGCTGTCATTGCAAAGTACAATTAGTGTTGCAATAAATATGGGCTTGTAGGGGTCTGTAATTAAAGGAATGCAAGTACTATGGCCTTTTAAACACAAGGAGGGAAAAGACGAAACGAAAAATGGCCCGTTCCTTAAGGGGTTAAAGTGGACCTTATCAGCAGCATTTAAAAGGGTCATAAGTACATAGGGCTTGTCGTCAGTAGGACAATCTCAACAAACCTTTACAGTGCTGAGGTATAAGCCTACTTGTTAATATGTAAATCAGACTCAAGCGTCCTAGGGATAGCTACCTCGCTTATTTACGACACAGAGGTGCGAGATGGGCTAGCTGTCAGTCAAAAGGGGGTTGGATTATGAAAGCGGGCACAGAGCAAGTGAATTAGAGGGAGTGGGCTGGCTAACCCTTTGCTCTTACTGTTCTCGGCAGATAGCTATATGATGAGGGAAGATTATTTTCCCAGTGGAGGGCAAATAATTTTCCTTCATCATAATGCTATCTGTTTTGTGATGTACAGTCATGGCCAAAAGTTTTGAGAATGACACAAATATTATATTTTCACATGATCTGCTGCCCTCTGGTTTTTATGTGTGTTTGTCAGATGTTTTTATTACATACAGAAATATAATTGCAATCATATTATGAGTAACAAAAGCTTATATTGACAGTTAGAATGAGCTAATGCAGAAAGTCAATATTTGCAGTGTTGACCCTTCTTTTTCAGGACCTTTTTCAATTCTCCCTGGCATGCTCTCAATCAACCTCTGGACCAAATCCTGACTGATAGCAGTCCATTCTTGCACAATCAATGCTTGCATTTTGTCAGAATTTGTTGGTTTTTGTTTGTCTACCCGTCTCTTCATGATTGACCACAAGTTCTCAATGGAATTAAGATCTGGGGAGTTTCCAGGCCATGGACCCAAAATCTCTGTTTTGTTCCCTGAGCCATTTAGTTATCACCTTTGCTTTATGGCAAGGTGCTCCATCATGCTGGAAAAGGCATTGTTGATCGCCAAACTGCTCTTGGACGGTTGGGAGAAGGGGTTTTTGGAAGACATTCTGGTACCATTCTTTATTCATGGCTGTGTTTTTAGGCAAGCCTGTGAGAGAGCCGATTCCCTTGGCTGGGAAGCAACCCCACACATGAATGGTTTCAGGATGCTTTACAGTTGGCATGAGACAAGACTGGTGGTAGCGCTCACCTCGTCTTCTCCAAATAAGCTGTTGTCCAGATGTCCCAAACAATTGGAAAGGGGATTCATCAGAGAAAATGACTTTACCCCAGTCCTCAGCAGTCCACTCTCTGTACCTTTCGCAAATAATCACACTCACATGCCTACTGCCATTCCTAAGCAAGCTCTGCACTGCTGGTAGCCTGATCCTGCAGCTGAAACACTTTTAAGAGACGGTCCTGGCGCTTGCTGGTCTTTTTTGGGCACCCTGGAGCCTTTTTGGAAACAATAGAACCTCGCTCCTTGAAGTTCTTGATGATGCGATAGATTGTTGACTGAGGTGCAATCTTTCTAGCTGCGATACTCTTCCCTCTTAGGCCATTTTTGTGCAGTGCAATGATGACGTGTTTCTTTAGAGATAACCATGGTTAACAGAAGAGAAACAATGATGCCGAGCACCAGCCTCCTTTTAAAGTGTCCAATCTGTCATGATTAAGTAAGAATGATACCACTGATCTCCAGCCCTGTCCTGATCAACACCCACACCTGTGTTAATGGGGCAATCACTGAAAATATGTTAGCTGGTCTATTTAAGGCAAGGCTGCAATGATGTTGAAATGTGTTTTTGGGGATATAGGTCGAACCCTCCCCACCCCCGGACAGTGCCCAGCATACATACTGCCTCCTGAACTTCCTGCTGCGGAGATATGGCCATCGGCTCATCAGGGCGCACGATATGCAGATGAGTGAAGATGAGTCCAATGGCCATAGGAAATCACTGCTCCATTGAGCATTGGATCCATTGGATTTCCTATCTCCACAGCGGAAGCGGGAAGTGCAGGAGACGGTATGTATGTTGGGCCCTGTCTGGGGTTGGGGAGGGTTCGGAGGGGCTGACCGGGCTGACAGGTTTCCTTTAAAGCTAGCATATTATTGTTTGAAGGTACTAAGTTCAGGTACCAGACCTATGGAGGTCTATAATAGTTTTTCTATAGTCTTAGCTTATTTCTTTTGATTTTTCCATGACATCAAGTTGGCCTTGAATCTTGCCACAGGTCACCTTCAGTTGCCTCATATAATGTCAATCAGCTTGCCAGAAGCTTCTAAAGCCATGACATAGAATTTTCCAAGCTGTTTAATGACACAGTAAACCTCTGACCCACTGGAATTTGATATAGTGAATTATAAATGAAATTATTGGAAACATTTCTTGTGCCATGTACTAAGTAAATATTCTGTCAAATATTCTAACTTGTTAAAACTGAGTTTTGTTGACATGAAATCTTTGAAGGGGATAACTATAAGTTTTAATGACTTAATCTTAAAGCAAATGCACCATCTTGTAATGCAACTATCTTTTTTCATTACCATTCCTGCACTCTGCGATTCTTGTGCATTGGCCCGCACTATACACTGAAGGTTGCCCCAGCACCCCCTTTACTGAAGGTCCACTTTCTGGGGTCTTTTGTCAGGTGAAGGTCTGAGCTGAATATCAGTAGTAAATGTGTTTTTTGTTACTTTTTACAAACGTTGAACTATTTCCATACAGAATTCATGCTTATTAGTGGGAAACTGGCATTTTTTTTTCTCTCTCATTGGCCCTTCGAAATTGGGTACAAAGGGGGTGACTGCCCCCAGTAGTATAAAGCCCCTCTGTGCACTCCCCCGGTAGTATATAGCCCTTCTGTGCACTCCCCCAGTTGTATATAGCCCCCTGTTGCTCCCCCAGTAGTATATAGCCCCCCTGTGCGCTCCCCCAGTAGTATATAGCTCCCCCAGTAGTATACAGACTGGTTCCGGGCGTCTCCTCTTCTCTTCACTCTTGTGGCCGTACTGCAGCGGTCACAAGAGGCCGCTCTCCCCATTTCCTGGCGCTGGCACTCCAGTGACGTCACTCGAGCGCCAGCACCAGAGGCAGAGTGCAACCTCTTGTGAGGGGTGATTGACAGGGAGGGAGCCAATGGCTGTTCGTTATGAGTGCTCATAGCTACTGTGCAGAGCGCAAGTTAGTATACAAGTATACTAAGCTGCAGCAGGGGTCCGGACAGCTGGTCTCCGCGGTCCGTCAGTTGAGGACCCCTACCCTAGTGTACAATATCCCCTCTCCTCTGTGATGCGCCTCTGTTAGAATCAAGCAGGGCAGTGTCACCAAGAGGAGGGGATATTGTTACACTGGGGAGGGGGACCGAGCAGCGTTTTGAAAAAGGGACTGCGCCACTGTGATCACCACTTCGGCACCAAAAGACTAATGTAAAAAAATGCATTACAAGATGGTACATTTGCTTTAAGTGCATGTAAACTTATGACTTCATCTGTAGTTTGAAAGTAAATGCATGACTTTTGTCTTCATTGGTATATTTTTAGCAAAGTTGAGCTGGTCAGATTAGCAGAGTTCTTTTTATTTTGCACATTTAATTGTGTTATATAGGTAATTTAACTGTGATTCAACCTGGGTAAAAATAAATGTCTTCCTCCGAACCTTCACATCAGATCACTGATTCTGTCTCTCTGAATTGAACTTACTTCACTGTAAAAAAAAAAAATACTGCTGAGCTGGATGCTCTTGTCTGTGGAAAGTTGCAGATGACTTTTCCAGGGGTTTTTTGTTTTCTTTCCCTTTAGGAAAACCTGGTACTTTCCATATATGATTTTGCCGCCAGCAGCACCCCTAAGAGTGATCTGACCACACAAATAGCACAGAATAAAAGCTTTGTAGCAAAATGGAGATTTTAACTGTATCTTTAGAATGAAGGAGAACTGTGTATGTTTCCTATATAAATCTGAAGTTACATAGAAACAGAAGATTGACGGCAGAAAAAGACCACTGGGTCCATCTAGTCTGCCCTTTTATTATCTTAGGATGGATATATGTTTATACCAGCCAGGTTTACATTCTGTTATTGTAGATTTGCTGGAAGTTGGTAAATCTACAATAACAGAATGTAAACCTACCTGGGATAAACATATATCTATCCTAAGATAATAGGAATGGTAATACTAAAAGGGCAGACTAGATGGACCTAGGTGGTCTTTTTCTGCCGTCAATCTTCTATGTTTATATGTTCTGATTTATATAGGAAACATATTTATATGCTTGTTGTGTTAATACTGCTCTATACTGTACACTGTTATTTCAGTCAGTGATGTCTATTTTGTGATTAAAGTCCAAGTTAAAAGTTGTAATAAGATTCCACAAAACCAAGACAAGAGGTTCTCAGGCTATGGTACATGTACCCAGGAGGTATATGTATTGTCTTTAGCACAGCGGTGCAGCTACTTGTCCCAGCATGACTAATGTCATAGATTTGCTTCTACATGGGAGGATATGTTCATACTGTGCAATACAGGAGAGAAAAGAGCGCTGCACCTCACACCTATGGCTGACACTAGTGCCTCTCGGCTGCATAAAAAACATCAGAATTTTGTGTATGAATTGATCAAGCCACACTGCCCCATGTACCGCGTGCAGGTATCTGATACACATGGGTCCCTACATTAAGTCCACACTGTGACGGTCAGTGACCACCACCCCCGCAGGCGTGCACAGTCAGGGAAGGGAGGCCACGGAACGGCCCTGCGACTCCCATATCACAGGACCAGACCCAAAAATGCCACGCCAGAACCCGGCCAGCATACTGAATATGGCGTACAGTATTTGTTGTGGAGATCTTTTGTGCCTCTTCCATACATCTAAAATACATGTACCTGCTGCAAAAATTACCCATTTTCAGTTACAGAAATCTTTCATTTGTGTGAACATACCCATATTTCTCTTTTGTTGATCTTTTTTGTTTTGTTGAGTTTTTTTTTTTTGCACACATATGGCTTGCGTCTTATGGAGGACAGAGCAGAAGTATGGAAGAAGTACTTTGGATGTCCCTTTTTATAGGGGTCAGGTGGCAGCTTGGGGTATGAGAGACCTTGAGGCCACCTATTAAGCACCTGAGATCTCCTGGGTTAGCGGGAGCTCAGCTGCTGCCTATGGTATGGGGGCCCTGTAATGCCTGAAACATCTCCCTGAACATAAATGAAAACTATTCTTTTTCCACCACCTATTTAAACTTTTGGTGCAGCATGACTTACTGGTACATCAGGGTGTGCAGTGTGTTAGCACACCATAACATACCTGTGCATCATGGCAATTTTGTAGGTACACAGAATAGCCTGCACAAGCTGGCAGCTAATCACTGCGACACTGCCTCTGCCAGTACTGGTTCCTGTCTCAGCAGTTTCACCCTATGTGTGCTGCAATCAGTACTGACCATGGCATCTATAAGGTTACAAGGGGCTCCAGCTGACACCCATGAATACCCCAGCAAGGGTTCTGTCTGTGTAACACTTACAGTGTATAGTACATAGCAGTACAGATGTACTGTAATAACGTTCTAGCGATTGCTGCTTCAAGTCTCCTAAAGGGAGAAAAATAAAGCCAGAAAACAGACTATAAACAGAGATCAGGTCATAAAGGAAAGCCTGAGATTTCTCCTCTTTTCAAATCCATTCCTGGCTTTGGCTTCAAATCTTTGGCAGATAATCTGTCAGATAATCTTTGTGTAAATGGACCCTTAGAAGAGGACGGGCCAGATTGGGGAGGGGATAGGCTGGGGGCAAAGCTCCTATTTCGCCCCACTGCTTCAAACGGTCTTACCGAACCCTGTAGTGAATGACTAAGTGCACAGGAACGGCTCTGAGGATGAAGGTAAGAGACATACCTTCATCCTCGGCACCTCCTGTGCAATAGGAACATATCAGCAGGTTAGATTGATCAAAGTTGTTTTTTTTTTTTGTTGTTTTTTTTTACATACTTACAGGGTTTGTCCCAAGGCTACAATTTGACACTTACACAGAATACATGACATGTGATTGGTCTATGTCCAACCATTTTGAACCCAACTAATCATGAAAATAGCTTGTAATTAGAGAAAGCCTCGGCACTACTAGCTTGTGGCAATCAACACCGGTTGCAGGTGAACTTGGAAAAAATGGGGTGGGCGCGTGTATGCAAAAGTTAGGTGGTGCTCAACTGAAAGTCACAGTCTCTTTGTAATTCACAGCAATCAGAAGAATACAGTGGCACTCACCAACATAAGTTGCAAAATTTGTTTCTTTATTTCATCACTGGTCACTGGGATGGGTGCAAACAGGCCTGTTTGCACCCATCCCAGTGACCAGTGATGAAATAAAGAAACTAATTTTGCAACTAATCATGAAAATAGACCTGAGTGCCCCTTTTTGAATGGAGCTGCAATTTGCTTACTGGACTGTAATTTAATTCACACACTATGGGACTGGTCATGATAGCAGGGAGCTGTATTACATCATCTTTTCTGCTCTCCTGATCAGACCCTTAGAGCAAATAGTGATAGTATGCATACACAAATGCTGCTTTGGACCCCTGTGCTTACCATGGGGTTCTAGTAGTCAAGCCCCATCAATCACTGACAACCTATCATGTGGATGGGTGATACATTGTAGCCCCCTTAAGTGTTTTTATTGAAGAAAAAAAATAAATCAAATAAAAGTAGTAAAACTGTTTAAAAAAGTGAAAGGTGTAATTAAAAATTACAATTGGAAATTTTCAAAAATAAAATGAAAGGAAACTCTATCTTGTCAGGGTGAATTTGCATTTTTAGTCTTGTGCTGATATTCGTTTTAGAAATGCTAATTGTTTTCCTACACTTCATCCGCAAAAACATATTTCATCATTTGAATTTATTTTCATTTGTTTGAAGTATGTTTCATGAAGCCAGAATGTTCAGATTGCAGACAGTATGTCATTGTGTTATCCTTGCACCACCCTGGATAACTTCCCTGCAATACCACACTCTGTATATAAGTGTTCATTATGTGCAGGCAGAATATCTGTAATGGTTGTACACTTCAGTGAGTGCCCCCTGTCTGACATTGGGCATGGGGTTCTCTTCTGCCCAAAAGGATACTGGGCATGGAGGGAAACTGCTACACACCCGCTATAACCATAGTCACCCTTCCTAAAAAAAAAAAAAAAAAGCAGGGTGCATAGGGGGTGGCAAATCAGTCTGTTACATGGGGCAGTAAGGGGTCAGGGAACCTCATAGTGTCTGCATACATCCCTGTCCTCCCTTGCTATCCCAACCATGAGTCAAGTGCTTCAAACACCAGAGGCTTGTCGGAACTGAGGGGAGGGGGAATTTCCTAGGGAAGCACTTAAGGTGGCACAGGGCAGAGTAAAACTCAGCCAGCAGCAAGCTGAAGCAAGGTTTATGATGACAGGGTGCTCTGGGGCAATTGGCCTGTTTGGACCCCCCCAATGCGGGCCCTGCCTCTGTGCAGCCCCCATAGAGTTTTAGGCCCCCTATCTGCAGACCCCATATAGTATTGGTCCCCTTCTGTGCAGAATCCATTAGTGATGCACTGAAATATCAATACTACTATAAATACCTGGTGCAGAAAATAGCTTCAAATAGCTGACACGGAGCAATCGTTTGGGGCATTAATTTATAAGAACATCTTACACTGGGTATACACTCTAGGTATAGTGTCATTTTTATTTATTTTTTTTTTGCTTTTCTCAATGGAACTTGCACAAAAAATGCACACATAAAAAGAAAGCTTTAATGGGTTACAAACTTCTTACAAATAGTGATGCAAACTTCTGACCAGAAACATCCACATGAGAACGGCTAAAGGTGTAGCACATTAGTACTGTAACCCATCATGTATGTAGTGTAGGTTTTCTTTTTTTTTTAAATCTAATTCAGACACTATTTCTGTTGCAGTTTCCCCCCAGATGTGTTGTAAAGTGGTTTCTTGTGTTTAGTCAGCTTTGCTTAGCTATGCAGATTACTTCTGAATTATCCTCCTAGGAAACCACATTTTTTTCATTGCTACAGTTGATACACCTGCTATAGGACTAGCAACATTTAACCTTCTACTTACTGAATTCATAACCTATGAGAGGAAATGCTTTTTTCTTTTTAACCCTATGGACCTTCTTTTTACAAATGATAGATAGATTATTTTGTCATATCAAATCCTAAATTAATTTAGTTAAAGCGAATGTACCACTAGGTACATCGTTTTTTTTTTGTTTTTTTTTACGTGAACAGACTGGCATGGGGATGCCAGTAGCGTGGTTCTTTTTTTGTACTTCCACCTGGTTCCCATACATGGCAGCAGTCTATTTCCTAGCACCGGACAGGCATGAAGCACTGGAGGCGGCCCCGTTGGCCTCCAATGTGACGATCTTTCCCATCTATAACATGGCTCAGTTGATTCTAATGGAGCCACGTCACAGAAGGGAGGGGGCTTTATCATACTTGGGGCCAACGGGCCCACCTCCAGTGCTTCATGCTCGGCTGGTCCTTAGCAATAAACCGACACCATGCACGGGAACTTGGTTGCAGTTTAAAAAAAGGACTGCGCTTGGGCTGGTCTGTTCATGTAAAAAACACCAAACGATGTATCTAGTGGTACATTCGCTTTTAAAGTGGTTTTATCAGCTCAATCTGTTACCCTGAGTAAGCACAGCATCCTACCGCTCCTAATAGTTGAAGAAAAAGTGCTATTTGTTTATAAGTAAAGAGAAAACAATAGCCATAATCCACTGTGTTCACAAAGGGAGCGCTCTCCTAGCCCTCTCCAAAGTAACTAAATACATATATACATAGCAACTTGGCAAGTACTTTGTGAGGGTGAGAGAGTGGTCCTTTAATGAATACAGTGTGTTTACAACTATGAGTCCGCTATATTGTTTTATCACCACCGATAGCCAATTGCACTTTTGGCACAAATGTAAGATGTTTATTACATGTACGTTTAAAGTTATTTGAAGCTGTCTTCTTTACTTTTAGTTGGCGACAAGGTGCCTGCTGATATTCGGATCATTGAGATCCGTTCTACAACTTTACGTGTTGATCAGTCTATTCTGACAGGTAAGAAGTTAAACATCTTCAAATTGCTTTTATTTCTTTTATTTATGTGTATGAAGGTTTCCAATGTACTTCTACAAAGATCCGAACTTTAAAGTGACTCTGTACCCACTTTGTGCCCCCCCACACACACACAGACAACTACTTATACCTTCCTGTAGCTGATAAGTCCTTGCTGGTGGTATGTTTCTCCAAGCTGGTCTCACTTTCCAGTGCCCGAAAATCATACTTTATGGGAGCTGGAGCTGTGGCCTAGAGCGATCGTGCCCTAGGCCAGTGGTGCCTGTGTGGTGGTGGTGTTTCTGTTTCCCCCGCCTCCCGTTCTGCCCTCTGTCCGCCGCACAGTATTCGTAGTAATTGCGCATGCACCGCCTCCTGACATCCCCCCCCGGCACCGCTATAATGATGTAGCCGCCTCTCTGGTGAGTCTTCTGAGTGCCATCACCGCACCTTGTTCATGACGCTCACTGACATTCCCCGCCTCTCCTACCTTTTCCTGACACCCCCCCATCCCACATACCAGGATGCCGCCTGCTACCATAATCAGCTGTTGCACTCCTATCCTGCACATGCGCAGTGACGCAACCGGGGGGATAATTCAGGAGGCGCGCATGTGCAATTACTACGAATACTGTGCGGTGGACAGAGGGCGGAACAGTAGGCAGGGGAGACGGAAACACCACCACACAGGCGGCACTGGCCTAGGGCACAATCGCTCTAGGCCACGCCTCTAAGGCACAGCTCCAGCTACAATAAAGTATGATTTAAGGGCACTGGAAAGCGAGACCATCATGGAGAAACATACCACCAGCAAGGACTTATCAGCTACAGGAAGGTATAAGTAGTTGTAAGGGGGGGGGGGGGCACAAAGTGGGTACAGAGTCACTTTTTTTTTTTTTTTTTTTTTTTTTTTTTTATAAATTTTTTTATTGGTATTACAAAACTCGAAACATACAGTAAAAAAGAAAGAGGCACTTCACATTATTACTAAACCCCAAGCCACAGTAATGACAGTGACACTTATGTTACTAAACAGAGTCGCTTTTAAGTGTCACTGTCATTACTGTCAACTTTTTTAAAAATCTAAATCAACAGTAGATGTGATCTTAAAGTGACTGTACCACCAGGCCCAGGCTAAAGCACTGGAGGCGGGCCGACCCACCCTTAGTGGGAAGAAACTCCAACCCCTCCGTGACGTGACTCCATTAGAATCAGTGGAACCCTATCATAGAGGAGCGGGGGTTTCCTCCCACTAAGGGTGGGTCGGCCCGCCTCCAGTGCTTCAGCCTGGGCCTGGTGGTACAGTCACTTTAAGAAAGTGTGCAATATACACTTTTTTTTTTTTTTAGTTATGCTGTTAATCAAAGCTATACTTATATATCTGAAATCCACATCCAGTCTCCTGTAGGCAGCTTTTTAGTTTTGTGATGGTTGAAAAAAAGAGACTAAGTCCTGTACAGAGAATGATGGCTCAATGTGTCTGTCAGTCAAATGACTGCCTTCTCTGTGAGAGCGCAGATGACCTGGGAAACACCGGACTTCCTGCATTTTAGACTTTTTTTCAAGAGTCTAAACACAGGAAGTGCAGTGTTTTCCATAATAACTAAAAAAAAAAACAAGAAAAAGAATGTAAATTGCAAACTTTCTTTATATCACATCTGCTGCTGGTTTAGGTTTTGAAAGTTATAACGACAGTGACACTTACCCGCTCCCGTTCCTCTGGCAAACTCCTGTCTGCTTCTTTGGGTCGCTGCTCACTGAGAGTGCGCTCAGCCAATAACTGGCTGCGGCGGGACAGTGCCGTGATTTTTTATTTTATTTTATTTTTTTTTAGCTATAGACTCTAATGGTAACGAGTATTGCAGAGGATTTGCTGCAATATGTGCAGCTTAAAAGCTTCACTCGTTGCATGTGAACGTACCCTTAATCTGTCAGCTGTAATTGACATTCCTATTTAGGACTCAGCTTCCAGGTGTCAATCAAGCAGGGAGAGGGGACAGAAGAGGCATTCCAGCCTGCAGCTATTCAGGAACTTTTTTTTACATTCTGGAAGGGAGAGATGGATATACGAAAGATACCATGTGTCTCCTTCTCCTAACAGCTATCTCACATGTTAGCAGTTTGGAACATGAATTACAGCTGGCAGATTCCCTTTGACTGTTTAAATATCTTCTACATTTTGAGACAATGAAGCTTTATTGTAATTTAAATTCACTTTTTGCATAGACACTTCTTGCTATTTGCACACTATATTGTAGAAAGGAGGATAAAAATTGTATTATTAAAACATGCTATTGTGCTTTCTACAGGAGAATCCGTTTCTGTGATTAAACATACAGATCCAATCCCAGACCCCAGAGCTGTCAATCAGGACAAAAAGAATATGCTTTTCTCTGTAAGTAAAATTGCTCTTTTTATATGCTCTATTCTCTATATCATACACTGAGCATTGACCCAGACTACTAGTTACTATTTCTAATGCGCCACAATCCTTTTATATGACCCGTTTACTATTCAGGCACGAAATGGGGCGGCAGCATCTTTGAAAGGGGGCTTAGTTTTAGGTATGCAACAGGTAAACATTGCAGAAAATTTTGCATATTTAAAGCACTAGGTACATTACTTTGTGTTTTCTACATTAACAGACTGATGCCGGTGGCGCGGTTATCTTTTTGAACAGTCACCAGGTTCCCGCAGAGGGCGCCGGTCAATTCTCAAGCACCGGCCTGCCCTCGAATGAAAAGATGTTTACAACCCTAGGCTGGGTTCACACTACGTATATTTCAGTCAGTATTGTGGTCCTCATATTGCAACCAAAACCAGGAGTGGATTAAAAACACAGAAAGGCTCTGTTCACACAATGTTGAAATTGAGTGGATGAGCGCCATTTAATGGCAAATATTTGCTGTTATTTTAAAACAACGGCTGTTATATTGAAATAATGGCCGTTATTTACGGTTATATGGCGGCCATCCACTCAATTTCAACATAGTGTGAACAGATCCTTTCTGTGTTTTTAATCCACTCCTGGTTTTGGTTGCAATATGAGGACCACAATACTGACTGAAATATACGTAGTGTGAACCCAGCCTTACAATGTTATCCAACTGCTACTACTTTTTTTGCACACAGATGTATATAGCCACAGGTACATAGCCCTCCAGCGATCCTTCATTTTCCCAGTTCCCTGTTGCACAAGTGACGTCACTTGTGTGTCTGGGGGCTGGGAAAACGAAAGCCGGGAATCTGTGCCGGGCCAACTGAATGTGTATGGATTGGGGTGGAGGGGTCTATGCTCTTGTGGCCTGGAGGTGCAATGCTGCCTCCAGCCACAAGAGAGAGACTAGCAGGGCAGGAAGCCAATGGCACTGCAGCATTTATCTGTGAGCTCACAGTTTTTAGGGCCAGGGTTCTACTGCCCCCTTTGTGCATGGGCCCCGTAGCACTGGCATGGTCTGCCTTTATTGTAGCTATGGCACTGTATATAGCAGTAATATCATAGCTTTAAAGATGATTCAGTATGAAAGTAGAGACGAGTGAACATAGTAAGGCTGGGTTCACACTACGTTTTTGCAATCCGTTTTTCAAAACGGATGAAAAACTGATGAAAAAAACAGATGCAATTGTGTGCATATGTTTTGATCAGTTTTTTTCATTGACTTCCATTATGAAAGAAAAAAAAGGATCAAAACAATGGGTTTTTTTTTAAACTTACACAAAAACATAGTTGACCTCATTTATGTGTCTGTTAAAAAAACAGATCCTTTTTTTTTTTTTTTTTATAATGGAAGTCAATGGAAAAACGGATCAAAACAGATGCACACGATTACATCCGTTTTTTTTCATCCATTTAAAAAAAAAAAAAAAACAGATTGCAGAAACTTAGTGTGACCCCAGCCTAATGTGTATAAATCCTGTTTGGATCATTGCCTCCTGATATGCAAAGAGGTGATTTTTCTCACTCTAGAACTTGGTGGGAGTCTGAACACCTAACACATTTAAAGGGACTACTTTCTCCCCTCACTATACTGCTGTCCAGCCATTACTCTTAATAAATTGGAGGGACATGAAGATGAGGCAGTACAGAATATTTTCCATTTTACTTACTGTTATCATTTTCAATGCTTTTTTAGGGAACCAATATTGCTGCAGGAAAAGCTGTTGGAGTAGTGATTGCCACAGGAGTTTTTACAGAAATTGGAAAGATCAGGAACCAGATGGTTGCAACCGAGCCAGAGAGAACCCCACTACAACAGAAGCTGGATGAATTTGGACAACAATTATCTAAAGTCATCTCATTGGTCTGTGTAGCTGTTTGGGTTATCAACATTGGCCACTTTAATGACCCTGTGCATGGAGGTTCTTGGTTTCGCGGAGCTATTTACTACTTCAAGATTGCTGTGGCGTTGGCTGTGGCTGCTATTCCTGAAGGCCTCCCAGCTGTGATTACTACCTGCCTGGCCCTTGGTACACGCAGAATGGCTAAAAAGAATGCTATTGTGAGGAGCCTTCCATCTGTTGAGACTCTCGGCTGCACATCCGTCATCTGTTCAGACAAAACTGGTACCTTGACAACAAATCAGATGTCTGTGTCCAGGGTAAGTGAATCTTTCTGTGATTGTTACAGTAGAGGTTACATGGGTTTTCCCATCTTAGACATTTATGTCGAATCCATAGAATATCCTATAAATATCTGATGTAGATCCTAGCTCTGGGACCCAAATACATCAGTATCAGTACAACCCCCCCAGATGCTGTCAAAAGAAAAAATAACTCATTCTGCCCGTATACCCCACCACTGTTGTTTTGACAGCGCCCTGTCCCTGGTGCACTTCTCTTTATATTGCTTTCATGTCGTCCTTACCCTGCAGCAGCTGCTCAGCCAGTAACTTTTGGGGCCAGGGATTAGCTAAATAGTCAGCTAATTTTGGTTTGTGGCATTGTCACAATGGAAGGAAGAATCACAGAGGACCACAGAAAAGTATCAGTATGGGATATTTATTGTTTTGTCAAAACATAAGGCCATTATTATAATAAAGTTCATCCCCAGACAAGCCCTTTATATTGATAAAATTAGGTAGTTAGTAGTTTTTTTTCCTCACATTTACTTACAACTCTGCGAAAAACTGAAAACTAATATTTTTAAATTTCCACAGTAAAACTCAGAATGAGAGTAAGGCTTACTGAATTGCTGTTTATCAAGAGATCGCTGTCTCTGGAGACATCTGCCAATTATATTTTAATTGTAAATTAAATTAATATGGCTCCAGATAGGATATTTTGAGATCGTAAACGTTCTGAAACTTGCGTCAGCATTGCTATTGTTTTTCTTGGAAATGAACATATGATTTTATTTAGGGTATGATGTTAGAGTTATCACGTAAAGTGTTTAGCTTGTGTTTTTAAGCTGGATTTCATTTAGTTCTGAAATATTTTGATAATGTTAAAGAGTACTTTGTCCATGTAAAATGTTTGATTTATTGATGCCCTTGCTTTACAACATAATAAAGATGCTATTCTTACCTAACTACATTCCCCCGGAGAGGTCCTCTTGCGGCCCCCTGCTGAACACTCCTGCCGCTACTTCCTAGAGCAACTCATCTCAGCAGTGACAGGCCTCTCGGCCAATAACTGAAGGGGGCGGCGACATTGACAGTGATTGGCTGAGCTGGTTGTCATTGCTCAGAAGAGTCAGTCTCAGAAGTAGCAGTGGGAATGTTCAGCGGGGGACCCGAAGATGCCCCAGGAGGACTCTGGGGAAGTGCGATGAGGTAAGAATAGCATGTTTATGATGTTGCATGCAAGAGCAGCAATATTTGAAACATATTACATGCATGGAGTACCCCTTTAAGGCACTACTTTGACTTAGTTGAACTTCTAAATGTTTTGTTTCAAAATCTGCATTCAGTTAGTCCTTTCCAGTCTTTTAATCTTTAAAGGGGTTATCCAGTGTTACAAAAACATGGCCACTTTCTTTCAGAGACAACATGACTCTTGTCTCCAGTTCAGGTGCGGTTTGCAATTAAGCTCCATTCACTTCAATGGAACTGAGCAGAAAAACCCCACCCAAGCTGGAGACAAGAGTACAGAGTCTCTGGAAGAAAGTAGCCATGTTTTTGTAGCCCTGGATAACCTCTTTAAGGAAATGTGTCATCAGAAGATGACCTATTGTTTAACCCCTTAGCGACCCATGACGTATCTAATACGTCATAGCGCCGCGGGGGGTGTTCAGAGCGGGGTCCCGCCGGGACCCCGCTCTGAACGGCGCTGATCCCGGCTGACACGTGCAGCCGGGCAGTGCCTCTGTTAGCCGGCGCGGGTCCCGTTGCCGCGCCGGCTAATTAAGCACTTCAATGCAGCTGTCAAACCTGACAGCTGCATTGAAGGGCTTCAGACATCACATCCCTGGTGTCTAGTGGGTCAGATCTCCCCCCCGCGATGCGATCACGGGGGGGAGATCCGTTCTTCTGCCCGTGCCGGGCCTCAGCGTCGGAATGACGCTGATCCCGGCTCGGCAGTAGATTGCTATGGCCTGCAGCAGGCCATAGCAATCTATGACCGATCTCATGGATCGTTGCTGTGTATATACACAGCAATGATCTCTATGAGAGATCATTGCTGTGTATATACAAGCCCCCCAGGGGGGCTTCTAGTGTATGTAAAAAAAAAAGTAAAAAAGTGTTTTTATTAATAAAAAATCCCCTCCCCTAATAAAAGTCCAAATCACCCCCCTTTTCCCATTTTATAAATAAATAAATAAATAAACATATTTAGTATCGCCGTGCGCGTAATCGCCCGAACTATTAATTAATCGCATTCCTGATCTCGCACGGTAAACGGCGTAAGCGCAAAAAAATCCCAAAGTGCAAAATTGCGCATTTTTGGTCGCATCAAATCCAGAAAAAATGTAATAAAAAGCGATCAAAAAGTCGTATATGCGCAATCAAGGTACCGGTAGAAAGAACGCATCATGGCGCAAAAACTGACACCTCACACAGCCCCATAGACCAAAGGATAAAAGCGCTATAAGCCTGGGAATGGAGCGATTTTAAGTGACATATATTTGTTAACAATGGTTTGAATTTTTTACAGGCCATCAGATACAATATAAGTTATACATGTTATATATCATAGTAATCGTAACGACTTGAGGAACATGCATAACAAGTCAGTTTTACCATAGGGCGAACGGCGTAAATGCAAAACTCCCCGAAATCAAAACAAATTCGTTTTTTTTTCAATTTGACAGCGCAAATGATTTTTTTCCGGTTTCACAACATATTTTATGGAAAAATGATGCCTGTAATTGCAAAGTATAATTGGTTTCGCAAAAAATAAGCGCTCATATACGTCTCTAGGTGAAAAAATGCAAGCGCTATGGACTTTTAAACATAAAATGGAAAAAGCAAAAGCGCAAAAACGAAAATTGGCTTGGACCTTAAGGGGTTAAAGGGGTTATCCAGCCTCAGAAAATTATGGCCACTTTCTTCCAGAGACAACAAGTCAGGTGGGGTTTGTAATTAATCTCCATTCACTTTAATGAAACAGAGTTGCAAAACCCCACCCAAACTGGAGACGAGTGGTGCTGCCTCTGGAAGAAAGTAGCCATGTTCTCCTAACGCTGGATAAACCCTTTAAATCAAGCTTTTATGTAAAAGCGTACTAGTCACCAGAAAAAGCTTTTGACATGTAAAACAGAAATGACAACGTTTCTATTGGTCATGGTTTGAGTGCGTGGTCTGCTCCCTGCCCGTGTCTGTGAGAAAAGACGTGCCCCATAGACCTTCATTATGAGGCTGTCTTGCCCTTAAAGAAGTTATCCACCGAAAATCTCTTTCTTTCAAATCAGCTGGTATCAGAAAGTTATATAGATTTTTAATTTACTTCTATTTAAAAATCTCAAGTCTTATATACTTATCAGCTGCTGTATGTCCTGCAGGAAATGTCTGAGACAGGAACTGCCCAGAGCAGTATCAGAGAGCACTGTGTCAGACTAAAAAGAAAACATTTCCTGCAGAACACGCAGCAGCTGTTAAGTATTGAAAGACTTGAGATTTTTAAATAAGTAAATTACAAATCCATATAACTTTCTGAAACCAGTTGATTTGAAAGAAAAAGATTTTGGCTAGATAACTCTTTTAATACCGTTGTTGACGATTTGCAACACAGCCGTGATTAATACTTTACTTTCATTGTGCTCCAGCTAGAGGGAATCCCGGCCGGAGTGTATACACATAGTATACACCCCATCCGGGATTGCTAGCGGCACCACAAATAACTCACGGCCACAGAAAACTGACAGTTTTCTGTGCCCGTTATTCATTGAATAGCAGCCGCAGAGGACCTGTTAGTTCACACAATGGAGCATGCGGCTCCGGCTGCACGCTTCATTGTGTGCAGCAGGTAATTCAGATGCAGGAGCACATTGATGCGCCCCGCATCTGAATTCAGCAGCAATGAAGATTATCCGGCCGGTGAACATGGCCCTAGGCTGTATTCATGTTTTCCAGGCGGCCTTAAGGTTGCGTCCAACTTCTTCAGTCACTGTTGTTCGAATGCCGAATGATCGGACTTGAGCATGGGGGAGTCATCTCTAATCCAAACCCATATGTTTCTCATGAGTGCAGGAATATACACACTGCCCCTATGTGATGAGACTCTAGTGATCTGCTGTGCTATGGACATGCAGCGATTAATGGGATACTGTGGTGATATCATTTCTACACATATATGATCAGAAATCTGCTGCATGTACAATGTTCATCCATTAACTCTGGCTGCAGCTGCAATTCCTTAAGGGACTTTAGAAGAGAAGTGACCTCCTGAGCCTCAGGGTTAAGCCTGGGCGTTAAAACCAAAGTAATCCTCGTTATAAATCATGTAAGCGACCTGAACGCCAGGGTGATAATTATGAAATAGTTTCCATTTTCACTCTCATTATTCCATTCATCATTTGCACTTACAAGCTGAGGAGGTTTTACAAGAAACTGCTAGAATCCAATTTTTATAGCAGTTTTAACTAGTGCCCCAGTATACTCCATATGTTTTTCTAAAGCTTATCATCAGCTGCAGACTTAGCTGCTTGAGATTTTTTTTCCATTGAAAATACAAGCTACAAATTTTTCCTGAAAAGTCTAAATGTAAGGGCACCTTCATACACTTTTATGTATGCTTGTAAAAAGCATTGTAACTCTGTAACTAGAGCACACTTTTATAAAAAGAAAAAAAAAAAGAAGCTTTACTGGGGAGAAAAATCAAGCCACATAAGGCTGGGAGAGGGGCAGCAACTAGTAATCTGTGCAGAAAGCCGCCCACGACTAGTGACTAGTCACCACTCTCTCCCTGTCAGCGCACAGTTCAGGATTATTGACAGGCAGAGAGGACACTAACAGGGCCTCTCTGCCTGTCAATCATCCCCACACTGCGCACTGACAGGCAGAGAGCCATGACTAGGCACTGGTGGCTCCCCGACCAGATGACTAGTTGCTGCCCCTCTTCCGGCTTGATTAAACACCTTTTTCTCATTGGCAAAGCTACTTCTGCAGGTACATGCCACAAGCTGCACAGCAGCTCTATACCAGGGGTCCCCAAACTTTTCACACTGGGGGCCATTTTACTGTCCCTAGGACCGTCGGAGGGCCGGACTAAAAAAAAAAAAAACTATAATCAAATCCCAATGCAAAATGCCACAACCCCCACCCACCAACCCCAAAGTGATAGCATCCCTCTTTCCTTCCACTTCTCACCCAGCCCCTCTCAGCCCCTTAGGGTCCTATTCCACGGGCCGAGGAGGGCCCGATCAACTATGTAAACGAGCGGCTATCTGCTAGATCGCCGCTCATTTACTGGGCCTATTCCACGGCCCCGATGATCGTTGAGCTAGGGTAGCAGGGACATTGTTACTGATGTCCTTGCAGCAGCAGCATACATCTCCTGTCCAGGCTTCTTCTCCGCGCTGTCTTCATCCTCGGGTCCCGCGCGCTCTATCTTCTGAATGGCCGGTCAGCTGACAGGCCACACTCAGCCAATCACAGGCCGCGGCGGTCCAGGCCTGTGATTGGCTGAGCGCTCCGTCAGCTGACCAGCCATTCAGAAGATAGAGAGCTCGGGACCCGGGGAGGAAGACAGCGCGGAGAAGCCTGGACAGGTAATGTATGATGATGCTGCTGCTGTCAAATCGTTGGTCGCCCGCCGCGCACTGCTATTCAACCGTAGCGATGCGCGGTGTTGGGACGATTTTAGGTCTGGCCCTAAATGAACGATCAGCCGATGACACAATCATCGGCTGATCGTTCTCTCAATTTCACCGAACGATAATCGGCCAAATGGGGCCGATCCGGCCGATTATCATTGCTGTGGAATAGGGCCCTTACTCCCCCTTCACACCCCCAACCAGCCTTCCCTCACTCCCCCTTCATCCCCTCAACCAGCCCCTCCTTACTTCGCCTTCACCCCCTCAACCAGCCCCCTCACTCCTCCTTCACCCCCTCAACCAGCCCCCTCACTTATCCTTTACCCCCTCAACCAGCCCCCTCACTCCCCCTTCATCCCCTAAACCAGCCCCCTTACTCCCCCTTCATACCCTCAATAAGCCCCCCTCAACCCCTTTCAACTCGACCCCCCTTCCCCACCCCACCGGGTGCTGTTCTGCTTGGAGGAGGCAGCTCTGTCAGAATGACAGTGAGGCAAGCCAAGCTCACGCACATCCCACTGCGGCATGCCGAGACAAGTGACGTCATGCTGCGGGACGTGCATGAGCAACGTAACTGTCACTTGCATGCAGGAGGGTCGTAGGACACGCTGTCAGCACTTTGCTGAACAAGGGCCCAGGGATGGTGGCGGCATGGATGCGGGGCAGGGTCAGGGATAGGCGGCGGCGGAGTTTGGCTGCAGCTGGCGTGATCCGGAAGGGGGAGCTCTTTTATTGGTGGTCAGTAAGAGCAGTCCTCTCACTGACCACAAATGAAAGTTGTTTCTTCTGGAAGTGCGGCGGGGGCCGGATAAATGGCCCCAGGGGGCCGCATGCGGCTCGCGGGCCTTAGATTGGGGACCCCTGCTCTATACGCTGCTGCAGGGAACCGTATCGGCACAATCATGCTGATTGGTTCACTTTGAACTACTAAGTTTAGCCCAAACATTACAACATGTCTACAATCCAGAGCATATGACTTTAGGGTCACTATTTGTTCAAATGTATCTCTAACCATAGTAATACCATCACAATGCTACAAAATAAAAAATATATAGGAGTGTTTCGCACAAGCCTATAATGTTCTTCTGTGGTTCGTGTACTGTAAAAGCAGTTTTAACCACCTTAGAGCACTGTACATAAATGACAGTAGATCTGGGGGTAATTTACATGGCATTACCTGCCTCCTATATTGTCTGTTATGTGTCCCTTTTTGTTGAATTACACCTAGTTCACATGCCTGGGTCCTCTTAGTTGAGGAAAAATCACCCGGTGTCTTCATGTCTCCAAGTGAACCGCTCACTATGCTGCTTCTCCACTGTGCAGAGTGCACTACGGAGCTGCCACCAGGACAAACTTCCTACATGTTTCGAATATGGTGATCTTCTTCCTCAGGGATCCCTGATCATTATCTTCAACATATGTAGAAAGGCAAGAAAGAATGGAGCCTGGTAAAAGGAATGTTTTGAAAATTGTAGATTTATAACACCATGTAAAGTTATCTATTCTTCAAACGGTAAATATTTTCTTCCAGTTTTAATCGTGATGCTCTTAAAGTATCAGCCATAATAATAAATGACTACTGCTAAGATGCTAAGCAATGAAACTGTACAAGGACGCTGCTATACAACAGAACTGACTAATAGCACATTCTTTTGTCTGGCGAAATGTAGAAAAGGAACAGAAAATTTGTTTATATGATGCATTTAAGGGATGAGTGTTCCAAAAATATATCCACATGCTGCCCACATTTCTACGTCAAATACGAATGAAGGGCTACTGCCATGGCCTTTCAAGAGCCTATTTATATACACTTGTGAAACTATTTCAGACTTTCATCCATTGTATGACATTGCACTATATGCCCTAAATGAAAGTTCTGCAGGTACCTCATTCCATTCCATTGTACGCAGGGTCATTGCCAGCTTACATGATTTTATAATGATGAATATTTGTTTTGCATGCTTTGCAACTTTTTCACCTTTTATTCTAGCAGGACTTTATTTAGAAAAGTACTTTCTGTCTTCTGTTTGCATCATCTGGGTTCCTCAGTTCTTCTCTTATGTCTTAGTGTTCTGTCTCCTGCACTGGTAATAGATGTTATGGCCTGCATCACAAAAATCATAATCCTATACCAGGCTGTTAAGAAGTGAGTGTAAAGGAACATAGTTGACACTTTACAAGAAAAAAATACATCTAACAACATGGTGCAACTACATCATATATTGGGTACAACCTATTTGTCACTTCCAGAATCACACATGTACTATATGAGGTCCTTTGTGTTATGTTTTAGAGAAAGATGCCTTTCTACCAGGTTATAATCTCCCCCCCCCCCCCCCCCCCCCTCAAACCACTTGTACCTTCGGATAGCTGCTTTTAATCCAAGATCTGTCCTGGGGTCCGTTCGGCAGGCGATGCAGTTATTGTCCTAAAAAAAAACTTTTAAACTTGCAGCCCTGTGCCAAATGGCGTGGCCTAGAGTGTCTGTGCCCTAGGCTTGCACCTCCCCTCCGTCCCTCCTCCCCGCCCTCTTCACCATAAGGAATGCCACAGACAGCATTTTTCCTATTCATCACTTGTCTTAAAACTGCACAGGTGCCCTAATGACCCAACACCTGTGCAGTGTTCAGACAAGTGATGAGGAGGAGAAATGCTGCCTAGGGGCATTCCTATTGATGAAGAGGGTGGGGAGGAGGGACGGAGGGGCAGTGCAAGCCTAGGGCACAGACACTCTAGGCCACAGCCGTTGGGCACAGGGCTGCCAGTTTAAAAGTTATTTTTTAGGACAATAACTGCATCACCTGCCGAACAGACCCCAGGACAGATCTTGGATTAAAAACAGCTATCCGGAGTTGTTTAGTGAAGTCATATTGTGGGTATAGAGTCGCTTTAAACCTGATGCTTAATCATTGATTGCAGGAGTACTTCATTTACAAAACTCTCATTTAAGTCTGGGCAGGGCGATTAATTTGTATAAGTTTTGTAAAAATAACCTGCTCTCACCTCCCCGGCTCCAGCGTTGATGCTGCGTACTGCCGCTCCGTTCCCTGGCCGTTTCCTGGTCTGAGTTGGTACCCAGGTTGTGACATGTCAGATCCGGGCGGTAAGTTAGCATCCCTAAGAGCATCTTGCCTTCGCCAGTGACTGGCTGAGCAGGCCTGACACGTCACACGCTGGGTCCCAACTGAGACCAGAAAGGAGCTGGGGGATTGGAGCGGCGGTACATGTCATCAGCGCTGGAGCAGGGGAGGTGAGAGCATGTTATTTCTTTCAGCCTCCCCCTCACCGGCAATTTTACAAAAAAATTGCCCAGGCTGGACTTCTCCTTTAGGGATTGCTGCAAGTTCCGCAGCGATCCTTTCTCCTGTGATTTTCTATGGGTTTACATACTCGCAGCAGATTTTTCATTCCCTTGCAAGTATGTAAACCCTTCCCACCTTACCTGGCCATGACAGGTAATACATTACCAGGCCGCACTCCTGCTTGCTTCTCAGGCTCCCGGGTACTGGTGTCCCGCTAAGCCAATCAGTGCTCTCGAATTACCGAGTCATTAAGTGAAAACAGTATAATTGGCAAGGAAATAAATCGGGGTGGTGTTGGCATTAATACTCAATGTGTGGAAATGTACACTTGAGTGTATTAGCTTTAGTGTGAACGTTTAGTCCAGATCACAGGTTTAGCAGTTTGTGTGGGGTCTGTACATAGTTACTAATAGTAGTAGCCGCTGTACAATGCATCCTTTACATAATAACCTAGTAATTGTGTTAAGCCCAACAAAGCCACTTGGTATTGAATGCTTCACTTTCCATTGGAGGCAGCTAGAGCATAAATCTGCAGAACAAGTATTATTACAGATCAGCGGGCTTGAGAGTAGACAGGAGAGCTCTGTTAATGTTTAACTGCTGGGAGTTCCCTGGATAAATATAGGTGAACGCTAATGGCAGGATTATAGATATTATTCATGGATTTCCAGACCTGTTGAATTGTTAAATATTTACCTAATAGCAGTAGCATAGCTTGAATGAACAAATATGTTTTTTATTTCAGGGAATAAACATACTACCTACACCACAGCCAGAACTGGATGATGTTTGTGGCTAATGTATATATCAAAGTCCCCAGGATTTTCTCATTGATTAAAGGGGTTATCCCCTCTTGTCTCCAGTTTAGGTGTGGTTTGCAATTAAAGGGAACCATTCACCCCGTGGCCCCAGGCAGAAACTGACATACAGTGACATAAAGGTCAATATACTTACAAATCGCTCCCGGTCCCGTCCCAGATCCCGTTGTTGACACGGAGAAATCGCCGATTCTTCTTCTCGCGCCCATTATGGTAATGAGCCGAGATGAGTCCAACGTCCATAGGAAACGACGGACAAGTCCAACTTATTCATGAGGTCCTCTTCTCATCGCCGCCCATCTACGCCTCCTGGAACTTGATTGACGTCTTCAGTCTTCTGACGAATTCCCGCGCAGGCGCCGTTGCGATGGTCTCGTCACCTCTTCTGCGCCTGCGCGGTAAACAGGATACGTGCTCGAGACAATCGGCGCACGCGCAGTAAACCGGTGAGACTGCGGAGCGGCTTCATTTGTGAACTGCACATGCGCCGAAATCGACCGTCACTGCGCCTGCGTGGGATCCGACGAGGAGGAAGAAGACCCGGCGTCAATCAAGTGTCAGAGGCGGGGAGAAGGCTGGACTTCGGGCCCTGCTGCTCTCATTACCATAATGGGCGCGAAAAGAAGGATCGGAGATTTCTCCGTGTCAACAACGGGATCCGGGACGGGACCGGGAGCGATGTGGTAAGTATATTGACCTTTATGTCACTGTATGTCAGTTTCTGCCTGGGGCCACGTGGGGAATGGTTCCCTTTTAAGCTCCATTTACTTCAATGGAACTCTGTTTGAAACCCCACCCAATCTGGAGACAAGAGAGGGGGAAAAGTGGCCATGTTTTTGTAGCGCTGTATAAACCCTTTAATATTAAAAAATGTCATGACCCAATTACTTATATATAGATATTGTTACCACTTCCTATGTATGCATCTTTACACAGGACCTGAAATACACTAATATGTCATGCAATATCCATAATGCATTTATATAAAACTATTATTATGCAGTGTCATTAAAGGAGTCAAGGCTTCACTTCCTGGATAAAATGGTGATGTCACAACCCGACTCCTAGAGCTGTGGCTGCTGGAGAGGATGATGGCAGGGGGGTGCTCAGTGTCCCTCCAGTGCCCTGTGTCCCTCAGTGTCCCCCTACCATCATCCTCTCCAGTAGCCACAGCCCGCACAGCTCTGGGAGTTGGGTCGTGACATCACCATTTTATCCAGTAAGTGAAGCCTTGATGCAGTAGTAAGTGCAGGGAAAAACACTTTATGTACATTTCCCATAATAAGTGTATATTGATGATTTGTTTAACGTTTGGGGGGAAAATACAATACTTTAGTAAAAATTTTCACCGGACTCATCCTTTAATGTATTTACACCACATGCACACCATGGAAGTGGCACAGTTTTTGGGTTTTTCGGGGGCATATGCCCTCTGTATGCCACGCTTGCCTGATGGATAGGGAGGAGATGTGGCCTCCTGCACCTAATTGATCATGGTCTGGAGCAGGTGTAGATTTCATTGCAACCCTGCAACAGGGGCATCTCCGGTCTGCTTTTATTAGCAGATTGGCTACAACTTATATTTTATTATTCTTTATTTTAGGCTTATGTTTGGGTGGCCCTCATCTACATTCTATCTAGCCTCTCAAAATGTTGTCCAATAAGGGAAGATATTATGTTCAGTCTCTTACAAATGTATTACACCAAGGAACAAAAGGAATTGTGGAAATATGTGTTAAATGTCAGAAAGTGTTCTGCCTTCTCTGTGGGATGCTGGCCCAGGTCCAGGTAGAACGGCCTCTGCATAAACTTGCTTCAGTGTTTACCCTATAAGGGTGGAGGGCACTCACTAACCAAGTGTGAGACAAAGAAGGGAACTCTGTTGGCAGGGAACCAGCCTCCTGTGCAGGTCATGTTCATTACCACCATTGTTAACTCATTCAGCCGTCTGACGCTACATGTTACACACAAGGCTGGAGACTTCTCTCTTCCAAATATTAATGAAAGTTTTATAAATCTCAGGCTATTTACTGAAAGCAGTCCATTCTGAAATAAGTGAATGGGTTTATACTGTACGTAATAGGTTTCCTTTGGGATACCCCTTTTATCATCCACAATATAGCATCAATAAAAATAGCATCTCCTCCTCTCTTAGTAGGTTGCATATACAGTAAGAAAGGTTATAGTTGAAACTAAAGGGGCATTGGCAGTTCACTATTGCAGTAAATACATAAAGAATGTGAACAGTGCCATAAGATTAGTTTTATGTATCCTGCACTGCCCCTGATTTAGTCAAATGTGAGCGATGGTTAAAAAAATGTATGCCCTTGTGACCTTCCTCTTCCCGCTTGTTTCCCACACTTATTGTGCTGTTGTGCAAATCATCATAACTAGTTTCATACAGCATGTTTATAAATCCTCTGTAACATAAGCCAGGTTAGTCCAGCACTGACATAGTCTATACACAAGGCCATTGAAAAGGAAATAAGTGTGACATGCTTAAAAGAAAGCTACAGAATCTGACATTTTTCCTCCAACTAGAAGTGCTGAATGACTATTGACTATTGATGATAAGGGTGTGTATCATCTTTCATGCTTACATGCAATAGTTGCATGTTAAAGGGTTATCCAGTGCTACAAAAACATGGCTACTTTTCAACCTCTCTTGTCTCCAGTTCAAGTGTGGTTTGCAATTAAGCTCCATTTGCTTCAATGGAACTGAGTTTGAAACCCCACCCAATCTGAAGACGAGAGGCGGGAAAGTGGCTATGTTTTTGTAGCGCTGGGTAACCCCTTTAAATGATAAGCTCATAGCACCATTTTATTAGATCCCATGATAGAAATATTGGTGCAGAAATGCCTGTTACATTGGTATGATTATTTTTTGGGGAACTTTCTGTGTGAAAGTATTTTAGTCCATGGTGACTAACAACTGTAGTTTTTTATTTTATTTTTTTTATTGCTCTTAATGGAGTATATCTCCATACAGAGAACCTCTACAGCAGTGTACAGAGATTGGCTGTATACTAAGGACTAGAGATGAGCAAACCGGGTTCGGATTTGAATCGATCCGAACACGAATGTTCGGTATTTGACTAGCGGTGGCTGCTGAACTTGGATAAAGCTCTAAGGTTGTCTGGAAAACAGCCAATGACTATATCCATAATTTCCACATAGCCTTAGTGCTTTATCCAACTTCAGCAGCCACCGCTAATCAAATGCCGAAAGTTCGGGTTCAGATGGACTCCAGCATGCTCGAGGTTCGCTCATCTCTACTAAGGACCCATGAACTGCTTCCATGGCCCTAAGCTCTATTGTGGAAGAGCTGTTCACATAATTTGCCTTTCTTCACAACGCCGTATTACACTGTACTTCTGAGACATGGAATCTGAAGTTGTGAGCCCCTGGAACCAGAAGGCTTTAGCTGTCTATTGCTCCCCGGACAACCCCTTTAAGGCAATACATGGGAAATAAAACAGTGGATCAAGTTAAAGGGTTTTGCGTGCTGAAATGATTAATGGCCTGTTCTCATTGACTTTATTGGGAGCTGAGCTGTAGTAACCCAGCACCACCACTACACAATGAACAGTAAAGGGCCGGTAACTCCTTGTCCTACGGATAGGCCATTAAAGGAGTTATCCAGCGCTACAAAAACATGGCCACTTTTCCCCCTACTGTTGTCTCCAGTTCAGGTGCAGTTTGCAATTAAGCTCCATTTACTTCAGTGGAACTGAGTTTCAAACCCCACCCAAACTGGAGACAACAGTAGGGGGAAAGTGGCCATGTTTTTGTAGCGCTGGATAACCCCTTTAATCATTTTAAGCCTGGAAAACATCTTTAACAGAATATACAAAATATAAAGAAATCTTGCCTACTACTTATAATTGTATGGAAAGTAATTTTGTTGAAAGTTTTTGCTACTGTTTTTCTTATTGAAAATTCATCAGTATAGGCAAATGATATTTATAGAATTTGTGGTGTACCTTACAACAAAAAATGATGACATACTTTTTGTCCCCAGGCCTCACCAGGTAACCCATGTTGGTGCTGGGACCTCATTAACAAGCACAAGCACATAATGTTCACTAGCAGCACCATAGTGCAACAATAAATGCTTCACGTACAGCAGAAATACTGTACATATTGCTCCTCCGGTAGTAAAGCAACCCTTTTAAAGTATTCTGTTTTTTTTTGTTTTTTTTAACAGTGCCTAGCCTAGGGTAACCTATGTACCATAAACATAACTCTCATTCCCGTTGCAGTTCTGTCAGAGACAGTTTGGTTGCACAATGTTTCTTGTGTTTGGGGTTGGCACATGGACTGTCCACTCAGCAATGTACTGCCTCAGCCACAGATTGCATACCAACCCTTACAATAAAGTTAACAAAAACCCAAAAAATGACTGTCTGTTCCCCTCAAACAAGCTGTTTAGTTTTATTTATGCTGTTATGTACCTTTAAAAATGTTTCATTAAAAGATACTGCTTGTTTCGCAAAACAAGCCCCTTATCTGGGTATGTGTACTGAATAAAAAATAAGGCTAGAACAGGCCGTGTTATTAACCCCCTTCCCATCAGCAATCTGTATATATACAATCCGATTGCACATACACGGTGCAGTAGGAATGTATATATACGTTCCTGACTTCATGGGGTTACTGATGTGTGCGGGACCGCTGCAGTAATAGCGGTCCCGCACACATCAGTATGTCTGGGGCCGGAGGTAATGAGAGGCAGCTGCGTTTCATTAACCCCTTAATTGCTGGATCTATAGCGATCGCGGCGTTTAAGGTACTCTGTGTAAGATCAAGCATCTGTCACTGAGTGATTGGGTCCCGATCGCTTGTGCGGACAGGCGGGGGATAAGCTTCTTACCTTCGTCCTTTCAGGTCGGTGATCCATGTTTACAGTCTGCTCTCAGGCAGGCCCTATACATAGATCGCCGATAACGCTGATCTATGCTATGGCATAGCATAGATCAGTATATGCAATCTAATGATTGCATCTTTCTTACAGTGAACCAGTGTTAAAAAAATAAAAAAAAAATGCAATAAAAAAAGTTTTTAAAAGTATTAAAAACCCCTTATAAACCCCCCTCCCAATTTAAATTTTAAAATGCCCTCTTGTCCATTATAAAATTAGAAATCTATAAAAAAAAAAAAAACATATATCGTAGCGTGCGAAATTGTCCGATCTATTAAAATATAACTTTTTCCGCACGGTGAACGGTATAAACGAAAAAAAAACACCAGGATTAATTTTTTTGTTACACCAATATTATATTAATAAAAACTAGAGATCATGGCGCAAAAATGACACCTCAACCAGCTCTGTAGGTGGAAAAATAAAAGCGCTATGGCTCTTAGAAGACGGCAAGGAACATTGCATTAATTTGATCCAGGCATCAAAGGGCTCTGTCTTGAAGGGGTTAAAACTATAACATTAACATATTATTTTAAGTTGGTGATTCTTCTTCTTCTTCTTCTTCTTCTTCTTCTTCTTTTTTTTTTTTTTTATACTTTCTCTGGTCAATACTAATATTCAAAATAAAATACAAAAGTTTTGTATGTTCCGCACTGGTGACTAATGCCCCTATTCCACGAGTCGTTTGGAGGAGCAAACGAGCGCTATTAGCGCTCGTTTGCTCCTCGTTCCCCGCTCGCTGCCGCCGCTATTCAACGCGGCGTCAGCGAGCGGGTAAGTGCGGGTGGGGCGGCGGGGAGCTGCTGGGGGGGCTGCCCGGGGGATCGCTGATCGTCCGGGCAGCCCATAGGATAGAGCAGCATCTGCTGCCGACGGTCCTATTCAACGGAGCGACGGCAGCAGATCGCTGCTATATCAGTCGCTTGTTTTTCAACATGTTGAAAAACAAGCGACTGCAACGATCAGCCGACATGAACGATGTCGGCTGATCGTTGCACTCTATTCCACGGGACGAATATCGTTCGTAGCGGCCGTTATCGGCCGAATACGAACGATATTGCTCCTCTAAACGACCCGTGGAATAGGGCCTTAAGTCTCACTTTAGGTAGACACTTAGGGCCCTATCCCACCGGACGATTATCGTTCAGATTATCGTTAAATCGTTCGAATCTAAACAATAATCGTTCAGTTGAAATGCAGTTAACGATTAACGACCGAACGAGAAATCGTTGATCGCTTTATAAGACCTGGACCTATTTTTATCGTTGCTCGTTCGCAAATCGTTCGCATTGAATAAGACATCGTTCAGTCGTTCGCAATAGATACGAACGCAATAGCGAATAAATAGCGAAGAAAAACGATTGCAATTACGATCATAAGTAACAATTATGGTTCCATGGAAATGAGTGAACGTTTTCAGGTCTTTCGCAACAGCGGTCGCTTGAGATCGTTAATCGTTAACGATTATGCAAACGATAATCGTCCGGTGGAATAGGGCCCTTACTGTCCTGTAGTTATCACTTCCCAGAAGTCATCTGGTTATTATCACAGACAGGATACACTGGGGTTGGAGGCAGATAGCACAGGATCACACTGCTGACAATAGGTGATGGACAAAACTTACCCCCTCTCCTTCCACACACAGTTCACGGAGCATGCCAATAGCCCTTTACCCTAGACATCAATGAGTCATCTATAGACAACAATTTCCAATGTTCATGTGTGGTGATCTTTTAAATCGACTCTGTATCCACCAACCTGCTAGTACTATCCGTTTGATGAGCGTAAATCCTTATCGGTCATGTCTTTTAATAATTTGTCCATTGCCTTGGTTAGAGCAAAAAATGAACTGTCATACTGGCTTGGCCTAAAGTGTCTGTGCCCCAGGTCTGCGACGCCTCTCCCTTCTTCCTCCCCACCCTCCTCATCATTAGGAACGCCACCAGGCAGTATTTCAATTCATTGCTGGTCTAAACAGTGCACCTGTGTCGCTATGGCCCATGTGCACTGTTAAGACAGGTGAGAAACAAAAATCCTGGCTGGGGGTGTTCTAATGATGAGGAGAGTGGGGAGGAGGAAAGGAGAGGTGGTACAGACACTCTAGGCCAGTGCTTCCCAACCTTTTCCACCTCGGGGCACACCTTGGAAAAAAATATTTCCTCGGGGCACCCCTACTAAATAATGTTCTACAAAATAAGAAAACCGTCATACAGTGACTCACAGGTGACGTCTTCTTTGATCTGAGGAGTCACTTTCCCTTTTCCTCTCCATCCGCCATGATGATTTCTTCCAGCTACTTTTCTAGCAACTTCCTTTCCTTTCTCCCTCCTGTTGGCTCCCAAAGTAACTGCGCTGTTTGGTGTTATGTGCAGTAAAGCGAGTAGGAATGTGGGATGCCCCCTGTATGTAGGATCCCCTGCTGTGATGAACTAATAATGCCCCCAGAGGTGCCCCCATGAACTAATAATGCCCCCAGAGGTGCCCCCTATGAACTTATAATGCCCCCAGAGGTGCCCCCATGAACTAATAATGCCCCCCTGCTCTGCCCCTTAAAAAAACAAACATCCTACTCACCTAATCCGCGCTGTGTAGCTGCAGGAAGCAGCTCTCCTCCTCTTCGGGCTCCATCTTGCGAGCCGCAGCGCCGGGACCTCCGGCAGGCGTTATGAAGTCACATCATCACGCCTGCCGGAGAGGTCACGTCCCGGACTCCCATAGGCTGCTGGCATTAAGTGCCGACGGCCTATGGGAGTGAATATAGGAGCAGGACGCTGACACTTCCTGCTCCTATATTCTGCTTACTTTAATGTTCCGCCCGCTCACAGTGCGGACGGAACATGAAAGTGATCTGTGCATCCCGAGAAGCTGCGCGGCCGCAGCTTCTTGGGATGCTTAAAGAGACAGCGCACATTTCCCACCGGGATCCCGCGGCACCCCTGGCAGGTTCTCCCAGCACACCTGTGTGCCGCGGCACCCCGGTTGGGAAGCTCTGCTCTAGGCCACGCCAGTATGACATTTTTTGCTCTAACCAAGGCACCAGGCACATTTTAAAAGACACAATCTGTGTCTTGATTTACTCTCATCAAACGGCTGGTACTCGCGGATTGGTGGGGTGGGTTGGTGGATAAGAGTCTCTTTAAGTTACAACGGCCTCCTGTCACAATGGTCTTTCCTGGACGCAGCAGACAGTGCTATAATATGCTTGTGTGTAATGTAGAGTAATGAGTAGGAGGAAAATTACATTTTTTTTTTTTTCCCTTTTGTTCTACAAAAATGCTTTTTAACTTGTGTGTGCTTAAATTAAAGAAAAAAATAAAAAAATATATATATATATACACACTTGATATACCCCCTCCTGCCGGTCCCACTGCAGAGAAATCACTGCCCAGACCTGGTCTGGGCAGTCAATATACAAATGGGAAGAGATACCCGTAGGACAACATTAAAGCAGGCAGTGTTTTCTTCACGGCGGGACTGACAGGAGGGGGTATGTATTGAGGGCTCTATCGGGGATCAGGTGGGTTCTGCCCTGGTTGCCAGGGTGACAGGTTTGCTTTAAATAAAACCCATTTGAGTGATCCAAGGGTAATCATGTAGAAGAAAAAGCAGAAATTTCAATGGTGCAGTGCCAGTGATTCAGCTGCTTGTGAGTTGTATTACCTTGTTTGGACATCTCTGAAGTGTAACTAGGGTGTACATGAGTCCAAATGATATGCGTTTTTTTTTTTTTTTCTTCTTCTTTTAAGATGTTTGTGGTTGAGAAGATTGAAGGAACAAACTGCAGTCTTCACGAATTCACTATTACTGGATCTACTTATGCTCCAGAGGGGCAAGTGTGAGTACAGTTTGTCGCACATTAAACTTTCTTTTCCTTAACCAGATAAAAAATAATAGTAAAACTATAGTTAATAATTTCCTGAGAATTACAGGTCTTAATGTGGATGTCATAATTGCAAACCCAATATGGCGCATTAGAGAAAACCCTTATAAAAAGAAGGTCCCAAAACTCACAAGGTGGTCCTTTATTTCTGAGGCCTCTATGCATGTCCAGTAGCACACTGGGATGTTTCTAAATACTACAGACTAAGGCCTTGTGCACATATCAGTGTGAGTTTTTATCACTGTGGTCTATAGTAAATTGGAGGGTGGGCACATCCAAATGTGCCCGCATTCCAATTTAAATCAAGTGCTGTTTATTCAGCCGATACTGCAGTATTGGCCATTGTTTGACATGGCTGTGTACAACAATAGTCGATGTTCATACATGGCCTAGAAATAAAATGATCCCTTGACTAATTTTGGAAATGTGCAAATTTACTACTAAAACTTCTAAGCCCCCCCAGCATCCTAAAACGTAAAATGACATGCGTCAAATAGTTCCTACATAAAGTACAATTCCACACGAACAAATTCCCGGCACTCCAACCGCACTTCAAATGCAAAGTGGTTTATTCATAAACAGAGGTGCACTAACATACACAGAGTCAGGACGCGTTTCGGCGTTACCGCCTTTCTCAACTGCCAGTTGAGAAAGGCGGTAACGCCGAAACGCGTCCTGACTCTGTGTATGTTAGTGCACCTCTGTTTATGAATAAACCACTTTGCATTTGAAGTGCGGTTGGAGTGCCGGGAATTTGTTCGTGTGGAATTGTATTGGTATCCACGAGCACCGAGTCACAGAGTGCCGACAATTGGGTTGAGTCCTACATAAAGTAGACATGTTGCAAATGTGAATTATTAACTCATTTAGGTGAAATGACTGTCTTGCTTATAAACTTTGAGGCAAATCTATCTAAGCGACTCTGTACCCACAATCTGACCCCCCCAAACCGCTTGTACCTTCAGATAGCTGCTTTTAATCCAAGATCTGTCCTGGGGTCCACTCGGCAAGTGATGCAGTTATTGTCCTGAAAAACAACTTTTAAACTTGCAGCCCCGTGCCCAGCGACCGTTGCCTAGATTGCGTATGCATTAGGCTGGCACAACCTCTCTGTCCCTCCTCATCATTAGGAATGCTCCAGGCAGATTGTCTCCTATTCATCACCAGTGTCAGCACGGCACATGGGCTGGATCATTAAGGCACCTGTGCAATGTTTAGTAGGAGAAAATGTTCTAGGGCATTCCTAATGATGAAGAGGGTGGGGAGGAGGGACAGAGGGGTGGTGCCAGCCTAATACATACAAAATCTAGGCCATGCCAATTTGAGACAGCCTTGCAAGTTTAAAAGTTGTTTTTTAAGACAATAACTGCATTACCTGCCGAACGGACACCAGGACAGATCTTGGATGAAAAGCAGCTATCCAAAGGTACAAGTGGTTTGGGGGGGGGGGACAGATTGTGGGCACAGAGTTGCTTTAAGGGGTTAATATTTTTCCAGATGACAGATTCGCTTTTTGCAAATCAGCTTCTCCTGATATGCTGCTTTTTCCCTCCCATTTCTGACAGCTTGTTGTCTTTAACAACCACCACCCTGCTCTAAAAGCAGTGGCATGGCTTTTAAACAAAAAAGTCGACATTGAAGGACTAAAATGTTGCGTGCAGTAATAAAAACACTTACTTTTTTCATCCAAGTCCGGAGGGCTGCAGTCATTATGTATACATAATAAGTATCACTGGTGAGACAGCCGGCGCCCTCAAGCTTTAATCTTTCTGAGTGCTGTAAATGTTTTGGACGTATAGATACAGAGTAGATATAGAGATGTGCTGTATTAGTGTATATACACTGTATCATAAAGGTAGATGTATACTATAGCTATATATACACTAGCTAAATCACTGATTTAGATTTAATTTACTAAATAAATAATTTACAGAAATATTTAACGTTATGTGCCCTACAAGGTAAACTACATTAGTGGTAATAGGAATACCCTTTAATTATTTTATGTATAATCATGTTTTCATTAATTTAATTAACACCAATACCAAGTATACAGTTGGGTGTGGCAGAGCATCCGCACCCTGAAAACGTTGTCTAAAGATAACACGGAAGAGCTGTATCCCAGTAAGGTGTGACAATTATTCCTGTCGGAAATAAAAGAACATGATATAGGGTCACTGGACCATAGCTGGTCAATAAGTTTCTAGTCAGTCAGCAAAACCCGTCTCTGTAAATAATATGCTCCAACCTGGAACTCTCAAATCGTTGTCAGTAAATGTCACAGCAGCTGATACAATAAAGACATACACTGAAACAGATCCAAATATTAACCACCTTTAATTATTTCATATAAATATTTGTGGTTGAAATGTTACTTTGCCTTAGGCACTGTACTGCATAGATAATACTCCTTAGAAGAAGGGCTTCTAGTGGAGAGTGGTTCTGTAAGGGTGTGTTCACACTGCGCAAAATTCCATGGAATTCCGCCTGCCTCAGTGTCCAACAGTGTGTCTATGGGAGGGCTTGTGCGCCTCCGCTCAAAGAATTGACATAAATTCCGCCAATTTTAGTCAGCGTGAACATACCCTTAAAGAGCATCCCAGGGATTGTTTTACAATTTGCTTTCAATTGATTTTATACATTTTCCACAGGAAATAAATATTATGCATTTCTCTAAAATCATAGCCATATAGAAGTACAGTGCAGTTGGTTAGTTTGCCAAATAAAACTTATTTTAATGCTTTTATGTAAACAGCCTGAAAGATGAGAATCCTGTTCAGAGTGGACAGTATGATGGTCTGGTGGAACTGGCTACAATCTGTGCTCTCTGTAATGACTCCTCTTTGGATTTTAATGAGGTAGGTACGGTGGAGTGATACAAACCCAGGCCTTATTACAGGATATAGGCACATAGATGAATTTATTATATAGGATGTTTAAATGTGTTAAGAAGTAGCGTTAAGTAATCATATGCAATATAATAGCCATAATCAAAAAGGATTTGTGCTTGTATCTCAAGAAGAGGGGCACCGTGTTTTTTATTTCATTAAAGTGTCACTGTCCTTTTCAAGATTTCCTGATAATCAACAGTGGATGGGAGGGGGGGGGCCTGGGGAGAGTCTTTTTCAATGCAGATAATGCTATATTTACCTAATAAACCTAATTACAAAGTTTCTTAAAATCGCCTGGACTATTGATTACTGCAATAAAAAAAGAAACAACAATGACACTTTAAGGAAGAAAATGTAAAAGGGATATTCTCATCCAGGGCCGCTTCTGCCATGAGGCTTCAGCCCTGCAGCCGCTCACCTGTCCTGCCGCAGCCATCCGGTCCCGCCGCCAATGCTTACTGCTGTCCCCCGCTGCGCTCCCGCACAGTCAGTCAGCAGCTGTCATCGTCCTCCAGTGAGTCGTGAGTGCCCGGGGTTAGCTGGGGACGCGATGAGGGGACAGCGATGATAGTTGTCGGCGGGATGGGACACCTGCGGCAGGACAGGTGAGTGGCTGCAGGGCCGGGGAGACAGCGTAGAGCGTTGGCGGCGGGACGGCGGCGATGACAGCTGCTGACTAACGGCGGGGGACACGTTGTGGTCCGGATGGGGGGGGTGCTAGTGAGGGGGCAGCCTCCTCAGGTTTGTCTCAGGCGGCAGAGACCCCAGAATCACCCTGTTCGCATCTGGTAAAGTCATCCCTTATTCCAACAGTCAGACCCCCTGCGATCTTGAGAAAGCTTGAATGGTTCCCATTCCTGAAGGGGTTGTCAGACACTCAGCCTTTATTAATATATTTCTCCTGGTGCATCTAAATCAAAAAACATGTTATCCTTACAAGTCTGCGCTCCCTCAGTGTCCCCCTGCTTAATGCTCAGCCAACCACTGGCCGCAGGGCTGTTTTCGTCTCAGTCAGTGATTGGCTGAGCGGGCTGTCACTACTGTCTATATGAAGGTGCAATGAAACACACTAAGGGTACAAACCCACTTGACGTATTTGCTGCGTGAATCAGTCTTAAAAATAAGCAGGCAAAACGCAGGTTGGCTTTATACAATTGTTCTGCGTTAAAATACGCAATTGCATATTTTTGAAGCGTGAAGCTACATGCGTTTTTCGCACAGGTTGTTAACAACTGATGCTTTGCTAACAACAAGCTTCAATTGCGTATTTTAACGCAGAACAATCGTATAAAGCCAACCTGCGTTTTGTCTGCTTATTTTTAAGACTGATTCACGCAGCAAATACGTCAAGTGGGTTTGTACCCTAAGGGTGCGTTCACACGTACAGTATCTGCAGCAGATTTGAAGTTGCAGATTTACTTCAAATCTGCTGCAGATCCTGTACGTGTGAATGCACCCTAAGGGCCGGTTCACACTAAGCAAACACTGCGCAATCCCGCTGTGCTGCTTTGAGTGAATGGGAGCGCGCGCCTGTCCGCTGCCGCCGCTCTCCGCTCGAAGAATGAACATGTTCATTCTTTGAGCGGAGAGGAGAGGGAGCGGACAGGCGTGCGCTCTCCCATTCGCTCAAAGCAGCACACTGAGCACGGCAGAATTGCACCGTGTTTGCTCAGTGTGAACCGGCCCTAAAAGTGTACAGTGAGTAATAGAATAATGTTTAACTGCCACTGGATATTTGTGTAAGAAGAGAATGTCCTTCCATTCTCCAAAATAAAGAAAAGCTGCAGAGGAGGAAAAGAGCAGCAACCTGAACGAATGAAGAGGGAGAAAGTGGGGTTCAGATTACTCCCTGTAGGGACAGATATTGCTACATATTGCAAGTCTGCCCTAATGGGGCACCAAACGGCAAGCACTGGTGTGTGTTACCTGTAGATAGTGACATAGATATCATCTTACAGAATCTTGACCATATAAAATGCCTGCATCTTATTGTTGTAAGGAATTAATCTATTGACAATTTATCCATTCTGCAGTCCAAGGGAATATATGAAAAGGTTGGAGAAGCAACAGAGACTGCCTTGACTTGCCTGGTGGAAAAGATGAATGTATTTAATACCGATTTGTCCAGTCTTTCCAAGGTGGAACGAGCGAACGCCTGCAATTCTGTGAGTGCTTTCTGTAATGACCATGGCTGACTTCCACACTTGCTGAACTAGATGGAAACCTGTGCTTGAATTTTATGCTGTACATATACAATGGGTCAAAGGTTAATATACACATTCAGTCTATAATATTCTAATAATAGAACAAGAAAAGGCAAATTCCACCAGATCTTTACTTCCTCCCTCCACTACCTCATCAGGCATCAGAGCCAGATAGTGCAAGAGGTTGTGTTGTAGCTATCTCATACACTAATTCAACATTTAAAAGGAAAAAAGGGTTTATTAAAGGGATCCTATTAATCAAATGTGATCTTTTAGAGCCCTCTGGCACACAATGGACGGCCTTCCTATAATACTATAATGTATGACTGAATGTAGTTGGTGTATACACTTTATGGATATCATAAACAAGTGCAATGGTTTCGCAGATTAACTCTGATGGCCAGTGTGTAAAAACAAATTTCACTCTTCCATGCCAAATCAGGTTATAAAAAAACTTATGAAGAAAGAATGTACTTTGGAGTTCTCGCGGGATCGCAAGTCCATGTCTGTGTATTGTACTCCTGTTAGTTCCAGTGTCGCATCATCTGGCAGTAAGATGTTTGTTAAGGTAAGATGACACATCCATTGTGTGTACAGAGAATGATAGGGCATTTGTGGTTATTTTTCAAAGTTGTGATAATTTTTTATTTTAAGGGACACTTTTTAGTATGAATATTTTTTTATAATAATAAAATATAAAAATTTGTACTGTATGTTTGTATGCTTGTACTTACTGACATTACTACTTGTGTGCCTCGTTTTTGCAATCCGTTTAACATATACATTTTATGGAAAAAAACGGATGCAATTGTGTGTCATCAGTTTGGATCCCTTTTTCCATTGACTTCCACTATAAAATAAAAATGGATTGAAACAGATGCTTTTTTTTTATTTTTTTTTTAACGGATACAAAAGTAGTGCTGACTACGCTTTTCTGTCCATTAAAAGTAAACAATTAAAAACTGATACATTGAATGGATGGTAAAAACGCACAGTGTGAACCCAGCCTTGCTCATATATCAGACGGACCTCCTCCAGGATGTGTCATCCTGCTCTTTATACTAATCAACGATCTTATCCATATGATGGCTGATAATTGGGGAGCATGTGACCATGCTCCTCCTTCATTGTTCTCTATAGACTTGTACAGATTCAGAGGTGGAGTGTGCTTCTCCATGCTTGGCCATCTTGTGGACAATTTTATTAAAATATGCTGTATAAAAATGATTGAATAGAGACACTGACTCACATCTATAAACATTGTCCATGCTAGTTACCTGGTGGTCTTTTCCATATTTTTTGTAGCACCTATTGTGCACCAAGTTTTTGTAGGCAAGTGAGTCAAAAATGTGTTCATTGTCATTTTGGGGTGTGGGGGGGGACATCAGATGTAGATTTCCCACAAATATTTAGTGCATTCACTGATGGAATAGACCACCTCTTTTATATTGGTTTAAAATCATTATAACTTAACTATCTAAGGACATATTTGCTTACTGGGGAGAGGAAAAACAACCTGCATAGAGGGGAATACCTGCCTGCTGGTAGTGAGGGGAAACAACCTACTTTGGACATGATTTGTATGATGTGGTAAAAGTTGATATTAAAGGACAACTCCCGCGGGACCCCCCCCCCCAAAAGAAAAACACAGACATCATACTCACCATCCCTCCGGTGACGATCGCCACTCCATTCGCCCGCCGTCCAGCGATGTCTCTGACTTCCGGGTCCTGGGGATGGAAAAGGCTGCCAGTGCGCTTGCGCACCGGCAGCCTTTTCATTGGCTGGAGCGCATCACATGGCTTCCAGCAACCTCAGCCAATCAGGGCTGAGCAAGCTGGAAGCCATGTGATGCGCTCCAGCCAATGAAAAGGCTGCTGGTGCGCATGTGCACCAGCAGCCTTTTCCGTCCCATTCACTCTCTATGAAGACGCCGAGGAGGAAGAAGACCCGGACCTCCCCCCCGGCTCTGACGTCGTAGTCACCAGATGCCGCCCGGGAGAAGAGGACCGTGACTATCGTAATAGGTAATGTATATATTCTTTAACTTCCGGGCGGGGGGGTCGGGGGTCCGAAAGTGGGGGAAGGGGGCCAGACCGGGTATTTAACCACATTACAAAGTTATATAACTTTGTAATGTGTGTTAAATAAGCTAAAAAATTTTTTCGTGGGAGTTGTCCTTTAATGACAATAACGCTTTAAGTAAAGATTGCATCAGCTCTGAGTCCTGGGACCTGCTGCAATTGTTATTGGTGAAGTCTATGACACATTCACATTGCATCTGGACTCGGACCCTTCTACCAGGATTAACCAGGGGTTAATTGTAAAAAGCATGGCCACTTTCTTTCAAAAGCCACACACCTTTCCCCAGGTAGTGTGTAGTGCAATTCAGCTCCATTCACTTCAATGGAAGTGAGCCATAAAACCACAACCACACCTGAGCACCTTTTAACGAAGTACTGCAGCTTTTGGAAATT
The DNA here is from genome assembly GCF_027789765.1 of Dendropsophus ebraccatus. Taxonomy (NCBI): domain Eukaryota; kingdom Metazoa; phylum Chordata; class Amphibia; order Anura; family Hylidae; genus Dendropsophus; species Dendropsophus ebraccatus. The sequence goes on along the minus strand of NC_091458.1, from coordinate 120,859,826 downwards.
GCAAAACATTGTTTCCTCACAAAAACACAGGTGCAGTTTGGAAGCTTGAACAGCGAACACCTTTCCAAATGTTAATGTTCTGTACATGTAAATAAGCTTTTAGTACCCATGAGGCTATCCATCCTATAACAAGTATAGCACTCAGTCTGTAATTTCTGATTAGAGTGGTGCTATACTACCATCTAGTGTAGAAATAACTAGCCTAGTTTGCCCATGGTTATTTTTTTTTCCCCCTGCAGAATAATGTTAATTTTACCTACTCCTGTTAGGATATCTTTGTTTTATACAGTCCATGTAGAGGTAATTATTTGACTTTAACTTTTTCATATGGTGCATTGTCTGGAGGATACTTTAGTAAAATCTGCTAAGTTTAGCAGTGTTTACTAGAGTATCCTCTAGACAATGTCAGGTGTCAATTCCAGAAGATAGTGAAGCGTAAAGAAAAAAAATTTTTTTTTAACCAATATTAGTTTAATGAAAAAAATATATATTTTAAGAAGAAAAAAAATTCTCAGTACATTTTGTTACTTCTTTATGTATTTTACAAAAACTTTATTTTATTGAATTTTTAGGGTGCTCCAGAAAGTGTAATAGAGCGCTGCAATTATGTACGTGTGGGTTCTGCCAAGCTTCCTTTGACTCCATCTGCAAGAGAGAGGATTATGTCCAAGATTCGAGACTGGGGTACTGGTATGGACACACTGCGCTGTCTTGCTCTGGCTACACGGGATGTGCCACCAAAAATAGAAGACATGCAATTAGAGGATTCTAACAAATTCATCAACTACGAGGTGAATGCTTCAGAATTTGTTTTTTTAAAATAAAAGCGTTAACTATACATTTGTACCAATTCTATTTTCTGTTTTATCAGACAAATTTGACATTTGTTGGATGTGTTGGCATGCTTGATCCTCCTCGAAAGGAAGTAACTATCTCAATTCAGATGTGCAAAAAAGCTGGAATTAAAGTTATAATGATAACTGGTGACAATAAAGGCACAGCAGTGGCTATCTGCCGAAAGATTGGAATTTTCTCTGACTCTGAGGACATAACAGACAAGGCCTATACTGGCAGGGAGTTTGATGACCTCCCATTAGAAAAACAGCGGGATGCTTGCCGTAGTGCTCGGTGCTTTGCCCGTGTGGAACCTGCACACAAGTCTAAAATTGTAGAATATTTGCAGTCATTCAACGAAATCACTGCCATGGTAAGATATTCATCAATTGCTAACATTTTTATTTTTAATGAATTTGGTGCAATTCATATCTCTTACATACAATTCCAAACTGCTGCGAAAACATCAAGTGTGCACAATGTAAAGTACGTCAGGGAGCCATACTTTATACTGTGAGCACAGCTTATCTTTTACGACCGCTGTTTACTGGTTGTTGGAACCTGCAACAATGGCAGTTGTTTATTACAAAAATACAGTGTGTGAACTTGGCCTTAAAGTGTTAGTCATTTGTAATAACTTGACATGTCATCAGACAGGTTAAGTTACTGATCGCAGCATATCTTACTACCAAGACCTGCTGTGATCCTGAGATGGGGAGTGTCTCTTCCCAGCTGCGACCAACTCATTTCACTTTATGGGTACAAACCCACTTGACGTATTTGCTGCGTGAATCAGTCTTAAAAATAAGCAGGCAAAACGCAGGTTGGCTTTATACGATTGTTCTGCGTTAAAATACGCAATTGCGTATTCTTGAAGCGTGAAGCTTGTTGTTAGCAAAGCATCAGTTGTTAACAACCTGTGCGAAAAACGCATGTAGCTTCATGCTTCAAAAATACGCAATTGCGTATTTTAACGCAGAACAACTGTATAAAGCCAACCTGCGTTTTGCCTGCTTATTTTTAAGACTGATTCACGCAGCAAATACGTCAAGTGGGTTTGTACCCTATTACTGTTTATGAAGCAAAAGAGTTGAATCTTTGCATTTCCCCAGTCTCAGGATTTCAACGGTGAAAATAAACTTCTTGGCAGTGAAATAAACTGCATTTTGACGTGTCTGATGACATTTCAGAAATTTTTACAAATGACAGTAATTCTTTAATAATAGTTTATTTAAAATATGTTTTAATTTTCTTGTGTTTTTAGACTGGTGATGGAGTAAATGATGCGCCTGCCCTTAAGAAAGCCGAGATAGGCATTGCTATGGGTTCTGGCACTGCCGTGGCAAAATCGGCAGCAGAAATGGTTCTCTCTGATGACAATTTCTCCACTATAGTATCTGCAGTTGAAGAAGGGCGAGCAATTTATAACAATATGAAACAGTTCATTCGCTATCTCATCTCTTCTAATGTTGGCGAAGTGGTCTGGTAAGACATACTGATGATATATGTATGTGTGTGTGTATATATGTGTATATATAAATAATGTGTAACATATTCTACTGTTGTTCACAGCTATCAGTATTTCTATATTGCCCAAGAAAAATAAAATACTAGCACACGCTAAGGCACATTTCTAGTTACAGTTTCATAAAATATTTGGAGTAGATACAATTGCTCTAGTATGTGCATCATATTTATAGAGCTTCTAGACTTAGAGATGAGCGAACCTGGAGCATGCTCGAGTCCATCCGAACCCGATCGTTTGGCATTTGATTAGCGGTGGCTGCTGAAGTTGGATAAAGCCCTAAGGCTATGTGGAAAACATGGATATAGTCATTGGCTGTATTCATTTTTTCCAGACAACCTTAGAGCTTTATCCAACTTCAGCAGCCACCGCTAATCAAATGCCGAACGATCGGGTTCGGATGGACTCGAGCATGCTCGAGGTTCGCTAATCTCGATCTAGACACCATTTATATTTTCTCCTCAATATTTTCTGAAGGAAATTTTTGGTGATATCATATGCTTATTAAATGTGCCCATTTTGGTAATTTCTAAAGCACAGTGTATGCAGCATATGGAGGTCCCATACTATACCATTACTGCCTGACTGTATACTTGACCAGAAACATTTAATCCCCAGCTGTCTCTACCTAAACATGTTCCCAGATTTTCATACATGTGTATTTATTGTGTGGCACACATCTGTACTTAACATTAGTTTATTTAAACTGCATGCAATGGATATTTTAAATAAATGTATTAGTCATCCTAAGGTTAAAACAAATACCGGCTTGGGAAAAGAAAATTTACTGTTATTTTAAGGTCGGAATCTACCTGAATGCGGTCACTGGGGTCTGATTATCCTGTATTCAATCCATATTCCTTATGTTAGGATCTCAAACCAATCTATATGTATACTAGTATACTATACTTTTCAAGCCATAGGTAACTAGGGACAACAATTATGAAGATTCGTAGATTTAATGGAATTGCAATTAATCTGATTAAGAATTACTCGGATATGGCTGGGGAGAACTAGTGTAAAGACTTTTTCTTGTGTATTACACTATTTGATCTCTATACAAAGACAGGATTCTGATAAGTTATATATTTTTTTAAACTTCTCTAAACACTTTAATGTAAAGTTGTGAACTAGAAATGTGTAATGAAACCTGTTTCTTGAAAATAATCACTTTATTTTATTTCAGCATCTTCCTTACTGCTATTCTTGGCCTACCTGAAGCCCTCATCCCCGTTCAGCTCCTCTGGGTTAATCTGGTCACTGATGGCTTACCTGCAACTGCTCTGGGATTTAACCCACCGGACCTTGACATCATGGACAAGCAGCCTCGTAATCCTCGAGAGCCACTTATTAGCGGATGGTTATTTTTCAGATACCTAGCTATTGGAGGTATTTTCTTAGAAATCTTTTTTTTTTAAGCTACAAAAGTACTTTCCGCCCACTCTCACAACAAGAGCTATTTCTATATATTGGAGAGACAGGTGGCTGCTGTCTGCCTTTTAAGTCAAAATAGGCATTTGTATACTGGATTTTCTTTAAGGGTATAAACCCACACACCGTATACACAGCGTATTTACTGCTGCGATACGCAGCGAATACGCAGCAAAAACGCAACAAATACGCAACAAAAACGCAGCAGATTAGATCTAAATAACTGAACTCAGCATTAAATCTTCACCATCAAACTGCTGCGTATTTGTTGCGTATTTGTTGCGTATTTGCTGCGTATACGGTGTGTGGGTTTGTACCCTTAATGAAGAAATACCTGACTGCTATGTGTTCTGCACTGTATGATACTTATGGGGAAATAGAAACCATACAATGTAAAATACAGTTAACCTCTATAAAAGACTGTGGGGGAGAACTTATCGAGCTTGTGCAAAAATTTGTGATTTTTGTAATTTTTTTTTTTTTTTTTATTCACCAGAAAACTAGCATGCAGGCCCTGATTTAGACTAAATATAGGAAGTGCTGTGTTTTCCATAACAAAAAAATGTAAATTGCAAAATTTCTTTATATTACATCTACTGTTTAGATTTTGTAGTCTAAACAATGCCGTTCCACGTTAACATTGGCTGTTTAACACTACCTAAGGTTGAAATTAATGAACATGATCAAAATTTTTGACATGTATCCATGACATGCCAAAAGTAGTTTTTTTATTGATAGTAACACTTTATAGTGTAAGGCCACCTTTAAGGTTTGCCGGGATTTCCTATAAGATGTGATCAGTATTTAGTACTCTGACATTTCTCAGATTTCCCTCCATATCCAAAGTTAAATGATTACCCGACTACATGTTGCTCAGTATAAAGTGTTTGCCTCACCTTTCTTTTCGCAGTCTATGTAGGCCTGGCCACTGTAGGTGCTGCAACATGGTGGTTCTTATATGATGAAGATGGACCACAGGTTACATTCTACCAGCTGGTGAGTTTAATCTCTCTTCATGCACTAGATACCAATATAAAACACTATATAATCTATATTTATCTCAAAGACACTATATAGGGCAACCAAATCCTACCTAGCAGGACAAGAAATTCCCTTATCAACCCCAAAACATGACTAAATCTATAGTCATCCCAAGGTTTAAGCACTCTATAGCAGTGCTTCTCAAACGTTTTATACCGGAGTCTCAACCATCACTATCTGTGGTAGTGTGGTAGAGTACATGGAAAAATAAAAACCATTGCTTAGTCTACCCTTTGACTATTAAACTCTGTATAACATTAAAATCAGTACAGAGTCAGTACTGTTCCTAAACCAGAGATTTTTGTAGCCAAGGAAAAAACTGTGCAGCTTATAGTCACTTTTGTAAAAACTGCATCCCCAGGTGCGCTTCACCAGCAACTAGGGGGAGGCCTCACTGGTGAGGCCTGAGTCAGCTTGAGAATCACTGCTCTAAAGGTTTCTCATTCCCTGCTGACTTTGTCTTTATAGCCCCCAGAGCTAACCACTCCCAGACCAATAGTACACACAGCCTATAACACTTCAGTGGTAGCCCACATACACCCAACACTACGCCATTCTTTTCCGCTGAGCATCTGTCCCATCCACAGCATTGTAGTGGCCACTTTACTAGATCAGTATCTGCTTCTCAATAATTAGGTCCCATTTGACCAAGCTACTGACCCTCTCCTGTAGATTCTCATAGGCCAATGCCACATATTCAGTATCCAGTCCACCGGCATCTCTGTAGCCTTCAGACCCTCTGCCTCTCCTGGAGAAGGACAGGCTTGCATGCTGATGTCCATACCTCAGACCTACAGCACTTTACACCTACACCTACCAAGGGCATACACGGCTACAAAGCTCAGCATATCAGAGGCAATTCAGCAATCATATAAATAAATAAAAGGCTCACAGCTGAAGGAAAGGATTATTGTGCTATGTTTTCTTTAATTATTTCACTTTCTTTACAGAGACATTTTATGAAATGTACTCCTGACAATGCTTTGTTTGAAGGAATAGACTGTGAAGTGTTCGAGTCCCGCTATCCTACAACTATGGCCCTGTCAGTGCTTGTAACTATCGAGATGTGTAATGCCCTAAACAGGTAGGCTGAATAATAAAAGTTGCCTTCTAAGAACAGAGTTTACATTGGCACTCGGGAAGGCCAAAACTCTACTTACCTAGCAATGGGAACAGCAATTTAAGTGTGCTAGTTTGAAAATGCTGCCCTGCTGCAGAAGGATCTTACCGGTTCCCTTCAAAGTGTACTTAAACCTTTATTTAACTTCTGACATTTCATAGCAATGCGGAAACCTTCACTGATTTGTAGAACTAATAGACATAACTACTCAGTTCAATATTTTGTACCTCTGTGCATATATATTTATTAAAAAGAAAAAAATGTGTTACTCACACTTTAAATGTCTTGCAGAATTTCAAGCAATACCGCTATCCCACATAATATCAAGAAATCTAATAAAATAAATGTACAATCACAAAATAGAATAAACAAAACAAAAACATGTTTCAGTATCTGGTCCTAGTCAGTAAACAATAAATCTAGGTGACACATTTATTTAAGTATAAAAAAAAAAGCATGAAGGATTACAGACTGTTAGATTGGGGAGATAAACCACATTTGTGATTTTTGTATTAGACACAAATAATCTTGTTAAACTGATCATGTGTATTTTACAACCTCAACTCCTCTGTATGAGGTAAAAGCATGCAGAATTTCCCATGCCATAAATAGTATGTGGATACATTGCACATTTCTGAATCTTTGATATTATCATTGAAAACAAACAAGTTGATATTAAGCTAGTTGAGATTAGAAAGGTATTTATTTTTTTCTCATTGACATTGGATGTTACCATATTAGGTCCTTACTGAAATTCTTCCTTGACATCAGAGTCTTTAAAACATGAATTTATATGATTGTTTCATATAGTTTAGTTCAGTTTACCTATGATCCATGGGAAAATTAAATTATAAAAGATAAAATATGTTTTCCAAAGACTGTTGAAAACCTAGAAAGAGGTGTAATTACTCAATCACTTATATTCTTATTGTGTACCTGTCATTTGTAAAAACTTTTGACATGTCATAGAAACATGACATGAGTGTTCAGGCGCATATAAATTGTGAGAGAGTGGGGAGAGGACTACGCTACAGCGCAAGTTCTCCTGATTGGTACGTGTCTGAACACTCACTCTCTGACATGTCCAAATATTTTACAAACAGGTACACTTAGTTAAGGGTACACTAAGTTATGGGTGACCACTCTGTATTGAGCCCAGAAGATTCCCTTCTCTCCATGCTTCCAGTAACTTTTATGTCCAGTATTCCTCTCTTTAGAATAGATATTTCTTACTAGCTGCTAGACTAGGGATTCCCCGACAGTGGAAATTGAGGCAGACCCTTCAATTTCTGAATGGCTCTCAGTTATCTCCTCCTGGAGTAGAGAGGTAGAGAGGTTAGTAGTATATACTCATTGTAATTGTACGTGTTATAGTGTCCATTTATCATGTTAAGGCACTCCAATGCCTTTTAGTCCTGACTTATGGAAAATAATAAACATATACAACAGTTTGACATGCATCGCCGTAATTTTTTATTTGTACAGATATGAAAAAAATCACAAATAGCTATAGTATGAAGACAGTTTACTAGTAGTATCCATAGATATTCTGTTAGATGATAAATTTAATCACAATGTCTTGCTAGAAAAGAATCGGTGTAACCCGTGCAGAAAGCTTGCAGCAAATTTTCAGTGTAGGTTTTCCTGTTATTAGTCAGTTGCCATCTTTGTAGCCACCTGTAATAAAGCTGAGCAGAGCATAAAGGGGAAAACTTTTTCCTAGCAGTGTTGCTACTTTATTCTAGAAATCTGTAAGGGTCACAGCAATTGGACATTGGTAGCACATTCTAGTGATAAACCACTATTAAATAACTTTTTTAACAATGATTAATTTTACTTAAGAAAAAAAAACAAAACTCATATTGTGTGTCTTACAGATTTTGGAGGGAATAGATAAAAACTGTAATTCGTAGACAGTATAAGCTTAGACCTAATAGTGTAAGAAGGCACCAGATTTATAACAGTACCTGAAAATCTGGTGCATCTTAAACCCCTTAACTCCACAGCCACTTTTGGCATTAAGGACTAAGGCCAATTTTTCAAATCTGACCTGTCTTGTTTTACATGTTAATATCTTTGTAAAACTTAATAGGCACTGCGCCAAAAAGTGTAGTGTATGTTAGTATTGTAAAATTTTTAAAATAAATAGAAAGAAACATTTGCATTTTTCTCGGGTTGAAATACCCTGCTTGGAACAAAGATAGTCACCTAACACAAATGAGAGAATTCACATTTACGGTATTTCTACTCTATGTTGCTATTATGTCATTTTTTTCTGCATAGAAAAATGATGCAGTGCAGTTTTTGAAACCAGCTTTATTTTTTGTGTCTCACATTAAAATCAGTGGAAGATTGTTTTTAAGGTAAAACCATAAGGTTTTTCATGTGTAAAATCAGCAGGGTTTTCACATTAAAAAAAAAAATCACAAGGGCCATACTGATGTTAGCTGGCCTTACTAGTTCATGGTTTTCTGTGTATTCTTCTTGTTCTTTTTTCTTTTTAACAAATGTGTGACTATAAAAAGTACACTAAATGAAAACACTGTGCATCTTAATATATGTTCCTTTTTATTTTTTCAGCTTGTCTGAAAATCAGTCTTTATTAAGGATGCCACCATGGCTCAACATCTGGCTTCTGGGTGCCATTGTAATGTCCATGGCTCTACATTTCCTTATACTATACGTGAAGCCGATGCCGGTAAGTACAGAAGCATATTTGAAATTCCCAGTTCAAGCTGAAATCCTTGTTCTGCAGATTAGAGACGAGCAAATATACAGTAATAATTAAGGGAATTGCTTTGTTAGTTCCGCAGTCGGCTTATAAGCTGGCTGCCTTTTAACTCAGTGCTGCTCCTCCCTGGGTGACTGGAAAAGCTGGATCCAGTCCTGGGAAACTTCTCTGTTTCCCAGAACAGGATCCAGCTTTTCCTGACACCCGGGGAGTAGCGGCATTGAGTTAAAAGGTAGCTGGCCAATAAGCCGACTGCAGAGTTAACAAAGCAATTCCCTTCATTATTACTGTATATTCGTTCATCTCTACTGCACATCTTTTGTAATTCTTGTAGATTGCATACTGTTTCTGTGCTGTGCTTCCTGTTGCCTTGGTTTTTAATAAGACATATTGTTGCCTTTTATATCTGCAGCTAATCTTTCAAGTAACTCCTCTGAACTGGTGTCAGTGGGTGGTAGTTATGAAGATCTCATTGCCTGTTATTCTGCTAGATGAAGGGCTCAAATATATCTCACGGTATCACTTGGATGGTAAATATCTTACTTTTACAACTCTGTTTTATTATATGTGTCTTAAATCCTACAGTTAGTGACAAAACAGCCCTTGAAGGGGTATCACCATCCTAAAAAACATAGGTTAACTTTTAGGGCCTGTCAAGTTAAATATTTTTGATATGCCCAATGTTGACAGCTTGTTGTCTAGGTTACTATGAGTAACTACATAGTTAAAGGGAGTCTGTCACTAGGTTTATGCCGCCTTAAATGAGGGCAGCATAAAGTAGTAACAGAGATGCTGAACAGATTGGTGCATTACTTACATCATTTTGTGCAGGAAAATAGGATTCTTGCCACACCCCTCCCCTCACCCTCCAGCTGTTGATTGACAGTTGACTGCCTATACATAGCATAGAAAGATAACTGCCAATCAGCAGGTGGTGGGTGGAGTTTTCTGCTTGTCATGAATATCCAGGACATACTTATAATGGAGAGGACTACTTGTCCATGTTAGGGTATGTGCACACTGCTTAAAACAGACAAAATCCATGGCGTAATCCGCCGCCTGTGCCTGCTCCCGGACTGCGGTGGGCGCGCGTGTCTCGGCCCTTATCATAGACTTGATTTTTTTTTTATAGACTCCATTCTGTGCACGGGCGGATTCCTTCTTCCGTCCAAAGAATGAACTTGATCATTCTTTGGACGGAGGAAGGAATCCTCCCGTGCATAGAATGGAGTCTATGACATGGGCGGGCAGCGGATTACGCGACGGACTTTCCGTCTGTTTAAAGGGAACCAATCACACTAAAATTGGCCATACAGCTAAGGAAACGTGCTGGTAGATCAGCCAGCACACTTCCTAAACATCCCACTGTACCCTGCGTCCCCTGTACATACAGCCCGCTAATTTAGTTTAACAGTCTCCCGCGCTCTATGCAAATTACCATCTAAGTAGTCACTGTGGGCGGGTGGCTGGTCATGTAGTCACGGTGGGCGGGTGTCTTCTTCAAGTAGTCACTGTCCTGGGCCGGCTCCGGCAATGTTATCACGCCCCTCTGGGCGTTTGTGGAAAGCGCCGCATGGTGACGTCATTAGGGGGGGGGGGCAGCATTGCACGTCGGCCACACCAACGTCTTTACTAAGCTGCGTATGCGCAGTACAGTGGGTGAAGCCGCTGTTGTACCACGCTGCGCAGTACAGCAGCTTCTTCTCCAGCTGCATTGCACATTAGTAAAGACGTCGGCATGGCCGACGTGCAATGCCGGTCCCCCCTAGTGACGTCACCATGCGGCGCTTTCCACACACACATCCAAAGGGGTGTGATAACAGCGCCGGAGCCAGCCCAGGACAGTGACTACTTGAAGAAGACACCCGCCCACCGTGACTACTTAGATGGTAATTTGCATAGAGCGCGGGAGACTGTTAAACTAAATTTGCGGGCTGTATGTACAGGGGACGGAGGGTACAGGGGGATGTTTAGGAAGCGTGCTGGCTGATCTACCAGCATGTTTTCTTAGCTTTATGGCCAATTTTAGTGTGATTGATTCCCTTTAAGCAGGAGGATCTCTCTGAAGGAGCTGCATAGAATGTAAGTTATCCATCATTCTGCTCAGCTTCTCTGTCACTAGTTTATTCTACCTTTAGATAGGACATAAGATAGGCATAAACCTAGTGGGAGAGTCTCTTTAATAAGGTTAAAAAAAAAGACAAGAGTCCATCATGTTCAACCTACAGAAACCCTACTGTGTTGATCCAGAGGAAGGCAAAACCCCTTTATGAGGCAAATGTAAATTGCCCTATCACAGGGAGAAAAATTTATTCCCGACTCCAACGGTAATCTGAATAATCCCTGGATCACCGTTCTATCACATGTAATCTAGTGCCCATAACTGTAATGTTATATTTTTAAAGAACAACATCCAGGCCTCCCTTGAACCTATTTAATTAATTAGCCATGACTGCATCATGTGGCAGAGAGTTCCATAGTCTTACTGCATTTGCAGTAAAGAATCCCCGTCTGTGCTGATGGTGAAATCTCCCCTCCTCTAGACACAGAGGATGCCCCCTTGTCATGGAAAAGATTACTTCAAAGATCCCTGTACTGTCTATTCATATATTTGTACATTGGGATCAGATCACCCCCAAGACGTCTTTTTTCTTAACTAAATAACCCCAAGCTTAAAAACCTGACTTGGTCCTGTATCCCACCCATTTCCTTAATAACCTTGGCCGCCCTCCTCTCCACCAGTTAAGCTGTGTCCTTCTTATATACCGGTGCCCAAAACTGTACACAGTATTCCATGTGTGGTCTGACCAGTGATTTATAAAAAGAGGCAAAACTATGTTCTCATCTTTAGCATCTATGCCTCTTTTGATGCATCCCATTATTTTATTAGCCTTGGCAGCCACTGCTTGGCACTGATTACTAAAGTTGAGGTAATTTTCGGAATCAGTTTTATTATTTAGGAAAGAACTGTACATGCAGCACAGTATCAAATGCCTTTAAGAAGTCCAGATACACAACGTCCATAGCTTCCCCCCCCCCCCCCCCCCCCCAAGTCCAGTCTATAACTGACCTCCTCATAAAAGCTGAAGTTAGTCTGACAGGACCGATCCCTCATAAACCCATGCTGGTGCTGTGTTATAATTATGTTATGATTATTTTTATTAAGATACTCCAGTATAGAATCTTTTACAAAACTCTCAAATACCTTACCCACTATAGATGTTAGACTTACAAGCCTGTAGTTTCCAGGATCACTCTTTGACCCCTTCTTGAATATTGACACAACATTACCTATGTGCCAGTCTTGTGGAACAATCCCTGTCATAATAGAAGCTTTAAATATTAAAAATAAAGTTCTGTCTAAAACAATACTCAAGAGGTTATCCAGGCAAAATCAACTTTTCCCCTATCCACAGAATAACAAGCTGTCAACAATGGGAGGGAAAGTTCATATGGTAAAATATAATGCCATGTATATATAATGCCATGTAACATTAAAGCAGTCATTTTCCTGTGGAGTCTCGTTCAAGCATGCATCCTCCCAATTTTGAGTATGACAAAATAAGTATTGTGCATACAAAGAGGGGTTTTGTTGATAAAAGGGTGGATATATGGTGTTATTAGGCTCCAAGTCAACACATCTGCTTAATAACTTTACAGCAATTAATAACCAAAACAGTAGTCACATCCTGCCTGGTGATGCATGACAATTATGCTAGTCATCAGAAGTAGGCAATTTGTCATGCTGTCCATTAGGCTGTTCATATGGACATAGCCACAAGACCCCTTTGATCATGTTACAGGAAATCAAAATTCATAAAATTAAATTACCCCACGCCCCTTCACTCTGAATTACAATTTTAAAAAGTTAATGACTTAGAATATATACACATTTTTATGATGAATGATGTATGTCATAAATACAATAAGTGTGGTAGATTGGCTTTTTTTTACGCATTTTTCCCAATATTAAAAATGAAATGCTAATAAATACGTACCAAAAATGGCACCTACAGAAAGTACACTGGTCAGCCACTCATCAATAATCCTGCAGATAGGTGATAAATATCCTTTGTGGAAAAACCCACACAGAGTTCACTGTTATAAAAGGCAGCAATTGGAATGGCCTTCCAAGTAGTTCTATCCTCCAGGATGTTTTATCACACCTTTACATAGGCAAACAGTCTCTGAATAAGGGCCGTATTACACGGGACGATTATCATTCGCAAAATCGTTAGATTGGTCGGATTTAAAGGACAACCGTTTCGTGTAATAGCAGGCAGCGATTAAACGACCAACTAGAAATCGTTGATCGTTTCATAGAATCTGGACCTATTTTCATCATTAATCGTTTACAAATCTTTTGAACATCGTTCGGTGTAATAACACGTCGTTCCCTGGTCTATCAGCCAGGAAAGGACGAGTGCAAGAACAACCATAAGTAAAGATCATTGTCCTGTGTAATAGGGTTTAACGACTTAAGATTGTTCGTCGTAGCGGTTGTTTGAGATTGCTTAACGTTAGTTGCCGAAAAATGTTGTCCAAGGTTGGAATTTTGCTGATTATAAACCAAATTGTTGAAACCAGGCTGTTGAACCCCTTAACCACTGATGACGGGTATTACCCGTCATGAGCAGATGAACGTTCCTGCATTATGACTGGTATACCCGTCATCAATTATGACTGCCACTGCTTATAAACACAGGGTGATATCACAGTAACTATCGCTGTCCAAGACAGCTGACCATTACTGCTACCAGTCCGGGAACCCCTGTCATTGGTCCGCGATCTGTGTCTTAGACAGCGATGGTTACTATGCTGTCACTCCTGATACTGGGGTCACTTATGGGGATAAGGTATTGTTCTGGCAGCCCCAATCGTTAGCAAAAATGGAATTGGTAATGAATCCTAAAATGATATGCTGAAGGCCAGTAGGTGCTCCTGTCCTTCAGAGTCCCACCATGAGGCCAAGCAACAAGATACAGCCTAAGGCTATGTTTACACAGCGTAAAAGTACGGCCATTGTTGCAATCGACAATAACGGCCGTTATTGTCTTTTCAGAGATTGGCCGCTCTGTGACCAGGCCGGGTCACAGGACGTCCGGTCCTATACACTATGTGAACATGGCCTAAAAGGGGATACCATCTGATACGGGACAAACAGCATGATAAAATTTGGTGTGCTTTTCCTACATTTTACAAGTTTTCAGTGGAAATTTTTTTTCCACAAATGAACATCATTTAATGAAAACTGAGGGGTGAAAAATGCCCCCCCCCCCCCCCCAGGATCACAGGTGATAGCCAGCCAGGGCAAACCATCCCCCCGGCATCTCACCTGATAGCCGCACCCCCCACCCCGTATCTCACCTGGTAGCCGCCCCTCCCCTCTGCTCCTCTGCTTATGTGATCCTTCACCTCCATCATCTCAGCTCGGCTTCAACACCATGTCAGCTCTGCTACATCATCATCAGGCATAAACATTGCATGATGGGAAATGTAGTTTCCTATCTTGCATATAGACCATCTTTTAGAAAAACTTGTAACTCAGGAACGGTGGCAGCTAGAACGATGGGAGGACTCAAAATACTCAGGGGGACTTGGTGAGTAAGACCAGCTAGGTTTGGGAGTATTACATTTTTTTAAGCTCTTGGGGGGAATACCCCTTTAAGCTGATATATTGAAAATAAGGCAGATGTAAGTATCTGAGCTACTAGAACAAGGGTCAAACTGTAATGGCTAGATGACCTGGACATAGTATCTCCATAACTTACCAAAAGCGATCAAGGAAGGACAGTCGGCCACAGATTTCTAGGTCCCTTAGCACATTGATGCACATGGATATTGTTTCCTAGCCCCCATGGTCCAATTTCAAAGTATTACTGTAGTACAGATTGCTTAAAGTTCATATAAATTTGCAGCAAAACATACAGATTTCAGTTCGGTCTGTAACAATGATAGATTTTAGTGCAGATTTACCATTGATTCTAATGCTATGCTATTAATGGGAACCAATCCCTGCCAAAACAGCCATGCAGCTTTAGGCTATGTTCACACGCTGTGAACATCCGGCTGTTCCGTGACCCCGGCCGGGTCATGGAACTGCCGGTCTCAGCCCGGATCATCTTGGACAGTACTTAAGTACCTGCCGGGTGATCTTTCCGGCCGCGGAGCTCTGATGAGGGCGCATCAGCGTGCGCCCGCATCAGAGCTTCCCATAGCACACAATGAAGCGGCCGCAGAAAACTGACATGTCAGTTTTTTCTGGCGCCGCATGGGATCCCGGACTGAGTGTATACGATGTGTGTACGCTCCGGACGGGATTCCATTGAAAATAAGACTATGTTCCAACCCGCAAAACTACGGCCGATAGGTATGCAGGGCCACTTTAACCATAAGACAGATGGAGCATTTACAATGGGCCCACTTGCTTCTGGGGGCTCCCAACCCAGAACACTGCATACTGTCTGACTGTCCCGGGTGGCAGCAGGTTTGCAGCAGGCAGAGTCAGTGTGTGCAAGCTGTCCTCTGACCAGGCTCTTAACTTACCCAGTCGGATGATAGCCAGTGCGGTGCTGCAGTTTTGGGGCTCGCTCACTCCCCATGCTGCATGATGGACCAGTCACATTTTTTCAACAGTGTATTAGTATAGGCAATTTCATTATATGCCATTCTATCCCATTTTTTTTTAACCATTGCAAATTATGTGGTTCTTTCTTCACATGACTCCCTTCACGTGCCGCTGTTTTTATTTAAAAAACATATTTTCCTATTGATTCTCAGCTAACGTCAGGCCACAGTGTTTTTGAGCTGTGATTATGGTGATTTCAGGATAGCTTTACTTAGTACAAAAATTATATATTGCTAAAGCTATGTCTAAATGAAGTATGAAATCATAATGGATGATAATGTACATACCTTACTATTATTATTATTTTCCATACACATAATAGCTGATCAGCATTGCAGGGTAGTATAAGTTTGGTCATTATTCTTAAAAAGGGGTAAGACAAGTTGTATTACAGACAATTTTTGACTGATAAGAAATAGTGATAAAAAGCATTGTAATGTTCTTTATGATAAGAACATGTCATGTTATTTATTACAAAAAAAATAATGCTATAACATGAATGTAAGTTGCAAATCATAGTTGTACTTTTAGTGACCTTACCTCAACTCTTTGCTTATTGAGAAAAAGGTGACTTTTGTGTATATGAGCAGGAACCCAGCCTCCGGCAGTTTTTGTGTTCACAATGGATGACATAGGTCTATTTTTTCCAGGGCCGAGACTAATAGTATAATGCCACACAGGCACATTTGTTAATCTTGTGTAAGTAAAAAGAATTGATCGGTGCCTGAAAATGTGGAAAATGTTAAGGGAATAACTAGGTCAGTCTTAACGGGCCTCAGTAGTAGTCAGAAATGTAATGGACAAGTACAAGGTCATTGACTGTAGTTATTAAAAATGCTTATAGGTAGATATTGACCCTGATTTATTAATCTGCCTAAGGATCCATTTACACAAAAATTATCTGACAGATTATCTGCCAAAGATTTGAAGTCAAAGCCAGAAACAGACTATGAACAGAGAACAGGTCATAAAAGGAAAGACTGAGATTTTTACTCTTTTCAAATCCATTCCCAGCTTTGGCTTCAAATCTTTGAATCTTTAGCAGATAATTTGTCAGATAATCTTTCTGTGTAAATGGACCCTTAAACCAAAACTGTCTGGTTTTGCCCATAGCTATCAATCACAGCTCAGCTTGAAGTATTAATGAGCTGTGGTACAGGGCAGTTCCTCAACCCCCCCCCCCCCCCCCCATCTACAATTCATCTCTTCTGAACCTGCCAGAGAAACATCTTAGGCTCCACACTTACGGCAACTTACTTCCCTCTTCTGCTGTTTGGTGAGCATACCTATATGCTGGCTATGGGCAAAACCAGACAGCTGTGGTTTCAGGCAGATTGAGTAAGCACAAGCACTGTGTGCAGTTATTTTTACCTTTCCTCATCTAATTTTCCACTTACTGTCCCTTTTTAGGTTTACTAAAGACTGTAGAACAGTCCTGGAATGGAACTACTGAGATGAAGGCCTCTCGAAGTCAAGAACAAACTGGGTAAGTGCTTTTAATTTATGTGGGGGTATTTTATGTACCGTATGGCTGTTTATAAAAGAAATCTGGCTAAGAAGCACAAGATATATTACCTCAGCTAATGGGTTCAGTGTAAATGGGGCAACAACTACTAAAAATACTGATGGCACAAGGAAGAAAGAAGGACTTCTTTGTCAATTTTATTTTTTCAATACTTTGTTGGAAGTACGTGTATGTGAATCTAAAAGGTGAGAGCTCGGTGGTTAAAAAATATGCACTCTATTCAGGGCCATATTTCTCACTAGACACTGGTGGTCCAGTGCCTAGGGCGTCAGCTAGTGGGGGCGGCACTTCCATACAATAATAAAAGCGATTTACATTCTTTTAACATTGCCTAAGAAAATTTGTTTTTCTGGAGGAGGTAGGGTTATTCTCAGCAGTTGCAGAGCAGAACAAAGCGCAGAAAGATGATGGGGCAGCTTATCATTCTAGACTAAACCCAGCCAGCTGCACCATAAAGAAAAGAGGAACACCTAGGACCAGTTTTAGGCTATGTTTACATAATGTATATTTTTGTAAAATCGCGGGTATTGTACAACAGCCGTGATTATTATGATAATATATGTGCCATTGCTGCCTATGGGATCCCGGCCGGTATCTCTCGTGCGCCGCAAACAACTGACATGTCAGTTTTCTGCAGCCGCTATTCATTAAATACTTCATCATACCAAAGACAGTCATGTACTAGATACCAGGGTTTCTCAAACTTCTCCTTCTTGGACCCCACCAGTGAACAAATTACATGCATTGCTAAATACAGTTGTTCAGCGCCCATATTACCCTCAATCAGTGCCAACCACACACCACCATGCACATTTTACCTCCTGGCAGCACAAAATACCTCTCCTGTCATGTCAAACACCACAATGTGGTACTCCTATTCAGCGTAGAAACTGATATACTGGTGGGCACAGCAGTGATTACTAATTAAGGTGCAATTCAGTGTGTCTTTCCACAGACTATACAACAAAAAGCGACCATAATATAAACAGAAATGCACACTCATGTATCAGAAAAAGTAAGAAATAACCTTTATTAGATGTACAACACACCAATTAAAAACACTAGTGTTGGTCACAGTTTTTAAGCGTCTTTAATCAGTGTGTTGTACATCTAATAAAGATTATTTCTTTTTCTGATACATGAGTGTGCATCTCTGTTTATATATTATGGTCGCTTTTTTGTTGCATAGTATACCTCTACAGCAGCACCAACAACAATGCAGCACAGAATGCCTCTCTAGCAGCACTAACAAACACTATAAAGCCATGTTCAGACCTTGTAATTGACCGGCCATTCCGTGACCCGGCTGGGTCACTGAACGACCGATCCCAGAAAAGATCATCCCGGCCAATACTGCAGTACTGGGCAGATGATCTTTAGCACCACTGAGTTCTGATGCGGGTGCATCTGTGCACGCCCACATCAGAGCTCTCCACAGCACACTATGGAGCGTGCGGCCAGAGCCGCTCACTCGATAGTGTGCACTGACAGGGTTTTCTGCAGCCGCTATTCAATGAATAGAGGCCGCAGAAAACTGACATGTCAGTTTCTCGCGGCGCCGCTAAGCACCCTGACCAGAGTGTATGCTATGTGTATACACTCCGGCCGGGGTTCCATAGGCGGCAACATCACGTATATTTTGTATTAATCACGGCCGTTGTTGCAATTGGCAACGGCCATAGTTTCTAAAATATACGTAGTGTGAACATAGCCTAATGCAGCACAAAAAACGCTTATCTTTAGTAGCTTGGTATAGTAACACTTAAATGGGTCTTTCCATTTTAACTTGTTATCCCCTATATATAGGAATGCAGATTTCAATGGGAAGCATAGTGTATGTAAGGCTCCTTTTACACCTAGCGGTCTTCATATGTCCGCAGCCACAAACGAGTGTTGATCAGCAAGAACGGTGCTTGTTTGCAGTGCATTTACAGGCACAATCAATCCAGGGGCCGGGCCGCACGCATGCTCATCGATGTATAGTTTATGCAGCCATGAACACTCATTATGGGCCACACGTCTCTTGTTTACACAAAGGCATGTGCAGCTGATAATAAATTTTACTGCCTCACAAAAAATGTAGAAAACACCCCTGTTGGCTGAATGCTGGCACTTTTACACGGGCAATTATTAGCCAAGTGAGTGTTTTTAGGAATGGTCGTGGATGATAATTGGCCCATGTAAAGGGCCTTTTGACAACAAAAAGGATTTTTTTTTCTTTTCTTCACTGTTTGCCCCATATTCTGCTAATCTGCAAGTGAGAGATCCTTATTTCATTTTTTGCCAGGGGACTGATATTTTATGACTTTTAATCCTGTTATAATAAATTTAAATATAAAAACGAGAACACCTCTCCTGGTCTGCCATTAATTTTTAGGACTTTACGGTTACTGTGATGATGATATCTTTTATGCTTTGTCCTTTTGTGTCTACCTGATTTTTTTGGGTTCCCAGGCCCTTGATAATTGTCAAGTTTTTTTTTATTTTTTTTATTTTTTATTTTGATTGTAAAAATAAAAGCCATAAAAAAAAAAAAATAAAACCAAAAGACATTCGCCCATTGTGTGTGGTTGGAAGATTCTTGCTCTTGTAACAGTTTCCTAGTATTAAACATGTTCATGTCTATTTCCTGATCAGTATTTCTATTGAAAGATATATATTTACAATAAATTGTCCTTCTCCTGTCATTGTTGTGTACCATAGTCCTTAAAGGGAACCAATCACAACAAAATTGCCCCCACAGTTATAAATATGTGATTATATGACCCCAAGCACTGTTTCCAGCCATATAAGTAATTGTTATGAGCGTTATCGTCTGAAAACACACTTTGTAAGTTTCACCTATGTAGTCATGGGGCAGTCCTCAGCTGCTAACTAGTCACGGCTGGTGGGAAACATCTTTGTTAATCACGCTTCCATGATCACGTTGGCGTATAGGAGCCTGCAGTGTCACAGAGGGGCTATCCCTGAGTGCCGACACATGATTACCTGAGCTTATTCCTGCCAGCCATGAAAAGTCAGCAGCTGAGGATGACCCCCATGACTACATAGGCAAGACTTACAAAGTGCGTTTTCAGGCCATATAAGTAACACCCATAGGAAATACTTATATGGCTTGAAACAGTGCTTGGGGCTGTAAAATTACGAATTTATAGCTGTGGGGGCAATTTTGTAGTGATGGGTTCCCTTTAAACTTAGATTGTCATACTTTTCTCCTCTGTCCATTGTAAGTTGCGAACAGAATACACAGCAGGAATTGTTCCTGAGTGTTATATATAACTATACATTAACTCATAAGGTCTCGTCTCTATATTCTGTTGTCCTAAAATGGCAAATGGATGCCAGTGCTGCTGTAAATAGACTGGCAGAATATATACACTCCTGAAGGGAAGCTTTGCAGATTGGCATCTTGCTTTTGCCACAGTGACCTGTAAGCTAAACAGTGAAGTGCTAAGCAAATTATTTTTTACCTCTCTGCACAGTATGCAAGTACTGAGTCTACAAGCTTTTAAGCATGAGTAGGATATTTTCCATTCACATGTTTACATTTATTTTCTTGGGTTATAAATCAATTTAGCCAGTTTTCGTTTACTGTATTTCATCTCTTGCTTTACTGCTTGTCTTGTGTGGCTTTTATTCCAGAACTTAACAGGTAAGACTTATAATTGTATCCTTATAGTTCCCTTTCCTTCTAACATAAACATTCACATTAGTATATACAAGTAGCTTGTCTGATAACTGGCACTCCACTTCCTCCATCTGTCCATCCGTGATGATACTTCTGCAGACAAGAGTGGGTGGGAGCATATTGTGGGTGCTGCAGATATTTTGTGTGCGCTAAACCACGTCCACAACCAATGTTTAATAGCTGCCTGATGTTGCCACAACATTAGTGACATTGGGCACCTATTGGTCACTGGCCCCACAACATGCTTCGACCCCCCCCCCCCCCTTCCCAAATCCCTTATCTGCGGAAGTATCTGTACAGACGGTGGTAGTGAAGCACAGAAGAGCTGAAAAGGTAGGACCTTTCCTGCTCTCCAGATATCCCTGCTAAACTCTATTAATGAAACTTAATGAAACTTACATTTACTTATACTTTGTGTGCAGTAAGACAGAATATAAAATTGTTACACAAAAATGCTGCCTTTAGCATTGCTTACCTGTCTGCCCCAGTTCTGAAATAACCAAAAATGTATTCAATTGGGGTTCTTAGTTCAGAATTTCCATGTTGAACAGTTGCTCAGTACTACATATCCCAGACTGTATTGCTTTCCCTTAACTTGGGTTGGGTTTACTCCGGTAGGCTAAAATCAGTGGTTTAGCTACCATGGAGGCAGACCACGCAAATACATGGTACTAACGGGTGGCCCTTCTGGCACCCACCATCCATCCACCCACCCCCACCACCAATGGCAGGTTCAGAAGCGTCCGCTTATACCATTCTCTGCCTGCACCACGTGATCACCTTCCCCCCCAGACAGAGACAGTGTCTTGGCACCATCCTCCGCCTGCACCTATCACCCACAACTTCACCCCCCACGGATAGTGACAGGGCACACTCCAACAAACCTTCATCACCCCTTCTCAACCTGCGATGATGTGTCTTGGCATGGCATCATCCTCCGCCTCCAATCTGCACCTGCCAACTTTCCATTCTCCCTGGCACACTAGTGCCATCACTAATGTGCCGAGGATCTGGGGGAATGGAACGCTGAGCGGCTGTGCCAGGTTATTTGAGTTTAGGGGGGGGGGGCGGCTGTACAGGATTCATGAGGCCCCATACAGTTTCTTACTATAGGGCCCTATGAATTCTAGCCACGCCTCTTGCTGGAATGGGTGGTCCAAGATAGTGACGCTATTCAGGTGGTAGGGCTTGAGCTCAGAGAAAGAATCCAGCCATGCCTCTTGTTACATCAGAGGATGATGCGTTATCTGTCAAGAGAGGGAGGAGCTGTAGACTATACAAAATTTGTAGTTCTATTTGTAAATTGTGGTCAAGGGGGAATAACGCAAAATAATGCTAAAGTCAGTAATAACACAATATTAGTAAGTTATATGTCTTGGGGTGGTTTTAAGAACAGTTTTCTAATACTGAAATATCTGCAGCGTGTTTTAAGCTTTGGCTTGGTTCCCACTAAGTTTTTCCTATCCGTTCAACATATCCGTTTTTATTTGGTTACCTTTAATGGACAGAAAAACGTAGTCAACACTACTTTTGTGTCTGTTAAAAAATTAAAAAAAAACATCCGTTTCGATCCGTTTTTTTTCTAATAATGTAAGTCAGTGGAAAAACTAGCATACAAATTCATCTGTTATTTCCATAAAACATATACGTTAAACGAATAGGAAAAATGCAGTATGGAACCAGCCTTTATTTTCTTTTGTGGCGTATCCCTTTAAAGGGGTTTTCTAGTGAGAAATTACAGGAGAAAGAAAATGCTTAGTTATATATTGGTGTAATATAGTTGTATTTGTAAAGTCAAGGCTTTCTGTGTACTCATCTTCCCCTCAGAAAATGTGTACTATTCTTCTCCTCCTGCATGTCAGCTTGTATTCTCTGCTCACTCTCCTCCCTTTCTGGGCCCAACACATCAGATTCACTTCAGGAGACCTGTATAGTGAGGCTGAATTGACCTGAGCCTTGGGAGATGAATCTTTTGACCAAAGATAACTTTAAACATGGCACTTTAGCTGTACTTACATCTCAACACAATACCACTTTAAAATTCATTAAGGGTAGCGAACTGATCTCTGTTTACAACCTGCTAAGGTGGTCTTATCAAAATAGTAGGTGGAGGATTAAATGACAGTTCTGATGTGCTGCTCAAGGGTCTAGATCAGAGGTAGGGAACCTTGGCTCTCCAGCTGTTGCAAAACTACAACTCCCATCATGCCTGGACAGCCTTGAATATAAAAAAAGCCTTCTGCCATAGCACTTAAAGGGGTAATGCAGCGGTAAAAAATTATTCACAGAATAACACACATTACAAAGTTATACAACTTTGTAATGTATGTTATGTCTGTGAATGGCCCCTTCCCAGTGTCCCACCACCCCCACCCATGTACCCGGAAGTGTAGTGCATTATACATACCTAATCCGCACAGTTATGCTCAGCCAATCACGGCTGAGCAGCTGATGACACGGCCGGCACTCGGGAAGATCGGAGGTGTTCGGGCCGGCCGAACGAAGATGACGTTTGTCACAAGATGGCGGACGCGTGTCGGCACGGATCAGGTATGTATAATGCACTACACTTCCGGGTACACGGGTGGGGGTGGTGGGACACGGGGAAGGGGGCCATTCACAGACATAACATACATTACAAAGTTGTATAACTTTGTAATGTGTGTTATTCTGTGAATAATTTTTTTCCGCCGCACTACCCCTTTAAGTCAGGAATCTCACAGATGCACTAAATTCTTACTATACTGTAGGACATAAATCTAGTGTTGTCCCTCCAGTCTCACAATGGTGTTAGAAGGCATACTGCTGCTTGGTTTCTAAGTGTGCACCATAAATTATTATGTATTCCAAATTCACAAAAAGAAACAGTCAATCAATGTTCAAATGGCATGCGGATTATGGGCAAATTCACATAGTGTGGAAATGTAATTCAACTATTGTGATCCATAGCAAAACCTTTAACACATGTAAATATTGCTGCGGATTTGTGCTTAAATCCACCATATCTGAATATATACTTAGGACTGAAAGCAAAATTTAATTGTTCATTAGTCTAACACAAAAATGTTACATTGACACTAAACTATATATGGTTTTAGCAGAGGCACTGGTATGCAGCTTGAATTGGTTAGTAAACTTAAAAAAAAAAAAAAGTTTTATAAAAACATACAATTAAAATCTCCCAAGGGGAAAATTAAAAGACCCAAGGTGTATAGTTTTTTTAAATTATTATTATTATTATTATTATTATATTATTATTATTATTATTATTATTATTTAACTATACTGGAACTCCCCTTTTAACGCTATGTTTACACCATCAAAATGATGGCCGGTTTTATTGCATCAAAATATAAGACAGTGCACCATAGCGTAATTCAGACAGGGCTGAAGTGTGAAAGAAGGCACATAGAACTCTCACCTGAGTAGGTTGTACTGGTGTAAGGCACAACTCTTACTGATAGCATGTGAATAAGTCACAGCCACTCCCGACTAATCCTCACAGGGATTAAGGACAGTCAGTATCCTCCTCCACTCCATGGTGGGTAAAACAGGCGCAGGTCAAAGAGGTAGTATTTTATATCACTATCATAAAATTTATTAAAAGAATTATGCCAGCAACAACGCGTTTCGAGACCGTTCCAGTCTCTCTCTTTAGACACTTGATAAAAAGACCGGACCGGTCTCGAAACATGTTGTGACGCTGGCATAACTCTTTTAATAAATCTTATCTTTTAAATCTCTACTACCTTTTTGGACCTGCGCCTGTTTTACCCGTCTTGGAGTGGAGGAGGATACTGACTGGTTTTATTACATGGCCTTCATTTAACTGCAAATAATTGCAGTTGTTTTAAAATATAGGCCTTCATTTGCTGTTAAAATATGGCCATCCAATAAAAACGTCTGAAATTTTAAGTGTTTGAACATAGCCTGAAGTTGCATTTTATATATATCTGTCTGTAGTTCACTATTGAACATCTATTAAAGAACTTTCCAAAATCTTCATCTTGTGGTCACTCTTTATCCATAGGCTTCTATCAACTGATTGTATTCAAAAGGAATATCCCTTTGACATTTATTTGGCCAATATGTGTCAGCTTACTTTATTTGGAAGTGGACATTCTGCAAAAATATGAATATTGTTAGCATGCTCAGAGAGACTAATACCTAGCAAAGACTACTGGATAAATAAACTTTTTATAGGCGTACCGGGTCCCAGTCCAGCACGATTGGACCAGGCACACAGAACACAGACTGACAAAACAAAGGATGAGTGGAAAAGCAGGATGTCAATCACATAGCAAAACAGAGTTTAGCTGTTTAATGACCAGAAGGTACTCGGGAGGGAAGAGATGGGTGTGATGGAGAATCAATTACCAGAACAGAAGAAATAGAGCTGTGTTCAGCTGTAAATGAAACTAAGGAATTCAAATACTAAATCATGGCCAAAAGCGCAGTACAGAGGACTGTGCCAAGGTCTGAACAGGCATGGGCATGACAAATACTGCATGGATTTATTGACAGACCTAAAACTAGTGTATATAGCAAATATCTGCATAATTCTGGTGTACATGGCAGGACGTTTTCCTGGGGTATTTTCACATGCATACAACAAAGACATAGTGTGAACAAAGTATAATATACTGATCTAGTTCTGATAAGTAAAACTATCAATGTTAAAAATATGTTGGAGAATTTAAATTAAAAATCTTTTCCAAACAATTGATAAAATTTTAGTTTAGACGAAGCTGGTTGTTTAAGCATGTAGGTTTTTATTATTATTATTATGATTATTATTGTAAATAGTTTTTCATCCTTTTTTTTTTTTTTTGTAGGAGGAAACGATATCCACAGCACTCGGACAATAATGTTTCTAAATAAAGTTTTCCACCACCACAATCCAAACTAAAGAATCCCATTTGTCTGCAAGTCTAAAACCTGAGATAGGACTTGCACATTTCCATCTACTGCAACAATGTGGGTGGAACAAGAAAAAAAAAAATATTTGTTTGTAGCTTTTTTCTGTACATAATGGTGCAATAACTGGACATCCTAATTGTGGCTTGGGGATAAAAATTATTCATGGCAATGCAGGATTTTGAAAAATGGGATTTACTAGTTCTCTTATGTAATGTGAAGAGGTCCTTAGCCCCTGTTGGTGCTGACATACACATGAAATGATGTAACTTCAGGGAAGGCTACAACATGCATTAACAACTTGTCATCATGGGAAAAGGAGACGCTTCCAGCTTACAATACTCTGTAGTCAGCTTGTACAAAGGCAGTTCAAAGACTAAGTCCATGTTTAACTTAAGCTATTCCGCTATTGCCAAAAATATATGCTTTGATCAGCTTCTGCTGCTGATCTACAGATTGTCCGATTTCCTTCTGCTATGACACTGAGAAGCTGTGACATTCACTGTGTGAAGTTTTAAGCAGTCTCACTTCTTCCTTACTGTGTATGTATCTGTCAAGAGAGCTCTGGTGTGTCTTTCATTCATTTCACCATGTCAGCATAAACGTTGTGTTCTGAGGTTTGCCTAGATTTTAGCACTGTAAGTTGTGTGTGAGGAGTGGAAAGTAAGTAGTAATGGTGTGTGGGTTCATTGGCTGCTTTGGATTTTTCCCTACAGGTTTTATAGCTCCTATATACACAGTTTTATGGTGGATGACTTTTATACAGGGCTGCACACTAATGACGTAGTGGACTTTCTTCATGATCTCTCAGAATCCTACGGTATACAGGGTCTTCAGAAAGGACAACAAGCTCATAAATTGGACCTGTGTCTACACAAACCACTTTAGAATTCAAGCTTTCTCAAGGATTGTAACTTGATTCTGCTTGTTGACGTTAATTCTTATACGAAAGCTAGTAAAACAGCAAAAAAAAAAAAATAACCCAACCAATGTGTTCTCATTGATGTACAGTGCTGCTCACATAAGAAAGCACAACGAAAGTTTACCTTTATCCTGGAACTTTACATGGTTGTCAATGTGATTGTCATGTGATTTTGTCTGATGTGAAAAGAAGAGCAGTAAAGAGTGTAGCGGTCTTCATCTGCTTGCTTTTCAGTGAACTGAAAAATTATTCTTTTCTAGCAAGTTTTACTATTTTCTTTTTCTGCTTTTCTCTTTGTTTCTGCTTCTAGGAGTGTGCTATGCAATGGTAAGGAAGTTATTCTGTGTAGGAGGACATTTCCCATTTTCATTTAAATAAACAGTATAGTATCAATACTATAGGTTACGCTTTGAAAACTTGTAGTTCTTCTCCTTCAGAGAGTTAGTAATAAGTACATATCTATTTTATCAGCTGAACCAAGTTCTACTATTAGTCATGTCAGAAACCTTAGCCCGTGAATGTACTTCACAGTGCAGTATATGTCAGAATGTTATCTGGTAAGAGGTGATAATGAATAGACATTTGTAATCTGCTTCCTTGGTGTAAAGGAGATGAAGTAAGGAAGATGTTCTATGCGGTTATTACTTCGTAAGAAATGTTGCTTAGAATGCTTTCCATCCTTGTTTCTTTTTTTTCAAAATTTTGCCTTAAAATGCATAAAAGGGACTGATTCCATGCTATAAATCATGTAGTGTAGTGGTAAAATGCTGCCCACTGTTTTGTCATACTCGGATATAGTGTATGTCATGCCACCAAGATGCATAGGAATGTGTTCACTTGTTATACTACTGAGTAGAGTCCTTGTACAGAAAAAAAATGCAAGATATCTTACTGTAATTAATTAATATATTCTATATTTAAGGAGCTATTATTTTACAGAAGATCTTGAAAAAGGTTTGACCAAATATATTATTCAGTTTTACTTTTTGTTGAAATGTATTCCTGTTTAGAGTGGGTTCTGATTTTTAACAATATTTGTATATGAGTGGAATTTTTAAAGAATAAAAGACAATTATATTACATTTTGTCTGGGTTTAGTTATTCAGCGTTATTTACAGCATACACTGTACGTTGACTGATCACAAGAACAGGATCACAACCAAGATTTTATAGGCGTTTTCTTTGGTTTATATGTGACAAATATTGTACCATTTCATAACCAGCTGTAAAGTAAAGGCCAGACGAGACAAAGTTAAGGGAGGCCGACATGACGGGAAATGGCACGCAGGGGGTTAACAGGGGTAGCTGTTTTGAGCGGGAGTTACTAAGGGGAGGATCAGGGCAGGGAGGGGGTATTAATAGGCTCTTCTGGGTGGGACAGCACACACGCGGAGCAGCATTGAGGAGTCCCGCCCGCCCTCCCTTTGGTTTATGGGTAAGGTTTGGACAGCACGGGTGGTATGGGGGGGGAGTCCGAGTGTCCCGGGGTATGTGATATTTTGTCATAGCAGCGTTGGCGGGGTTAGGGGGTCCTTGGGGTTGGCAAAATTGCAGAGAAAGGGGTACACGAAGGGAGGTGCACCCCTATTCCCCCTCATGTTGTTTAAAGGATCATCGGGGGAATTGGAGGATTGTGGGCTCCTGACTGGGTGGTGTCCCGGGGAGTAATCTGGGATATGTATAATCGGCCAGCGTATTTGGAGTTGGGGTAGGGCCCCCGAGCCTGTGGGAACCGGCTGGGGGTCGGTAGTGAGTTGGTAACAACCAGTTATGTTTTGGCATATTCTACAGGTGGCCGGTTATCTTTTAGCCTCAAGGACCTCCTTCCCTTTCTAGTAAGTTTAGGGGTAGCATGTTATTGCTAATTATTTTACATGATGGTGTTTTTATATATGTTAATTGTTAATAAAATTGGCTGCTGTGGCCAAAACTTTTCCAAAGCCGGGGTCCTGTTTTTATTTACTGGGGGGGGGGGGGAGGGAAGGTGGTATGTGGTTGGGTATGCAGAAGAGTTTGCGGAGTGATCAGCTTTCCCTTGTCATGTTGTACACATTTGTACATTTCCATGTTGTGATTGCTGTAATCAGCCATTGAACCGTATAATGTATTTATTATTTTGTTGAAAACATTAATAAAAACATTGAACCATAAGCACTTTGTTAGCTCAGCAATCGGCTTATAAGCCTGCTGCCTTTGAAGTTTGTGTCCCTCTGCGCCACGTGCCTGAAAAAGCTGGATCCAGTCCTGGACAACTTCAGTCATGAACATTAATTCCAGCTGTGGTTTTACAACAACGGCCGTTGTTTCTGCTCATCTGCTGCACTTTATTTAAACATTGTAAACACAAAAGGGGGAGGCCTGACGCAAATCACGACCCTTCAACCAGGAACCTATTCCACCGGATATTATCGTTCAGATTATCGTTAAAGTGTTCGAATCTAAACGATAATCGTTCGGTTGAAATGCAGTTAACAATTAACTACCGAACGAGAAATCGTTGATCGCTTTATAAGACCTGGACCTATTTTTATCGTTGCTCGTTCGCAAATCGTTCGCATTGAATAAGACGTCGTTTGCAGTAGATACGAACGCAATAGCGAAGTAATAGCGAAGAAAAAACGATCGCAAATACGAATCGTAAGTAACGATTATCGTTCCATGGAAATGAGTGAACGTTTTCCGGTCTTTCGCAATAGCGGTCGTTAGAGATCGTTAACGATTATTCAAACTTTTATCGTCTGGTGGAATAGGGCCCTAACTATTTACTGAGGGTAGCCTGTACCAGATATCCCCCCCCCTTGGCGGCAGCAGCAGCACTGCCGTAAAGCAGAATTGTCCCTGCCGAGGGGCCCCTAATCCAAGTGCATGCCTAGGCTGAAGGCCCCCCCCTCCACACACACACACACACCAGCCCTACTTTCCACCACCAAAAAATTACCTTCTCTCCTTCAACTGCATCTCCTGGGATTCCTGCAAAACATTATTAAAAATGTCCAAACCAATGAACGAAAAACGCTCATTGTCCGTGTGGTACAAACTCATGTATTTATGATCTAGCAAATCATAACCAATGGTGGCTACTCCTAGACCACCAACAAACCTCTTCATTTATTATTCAACTTCTTTCAGGCTCTCTCAACTGCCCTCCAAGACTCCGCCTGCCTCAATTTCCTCCGCATCACCGTAACAGCTGGCCACCTTGCCAACCAACCTTTGATTTCCATTTCGGCCACCAGTTGCAAGAACTTCAAAGTGCCCAAGTCGTTGCCTCCTGCATGTACCACAATGACATCCGGGGGTGCACGCCTCCAGGAGATTTCACTTATAAGCTGGTGCAGGCCTTTCCTGACAAACCACTTCACAAAACAATTTTCTGTCGGCAGGCGGAGCTGTGATCTGTAAGGGCGTCTTCCAGCCCAACTTGCCGCCCAGTGCACGTAAGAGTGCCCAACGATCCAAACAACCTTTTATCCTAGGAGAGATGTAACAGAAAAATGGACAGTATACCATAGCACAAACCATATCACTGAAATCTTACGCACATAGGGAAAGATTTATCAAAATGGTGTAAAGTAGAATTGTCTTAGTTGCCCCTAGCAACCAATCAGATTCCACTTTCCATTTTAAAAAGAGTCTGTGCAGAATGAAAGGTGGAATCTGATTGGTTGCTAGGGGCAACTGGGCCAGTTTTACTTTACACCAGTTTGATAAATCTCCCCCCTCATCTCCCAAACCTCAGCTGCATCCAAAGGGGCGGTGACCCGGATGCTATTTGTAGCCCAGGACCGCAGCTATTAGCGGGCGCGGTCTGATTACTGCGCCCTCTAATTATATATTTAAATGCAGCTGTCAAAACTAAAAAAGGGTTATTAAACCCCCCCCTAAAAAAAAAGTTTGAATCACCCCCCTTTTTCCGTTTTATAAATAAACATATTTGGTATCACCGCGTGCGTAATCGCCTGAACTATTAAATTATCACATTCCTGATCTCACGCGGTAAACTGCATAAGCACAAAAACCCGCCAAAGTGCAAAGTTTTTTGCCTAGGCTGTATCCCGGAATTCCAGGCGGTACTCTGGCTGTCTCCTCCTTCCCCACGGACCGGTAAGGCATCGGGAATCAAATGCTGCACGTTCGAAAATGTTCGAGTTTGATTGAACCTAAGATTTCCCGATGTTCAATCATCTCTAATCTACAAGACTGGTGTTCGTTTACATTGTGGCTTGCGCTGTCTAATAGGGCCCTTAGCTCAATTTTTTGATCAGCTACATCTAACTATATACAAGCCATTAAAATGTTTAACTAAAGCACAAAGGCCCACTGCCACAAAAAAGAATAGTGGTGTCATAAATAGCACATGGGTAAGTCAGGCCCAGGCACATAAATTGCA
This sequence comes from Dendropsophus ebraccatus, assembly GCF_027789765.1. Lineage (NCBI taxonomy): Eukaryota > Metazoa > Chordata > Amphibia > Anura > Hylidae > Dendropsophus > Dendropsophus ebraccatus. The sequence goes on along the minus strand of NC_091458.1, from coordinate 120,829,074 downwards.
TAGTTGCCCAGAAGCTTCATGTTTACTAATTTGCTGCCAAAAACAGCCTTATCCCATCCATCACCACCCTACTGACGACAACAACTGATAGAACACTTTAGAAGCAGGAGTCTTTTAGTTAGGATGCCACAGTGTGCTTAAAATGAAGGTCCATCTTTGACATAATTGACATTACTTTGTTGTTTTGAAATAACGGTAATTTGCCATTAAATGACGGTCATCCACTTAATTTTAACAGTGTGTGAACATAGCCTTTCTGTATTTTTAAACGCACTCCTGGTTTTGGTTACGAAATACGGAGCAAAAATACTGTGTGGATTCATAGCCTCAGGGTTCACACTGCGTTTTTTTAACTGTTTCCGTATGTTAGGTTTTGATTTGCTGTTTACAAAAATATAGTGTGAATCTATCCTTACAGCAAATAACTATGATTTTTTCAAACATGGGGGTAATTGAGAAGTAGGCATCACAGAGATTGAGCATTGACATGTTTCCAGATTGTTGACAGAGGCAAGTACAGGCACTACAAGTTCTGGGCATTGCTTGAATACATTACTAACAATATCTTTACATTCATACTGAACAGCCTCCCCATGCATTCTCCATTTTGGCATAACCTTGGGAATCCATCCATTTCTTTTGGTATGGAAGACTATACTTTCCAACAGTGAATCTGTATGGGTCAGTAAGGAGCTGTGGATTTTTATCAATTAAGCCTGAGGTACAACATCTGAAAAGGAATCCTGGACATCCCCGCATTTCCTCTAATAGAAAGGAATTGTACTGAGTTTATGCATTGTTTATTGGCGCTTTAAAAATAGTAATGTCATTGTTTCAATAAAAAAAGAGCTGCACATTTAAGGGAAATCTATCATAGAACAGGACAACTTATTTCTGTCTGTGTGGATATAAGATTTATGCTCTTATTGTTACAGAATGAGTATGTGCGAATTGTCTCTAGTACATTGACTGTTTATTGTAAAATGTCAAAAGATTTGTCACCGCTTTAGATAACCCGTCAAATGTAAACAGTGTGCTTAGAACTCCATACACGTTATTTCGTGTTTCCTTCTTTCTAAGAGCTCTTGAAACTTTGTGCATCTTCAGCGACAGCCAAATAAGCCGAGCCTTTTATGGGAATCTGTCAGGGTTCAGCAAACAGACATCTGTCGTGGGCTAAAGATGTGAATGGACAAGTTTCCTGCTCTTTATTGTCTACTGCTTTCTGAATAATGGACTCTTAAAAATCCTCAAATTAAAAAATAAGAGCACATTCAAACCAGTTGTTTTTTTAGTGGTTGGTACTATGTCTATTGATTAGCGCTAACATTAAATAATACCGATACAAAAGCAAAAACCGGATCACAGTCTGCACTCAGGTCTTGAACTCATGACATCACCTTTCCTTAAAATGATGGGTCGCCTTCTAGACCAGTCCTTCCCCAATTCATCCTTCTGCCCTATCAGGGTCTATGGCACTCTTCAGTAAATATTTTGACTCCTGACTTGGCCCCCTGACTCCCGTCTTTAGTCTCCTAGGTTTACCCATAGATTGTAGACCACACTTATGTAAGGCGCTTCGGCTTGCTTGTTCTAACAGACAGGCCCCCTGTTGCCTATGATGGCTGGTTCATATTTAGTAGATAAACACATATTTACTACTCCCTTGTCATTATATTTCAGATCCATACACACAGAACAAATCCACTCAATGATTCTCTCCGCATCCACCACTTGGTGGTATTCCTGATTCCGATCTCCACACATGGTGGGAGTACAACCGTTTTGGTTAAACCTCTATGTTTAACTTGGATAACAAATTATCCAAATTACTTACTTAATTACTGGGTCTTTTTCTAAAGCCAAAAAACCTGACAAAACACCACAACAGATTGGACTTTGAGCGTGATTCAGAGTCTCTACATTTTTTTATCGCTTTTTATTAATTTTTTTTCTGACATTAATTAAAAAAAAATAAGCAGCAATTCCGTTTTTTTTTTTTTTCCTTCCTATTTGCGCTGTTCACCGTGCGGGAACAATGTTATATTTTAATAAATCAGACAATTCAGCGTGCTAAGATATACAATTATGTTTATTTGTTTGTTTTTTTTAAATATTTTTATAAGGGTTTTTTTAATACTTTAACACTTTTTACTGATCTATGCTATTAGCGATCTTTGGGATCGCAGCTACCTGTCATTATGCTGGGCAGGGCCACTCTCACTGCAGCGGTCCCGCACACATCTACAGCTCCTCACAGTCAGGAACGTAGATATACATTCCTACTGCACGGGGTATGTGCGGTAGGAACGTATACTGTATATAAAGATTGCTGATGTGAAGGGGTTAAGGATACAAAGAATTTTGGCCTTTTGGATGAAGACAATTTTATTTTTATTTAGTTTTTTCCCTCCTTTCCTTATAAGAGCCATAACTCTTATTTTTCTATCTACAGGGTCATATCAGGGCTTGTTTTTTTCAGCAACAATTTTACTTTGTATTGACTTTCAATATACCATAAATTGTATGACAAAACCCCCAAAATATTAATTGTGGGCTGATTGGGTGGGTGGGTTGAAACATCACGGCCCCAGCCCCTGGAAGTGGCTGAACTAGGGGACAGCAACAGGATTGCCGCGGCACTGGAGCCAGGAGGTAAGTTTAAGATATTATGTTAAAACAGCCCATGCCCGGCCATATAGTAAAAAAAACACCCCTTGCTAGGAATTGCCCTATTATGGCTCCTATACCTTTTTTTATTTTACCATATTTTTTACACCATGATCTATAGTTTTTATTAGTACCGTATTGGTGTAGACTGGAATTTTTAACTGCTTTTTTAAAAAAAATTCTGATCTCTAAATGTAACACAAAATCTGCAATCCTCTTCACTGTGTGGCATCAATATTGTTATATTTTGATAGTTTGGACAATTCTGCATGACACCAACTATATTTATTTTTTTTTATTTGAAAAATGGGGAAAAGGGGTGATTTCAACTTTGATTGTGGGAGGGGATTTTTAATATATTTAAAAATTGTTGTTTTTTTTTACACACCTTAGGGGATTTTTATAAGCAATCATCATCTGTTGATTGCTTATTCTGGTCAATGCTTTGCTATTGCTGAAGCAGACTCTCGGAGCTGATCATCATTTGGACTGCATGGAGGTGAGCAGAAGGCCTCCCGCTGCCCTGGAAGCCGATCAGCACTTCTGCAGTCACACTGCACTGCCCCTGTCATTGAGGCACTTAAATACAGCAAACGCTATACATCACAGCATTTAAGGGGTTAATGACAGATATATCAAAGATAACAATATCTTTGTTAGTGCTACTTCCAATATTTAGATATTTTTATCTTTATTGACTATAAATCCCCATTATGCACAATACAAATAATACCTGAAAACCTGCAGGCCCAAGAAAAAAGTCATCAACATCCATTTTTGTGGCTAAGTAAAATTTTTTAAAATAAATAGTTGGACAATTTTAGAAACTAGACAAGAAATGCTTATGTTGAAGCCTTTAACTTTGTACAGCTCATTGTGGTTTTTAGCCTAAAGTGTCCTTTAGAAGAACATACTGTATCCTTCCGACTTCTGCGTTTAAAGATAAACTTACTTAGCTACTCACAATTGTCACAAATAATCAGTTTAACTACCGCATGATTCATTAGTGTCATGTACTGTATAGCGAAATAAATCCCAAAGCATTCTTCATAGTTATGAGCATATTAGTTAAAATAAGATGCTTATTTACAGTTTGTCATGCCATGAATTGTCATTTTTTTTTTTTTACCATTGATCTAAGTGACCGATTGCTAGGTTATGCTGCCATTTATAATTCTCAGAATGAAGGGGCCACAATGCTAGTTAAAGTGCTACTTTCTGAAAAAAAAAAACTGCACCCCTTTATCCCCAGGTTGTAGGTTGACAACCCCTTTAAAGAAAATGTACGATTTTGAGTAGTGAATGTTTTTTTCCCCACTACCTTGTCGGAGGGGTCCAAATTTAAAAGCCCCATTTAATTCAACTATTGCCACCAGTTTTTCTATGTACACTGTCCCGTTCTATGCGCTGGAGGCCCCTAGTGTAATGATGTCCCCTTGGTAACGCGCACTTGGTAACGCGTTAAAATAAAGCCTGGCAGGGTCACTGATGGGATATCATTACAGTGGGGGGCCGGGCCCGCCTCCAGTGCATAGAGTGGGCTGGTGCACTTAAGGAAAATGGCACTGATCGTGGGAATTAGGCGCCATTTTGAAAAATGGACTGTGCCTCCAGGAAGAAAAGAATCACTATTAAAAATGGTACATTCACTTTAATAGCTTCAGTGGTCGTGTGTGTGTATGTGTGTCACCTTCAAATTTGACCCCACCAGTCTGATATTAAAAGAAAACTTACAGCAAGTTAGAAGTCTCTATCAGCAGACATATCAGCAGTTTATGCTTCTAACCTGCAGGTAGTTTAGCTTAAAGGGAACCAATCAGCCTGGTTCCCTGAAGCAATGTATAAAGCACCTTCCGCAGCCGCGGCACGTATCAGTCCCAGCTGCAGCAGGAGCTGTATACCGGGGAAAAATGACTTTAATTCCCCCGTTTCGTGACAGACACGGGCGGGGAAGTAGTCATCTGGGTGGCTCCCCAGCAGTGTCTAGTCACAGTGCTCTGCCTGTCAGCATGCTCGGCAGGATGATTGACAGGCAGAGAGGCCAGTAATGGACCTCTCTGCCTGTCAATCATTCCAACAGAGCGTGCTGACAGGCAGAGCGCGGTGACTAGTCTGTCACGCTCCAGGGAACCATATCAGCCCAATTGGGCTGATTTGTTTCCTTTAAATACCCCGTCCTGAAGATAGACCATCAGTATTCTTATCTTGGAAAACCACTTAATGATAATCCTTAATGTCTCTTGTTGTGTGGATATTGTCTTTATTATATACTGAACCCCATAACTACTTAAAACTCAATTCCCAGACCATACTTCACTTTGAAGACCCCAGACCAGATCACAAAGGGGCACATTTATTAGCCACAGAAAAAGCACAGATTTTTGACCTCCTCCCACGCCTAATTTATCATGGTTTACAGCAGTGCTTCTCAATTCCAGTCCTCAGGCCTCACAAACAGGCCATTTTTTGAGGATTTCGTTAGTATTTCACAGGTGATATAATTATACTCAGTGCATCAGGTAGTATCACAGCAGTTCTGTGTATGGGAAATCCTCAAAACATGACCTGTTGGTGAGGCCTGAGGACTGGAATTGAGAAGCACTGGTTTACAGGATAGGGCATATGACCACCATACCTCCCCAGTGATCTTCAGGTTGGCCCCTGGCTCCCTTGTTTTAAATACAGCCACGGTACTGCACATTTCCTCTGTGGATAGGAGACAAGGTAGTTTTATGTTGGAAAACCTCTTTAATTAATGTCCCCCAATATTTAGATCCCAGTCTATACCATGCATTGGTCATTAGATATGAGCAAACCGGGTTTGGGTTCGAGTCGATCCAAACCCAATCATTCGGCATTTGATTAGCGGTGGCTGCTGAACTTGGATAAAGCTCTAAGGTTGTCTGGAAAACATGGATACAGCCAATGACTATATACATATTTTCCACATAGCCTTAGGGCTTTATCCAACTTCAGCAGCCACCGCTAATCAAATGCTGAAAGTTCGGGTTCGGATCGACTCGAGCATGCTCGAGGTTGGCTCATCTCTAATGGTCATTCAAGCTGCCAAGTGTTTGTGGGAAATTGTGGCATATGCAAGACCACTGAATTTCATTTACCAATTTGGTTTCAGGCTGGGTCCTGTTAAATTGCTCACTTTTTTTTTTTAATACATTGCTTGTTGCCACCAACACACACCACTGTTTAAATGATGACTATGATAACATATTTTACATTTTAGTGACTTGCTAAATGTTTAAAATATAGAAAAAAAGTTTAAAATATGGAGAGTTTTTTTTGGCTACATCACATACATAGAGTGTAGTGAAACATGAGTATGACGTTACAATGTGTGATAAGATAACACTTGTGCTTGGGATGTTCTATTTACCTTCTCCCAGTCATATAACATTGAAGAGAGTCTGTCAACTGCAATTCACAATGTGTCCATGTAATCTGGAAAAAGTAAGACAGATACTGTACGTCAAAAGTTTTCAGTGTTCAGACCCTGGCCAAGGATCAGATTAGAGTCAGAAGAAGTGAGTGGCTGAGTGTTTTACTTCCCATCTCTTTGTGATCCCCATCTCACTGCTGGAGGAATTCTATGGAATTCCTATGTAGCCTATCTCCTGCAGAGAGATTATATTGGTCACGTAACCCTTTAAACGTCATGGGGCTTAAAAAAGGCCCTTAGGAGGACTTAGTGAAAATAAATAAATGTGCATATGTTTTCCAAAAATAAATTAAAAAAACCCTATATAATATAAATCAAAATAATGCTCGCCTCAATACATTAAATGGTGTTAGAGATCTACAGTTTTGAATTCCAACAGATATTCAACATCATAATATTAAAATGGAAGTTTCAATCTCCACAACCCTTTTCAACTTCTTTCAAACCTTTTTCTTTTTGGATGATTTATGGGGCACATGAAAAAGAGGATAACTATTATATCAGTGTTTCCTTTAAGGCCCTATTACACCAAGCGATAATCAGCTGATAAATCGCTAGGTGTAATAGCTAGTGCTAAAAAGCAACGATCAGCCGACATGAACGATTTTGGCTGATCATTGTCTTTCAACACATTGATAGCAAACAATACTGATAGCAGCGGTCTATCACTCCCCTCTATGGGATACCCAGACGATCTAAAGATCGCTCGGGCAGGTTCCCCACAGCCCTGCGCTCGCTGTCAGTGCACGTAATAGCGCTGGCAGCGAGTGAGGAACAGGTCAGCATTCACTTGCTACAAAAAAATCGGCCATGTAATAGTGGCGTTGAGCTACATTCACACACAACATTTTTTCTGGCCATTTGACGGCCATCATTTTGAGGCCAAATAACGGGCGTTATTTTATAATAACACCCATCATTATAAAATTGCTGACTTTATTTGGCCTCAAAGACATAGCTGGAGCCTTACACTGGATTCACATGGTATAAAATAGAACCAAAAGAAATACATATGTAACACATATACATTTGCAACATTTTGAAAGATTATTTATAGCATATTTTCATTTGTATTTCAAGTATTTCATTGAATATCCAGAGCTCCCATTAAAATAAAATTTAAATATGTTTCAAAATATCCCTTTAAATGAAACAAATGTGTATAAATTTTTCCTTCTTTTTGGATGTACTTCTGACTTTGGCTCAAGGTGATGAAGGTCTAAATTAAAGCTTTGCTTAATTTTTTTTAATCTACAATATTTTGCAAGAAATAAGAGTCTCCTTTTCTCATTTGCAATTTCATATTTGTGTCAACATCCTGGCCGAACATTAATCCCCACTTTTTTTACTCCATTGCTACAAACTGTTGTGCCTAGTGAAAATAGCTCTAAATTCTTGTGCAAATGGTTAATAGATTTGTCTCGCATGACTTAGGGCTAAAATGCACTATAAGGCTATGTTTACACTACGTAAAAATACGTCCGTTGTACGGTGTGGAACACTGCCTTATCTGCTATGGGATCCTGGCCGGAGCGTATACACATAGTATACGCTCTGTCCGGGATCCCATACGGCGCTGCAAAGAACTGACATGTCAGTTTTCTGCAGCCGCAATTCAGTGAATTGCGGCCGCAGAAAGACCTGTCAGTTCTCACAATGAACAGAGCGTCTCCGGCCGGCCTGGATGATCTTTGCAGAGACCGGCCGTTCTCTCACGTAGTGTGAACACAGCCTAAAATTGCACAAAAATATGAATAAAAGAGGGCCAATATTATTAGTTTTGCCTTATTTATATTCATTTCATCTGTGACTCGTGGGCATGTTGAAAGCTAATGAACATAATGATTTCTTTCTAAAATACTATCATGTGTTCTTTAGGAACTGAATACAAAACAAAAAAAAAACTTATGCAGGGCATGACAATATTGTAAAACATCAGCCTCCCAGTATTGCTATCACATACTTGGGTAGATTCTTCTGACTAAGAGCAGGAATTCTACATTTCCTGTAATTCAGATAAAAGGCCAACGAAAGAAATAGACTTTGCCCTATAAATGTATACTTTGTTTTATATTTTCTCAATGCTTGTAATATCTGTGCTTGCTGTTATGGAATAGGAGTTAATAAAATAACTTACCAGACCCATGAAAAGTCTATAGGATATGTTAAAAAACATGGATCCTGTGAAATGGTAACACTAGAATGAACAGACACCAGATGTACTAAATCCCCTCCCAAAGTGTTCTCTACCAGTGATAGGACAGGCAGATTGTGTACAGTACTGCAGGCATTGAAAAGGGACACTGGTGTTTTGGAAGAAAAACAGTCATCTTGTCGGCAGAGTATGTTGTACTAGTCTATAAATAATAGTCATACAGTTCCAAATTATGGTGTTGGGGGCCAAAATGAGCAATTGTCCAGGTCCTCCAAGGAGCCAGGACACAAGACATTTGGCCTGGTGAACTGGATCCCTGAAGGTATTTCAGTTTCAACTGTTGTTGGATCCTCAAGATGCAGTAAAGTTTAAATCTGAAGTTCCTGCCTGTGTAAGGGCCCTATTCCACCGGACGATTATCGTTTGCATAATCTTTAACGATTAACGATCTCAAACGACCGCTATTGCGAAAGACCTAAAAACATCCACTCATTTCGAACGTAACTCATGGAACGATAATCGTTACTTATGATCGTAATTGCGATAGTTTTTCTTCGCTATTTATTCGCTATTGCGTTCGTATCTATTGCGAACGCCCAAACAATGTCTTATTCAATGCGAATGATTTGCGAATGTTTTGCGAACGAGCAACGATAAAAATAGGTTTAGGTCTTATAAAGCGATCAACGATTTCTCGTTCGGTCGTTAATCGTTAACTGCATTTCAACCGAACGATTATCGTTTAGATTCGAACGATTTAACGATAATCTGAACGTTAATCGTCCTGTGTAATAGGGCCCTTACAATGCAGGAACTTCAAAGGAGAATCTCCACTGATAATGTCAGCCCTGCACAATACCTCTTAATACCTCTAACCTGTAACTTGATATCACCACCACTAGATAGTATCAAACAAATACTGAATAGCAGGGAAGTACCTGACAATAGAATTCTTAGGCCAAGATTAGCAAAGGCATGTTAAGAGAAAAAGAGCACATAATTCCATGGAAAGAACATCTCTCCAACCATAAGGTATTGGGGGGGGGTTAATAATTATTTCATGTTGTGTTTAAGCCAATAGCATGGAAAAAGAATGGATTTAATGAAATTCCATAAAATTCTGGAAACAACCATAACACCAACTGTAAAAAAGGAGGAAAACTACAAATGAATAATGATCCTAAACATCTCACAATTCATAAAAGATGGCCTCAAAAGGCCAAAATGAAGGTTTTACCATGCCCCCACAAAATGCAAGTCATTTTTATTGGGGTACCCAAACTTTTGCATGCCACTGTATAGTGCTCTCTTAGGGGCATCAACACAGTAACAGTGCTCCACATTGTGTCTTCACAAAGTGCTCCAAACAAAGCTTGGGATGTCCTGATTTCCTTTACAGTTTCTTATTATGTCCTTTTGGTCCTGAGATATGTGGCTTTAAAGTTTCTGACAACTCAGGGAATCCTCAGACCATCCCATAGCCTTGCATTATGAATGTGCTAAGCCCTTTCCCAGATTTTTCTAGTAGTCATTCAGGGTCTTAACACCCTCTTAAACTTCTCCCAGTTTCCCAGGAATGAATCCAGCTTTTCCAGGCACCCAGAGCAACACAGAGTTTAAAGGCAGCTGACTGATAAGAGAGCCAAGCTAACAAAGCGATTCACTTAGGTATTACTGTCAATTCACTCATCTCTACAAGTAACTATTTGCTACAAACAGAGATACTTTGGTATAAACAACTCCTATTAGTGGTGCTTAGCTCTGTCAGTGAAAATAGTAATATTCCAATCTGCACAAGCCTTGTATAAAAGATACAGTTTGCGGCACTCACCAAAATAATGTTACACTTTATTCAATTCATAAAATGGCACACATTGGGGCAGACATTTCTTTTGATGTGCTCTTTAAAATTCCAACATCATTTTTATGAAGGTTGTGTTTCTTTTTTTTTTTTTTTTATTCTCTAGGCTGGGATGAGTGCAGCAATAATAAATATAGTTTTAATGTCTATTATTGCCCCAAAGGCAGGCAAGGTGCCCTCTGCTGTATATTCATGTATAATATACTCACCCAACCATGCACCCACAGCAAAAGGTGTTGCTTAGGCCGACTTCTGCCTGGGGCCCTTGCTGTCGGCTGGGCATGATAACATCTTTGCATTGCACTGGCCTGGGTCAAATCTCGCAGTCCACAGGCCGGAGGTGACTGATCTATGTCAGCAAATGGGCAACATACCCTTTAGGGCCTGTAACTTGCAAAGTATATGGATCAGGCTTGTTTTACCAGTACCATTCACAGATGCTTGATGTTCCTTGAACAATTCCTGAACAGGTTAACTTCTGAGACACATAAATAAGGTTAACACAGCCATGCTTTATTTTTTTTCCTCTTTTATAGTTGGGGGTAGTTTTAAAGCAGCAAACCTATTCATTTTAAAATCATATAGTTTTCAATCTTGCTACATTCATAGCAAATCATCTCTTCAACGTGAATATTGGATTTGTTTTCATTCAGCAACCTATTTCCGCTCTGCAAACATTTTCAACATAATCTGATTTGCTGCCAATGATTACGATATAATGCGAAAAACAGCTTGGTGATTAGTAACAGATAAAACACTGACTTCTGAGCTTCACTATCCATTTACAGATCAACCCCAACACTTCAAAACAGAAAGAGAAGACACTTTAAAAGGAGAAGTTCAGAGGAAATAAGCATTTATAACCAGGCAGGGGCAGGAAGGAACATAATAAACGAGTCCTACTTACTGTATCTCTCCCCATGCCCACATAGTGCTGTCTCATTGCTCCGGGACCCACCGAGTCGTGCCAACATTGGAACCCGGGGGAGTCATTTTACTGCCCACAATATATAGATATGTATCTGTAAATGTTTTCTTCTGATAGTGACCCCTAAAGGGGTTTTCCCACTTTAAGTCTGGCTCTTAACTCTGGTCCCCCTGATAATTTGAAAATTTTTGGCATTTTAGATCCACTCCTGGTTTTGACTAAATCATTGACCAAAATACTATGTATAAATTCAGCTTAAATTAATCTGTTGGGGGGAGCCGAGCTTTAACAGTTAAAATACAAATAATAAAAAATAAAGAAAAAAAGAAACAAAACAAAAAGAATGAGTTTGCGTGGGGTTCTTCTGTGGTAACGCAGTGGTATGTGGTTCTTGAAATATTTCCTTTTGAGTTTTCTATTAAAACACAGTAGTAGATGGTGACAAGAACAGTATCTTACACCAGCTGGGCTGTCCATACACCTTTCACAGACCAGCTAGCAAGTGACTTTCCATACAGCTGAGTAAGATCACTAGCTTAGGGCTTTGAAGGGGTTAAAAAAAAAAAAAGAACATATCAAGCAGAAGTAACTTAGAATTTCTAATCTTTTATTTTGTGTAATTTATTTCAAAACAGATAAAAGACCGGAAGCTTCACTTTCCTCGTCACATGCTGAGAGCACCCAGTATCTACAGACAGTTCAGTCAACCATGTCCATCTGTATACATTGTATAACTCCAATGAATGAACAGATGATACTGATCAAGTGAATGGGTTATACTGAAAAACTAGAGATGAGCGAACCAGGTTCGGGTTTGAGTCGATCCGAACCCGACGTTCAGCATTTGATTAGCTGGGGCTGCTGAAGTTGGATAAAGCTCTAAGGTTGTCTGGAAAACATGAATACAGCCAATGACTATATCCATGATTTCCACATAGCCTTAGGGCTTTATCCAAGTTCAGCAGCCACCGCTAATCAAATGCCGAACGATCGGGTTCGGATGGACTCGAGCATGCTCGAGGTTGGCTCATCTCTATGAACAACTTGTATGAACAGGCCTAAATGACTATGTAAAGAATGAAGATGCACATTTTATGCAATCCCTATCAAAGGGCTATCAATCCTAATCCCCCCCTTCCCAAATGTAATTCCATATTTTCGGGCTGTACAAGGAACAATGCAGACTCTCCATAAGGAGTAAATTAAGGGAACCCTTGAGTTGAAATACAGCAATGGACTACAAAGATGTTTTGTTCATACAAAAATTGACGAAAGAGGTCACTGTGTAAAGTGAGCTCTAAGAAAGCAGAGTTCCTGTAGTAGAAAAGCATATGTGTAGGATAACTATCAAAATCAATTACGTAAAGTGGTAGCAGAAGCCATCATGCTTATATAGCTATGTAATAAGAAATGTAGGTTAGTGGTGAGGGATATAGTGGCCTTTAGTAGCCACATTCCATCAAGGGGACAGAATGTGTTACAGCGAAACTGGAATTCTAATTAGTGCCCCCAGGGACTGATTTTTTAATGTGCAGAAAACAGAGAAGATTACTGGGAAGAATCTGAGGTTTTATTACCCTTACAATTGCCTAGTTCCTGTTCTTTTGTTGATTTACCCAGATACATTGAAAATCAGCTACGGGTTGGGCTGGACAAAATTATAATAAAACAAACATCCAAAAACGTTATCTCTATAATTGGAAATAAGAAATTAATGTTAAGATAACTTTTACCAGAGTGTTATAAATATAGTATATATAGCTCTAGATTAGTCCAAATCACATGCCTGTAAGTCCTAATCTTTTTGTGGTGTCATATCCATAGACCCCCAATAGCCCATTAAAGGCCAAAAGAAGTATCATTTTGCCCTCAGTTTACCCTTTTTGTGTTACCCTTCTGTGTTAGGGTCCTACTACATGGTCTGATAATAAACAGTTAACAAACACCGATCTGCTAGATCGACGCTCATTTACTGAGCTATTACAAGGGGTGATTATCGGGCAAGCAAGTGCTGCACGGACATTGTTAGCGATGTCCGTGCAGCCCTTGCATTTAGTGTAAAATAATAAATATATTAACTCATCCAAACCTTGTTTTCGGGCGTCCGTGGAGGCCTTCCGGGCTGTATGCAACTCTGCCTCTGCTCTGGTCTTTGCAGTGACAGGCCGCTCAGCCAATTACTAGCCGGGACAGGCCAGCCAGTGATTGGCTGAGAGGCTGGTCACGGATGGTGATTGACTGAGCAGCCACAGCCTGTCACGGCAAAGACCGGAGCAGAAGCAGAGCTGCATGCAGCGCGGAAGGCCTTCGAGGACACCTGGGAAAGTGGTAGGGTGAGGTAATATTTATTACTTTACACTATAATAATCACTGATCACAAGAAGAGAGGTCAATTGTCCCCCAAGTGAATGGAGCAACAATCTGCATGACCTGTCACAGCTTCATTCAGTGTCTTAAAGAGAATCAAACGTGTGTGCTTTAATTACTTGGGGAACAATTGACCTCTGGTGGAGTTCCCAGCTTCAGTGTTGGTAAATAGGACAAGCTAAAAACAATACATGCTGTACCTGAGATTATCCAGTACTTACCAAAGTTGCAGTCCATGCTGCACGGATAAGTGCTACATAGTACAACCTTCTCCCAGCCCATGCTTGGATAATCTGCTCAAGGGCCCCCTGGCAGTTTTTATACTTTTAGTAGGCCTCGGATTAGAGATGGTGCTGATCGGCTTCCACATTGTGCACTTGCTTGTGTTCCTTTGGGTATCATGTGAGAGATCTGGGGCATCATGTAAGAGTCCAAAAGTTTCTTCATTACTACAGCCAGCTCAACTGTGAAGATTATAAACAGAGCGCAGTCTAATTGGGCCAAGTTCCCCTTAGGGTGGTCCATAACCCATTGCAACCAAGCTATATTTGTACTCAAATGCCACAATAAACAAATATTTTTACTTCCAAGCACAGCAGCTGAATTGGGGGGGGGGGGAATAAATATAAAATAAATAAAAAACTAAAATATTAAATACATACATACAATCCAAACAACATTCTCAACACCAAATAGAATATATGAATATACAGTATATATATAATTGGTTATGATTTGAGTTATCTTTTTTCTTGGTCACTGGAGGCAAGTGTATAACACAGCCAGAATATCGTGTCCCTGTGGCTGCAAATTATTTACTCAATGCACATCTGCCTTGCATTTATGGTAGATATTGCTAAGGGCTTAGTATTGAAACCATAAGAGAAACAGATCGCTGATCTGAGGGAGACCAGCCAAACGATATCACTGCCTGCTGCTGGTTACAGCACTCAATAAAGTGAGGTGCATTGCTCCCTAGGAAACATGAATATGCAAAAGAAGAGCCCGTGGAGCCTCATTTAAGAGTCTAAAAACACAGGACTAGCCAGATATCCCTCTGGGAAGGACCCAGCCAAGGGGTGGCTCCTGTAAGGAAACCACCAAACCACCATATTAAGTGGCCCTGTAAGTCAATGTAATGACCAGGGAAAAACCAAGGGCAGTTATCCTTCCACAGACAGCTGTTCGTATTAAAACCAGTATTACATTGGTAAAGTGCAACTCTTGCCACAACACTGATCATCTGATTGAAGGGGCTATAACACTCGGGCAAGCTCTGGGGTCTTTTCTCTGTATACCCAACAGCCCAACAGAATTACAGTAGTAAGGATCATTTAAAATAAAATAATAATTTATCTATGTCAATTGTAATAAACATATGAAAACCTTCTGCAAGGTTTGAAAATATTGTTTTTTTTTGTTTTTTTTAAATAGTGCTTGAAGCAGCTTGTATCAACTATCATCTTAGAACAGACATTTATATGTAAACCCTTGAATGAAAAATATCTAAAGGATCACTGGATGGGGAAAGTGGGAATGTAAACCTCTGTGGCCCTTCATTGTCCCATGAAGATATATTGTAGAGCTTAGTGTGTCTAATAACAACCGTTCACAGATGACTTTATGGAAATAAGCTCCTTCAAACACAGTAGGTGTTAAATTTCACAGTCTATATAGAAAGCAGTAGGTTTGTATGGTTAAGTTTCAGACGGCCTGAAAGTACAGAGCGGCCGAAATGTGTTGTCATTCTTTTAAAACGCTTTTGTGGACATTATTCTCTGTGGCTATAAATGTTTGAAGCGACATCTATCTGGATGTCACCTGCACTCACGTTTGTGCCAGAGGAAAACCTTGCATTGGTTTGATCCAAGCCAATCTTCCTACGTATTTGTGAACGTTCTAGTGTCATACTGTGATGGTCCCAGGCGAGCAGTGATGACATCTTCCTACTTAGAGCCTGTTTGTAGTGTTGTGCCTAGCCATGTACAACCACATAAGGTGAGAGTGTGTGTTTATCTTATCACCACTACACTAACAACCAGGACCTGAGGATTCTGGTTGATCGCACCCTCCCCTGACAGTAATAGGCATTGGCCTCTTAAAGTGGTAGTAGCCTCCTAACAAATTCTCAGTTTAAAGGTAAAGGTAGTTTTGTTCAGATGTTGGGGAACTGCAGAGCTATAAAAGAGTTTGCCCATTAGATTTAGCTTGGTACACAAAAAAAGAAATAGATCTAGAAAAACAAGGTCTGCACCTCCACAATATAGTAAGTATGTGGTGCCCGCCTTATACGTGTAGCATTGGATTTAGCTTGGCAACAGCTCTAGGTATAGTCCCACAACAGCTTTGAGTCAACAGTGCAACCACATGGTATGCTGGCCTGTATAGCTAGAGGTATAACCAGTAGGAAGAGGGCGATTGTGATCCCGCTGTATAGAGCTCTGGTGAGGCCACATCTGGAATACTGTGTCCAGCTCTGGAGACCTCATCTAAAAAAGGACATTGATAAAATAGAGCTGGTCCAAAGCCGGGCTACAAAAATGGTGGAGGGTGTGAGGCATAAAACATATCAGGAAAGAGTTAAAGATTTGAATCTGTATAGTCTGGAGGAAAGAAGGGAAAGGGGCGGGGGGGGGGGGGGGGGGAGACATAAACAAATTATTTATATATGTTACTGGAATTAATATAGGTAAGTGTTTTTAATAAGAAACTGAACACAATAACAAGGGGATACAATCTGAGGTTAGTTTTTTTGTTGGGGGGGGGGAATCAGAAGCAACATGGGAAAATATTACTTTATTGAAAGATGTAGTAGATGCTTGGAACAAACTTCCAGCAGATGTGGTATGTAAATCTACAGTAACAATGTAAACCTGCCTAAGATAAACAAATATCTATCCTAAGATAATAAGAAAGAAAACAATATAAGGGCAGACTAGATGGATCAGGTGGTCTTTTTCTGCTCATGTTTTATTTTTATTTTTTTTTACAAATTTCTACAAATTGAAGTTCATCTTGTTCAGAAAGGGATTCAGTGATGATTTAATATACCTATAAATAGTACAATTCAACAAAAATTCTGTAAAAAAGGACTCAAGAAAATTAGGGCCACCGATTACTGAGGAAGAGCTGACCAAAATTTCAACAGACTGTGTGTTATCTGTCTATTAATGAAAAAGTATGACTGCTGTATGGCTAACAACTGAAAAGCAAAGAAGAAAATTAGGTTCTATGGCACAGCAAGTCATACAGCCACAATAGAATCCCTTCCAGTGGAAAAATTCTGCAGCAAATCCTTAGTGAATCCAAAGAGATTCTGCAGCAAAATCTGCCAGTTACACACAGGCACAAATTGTGTTAAGGATTCGCAGCACATTTCACTTTATACACTAAGGCCGCATGCACATAACCGTGTTCCATTCATAAAACCTTGTCCACGGGCCGGCTGCATTTTACGGACTGAACAGCTTTGTGAGTTAGGTAGGGTGGTACTCTGGATGTAGGGGAGCTCACTGCATCATAACTCAGTATTAGGCTATGTTCACACAACATATTTTTTCGTATTTCTAATGGTTAATACGAAAAAAATATGTTGGCTTGCTGTCTATGGGATCCCGGACGAAGCGTATACACATAGAATACGCTCCAACTGGGATCCCTTGCGGCGCCTCAAAGAACAGACATGTCAGTTTTCTGCGGCCGCTATTCAATAAAGCTTCATAGTGTGCTGTGGAGTGTTCTGATGCGGGCGCGCACAGATGTGCCCGCATCAGAACTCTGCGGTGTGAAAGATCATCCAGCCGGTACTGCAGTACTGACCGGGATGATCTTTTCAAAGACCGGCTGCTCAGTGACCCGGCCGGGTCACGGAACGGCTGGTCTCTTACGCCTTGGCCTTGTGAACATGACCTAATGCTGTGAGTCTCATTGACAGGGACATGTTCAGACCATGAAATACACACCAAGTGTTTAATTTATAATACCTTGATGGAGATTTTTACTTCATGGACATACGTTATTTTTAGCTAATGATGACTGCAAGCATTGGTATAGGTTTAAAATCTCAATGAAAAGGGTTTACAAAACAAAAAACGACAAGAGACTGCATTGTATAGGGTTCCCTATAAATCCACTTTTCATTGGTATGGTCAGTTCTTAAAAATTAAACTCAGATTTGCCCCTTCTCCCTGGCGTACGCCTGCCATATCCCCCGCTCGTCCAATGGGAGGGCTGGGGGACCTCGGGGGGGGGGGGGGGGGGGCGGCATGACAAGGCGGGGAGGAGGTGTGACCTCTTCTTGCCACTCATTTATCATGATTTACGCCTGCTCGCAAGCGAAAAAAATGATCCAAATCTACACCTGCTGGAGGCCAGTCTAAATTTGGTACACTGGGTGCAGGTTCGGGCGCCTGGCCCGATTCACTAAGAGGCATGCGCCTCTTAGAGTATCCTGCCGAGTAAAAGGGGGTGGGACCTAATATAAGTCCCCCCTATATGAACGTAAGAGAACACAATATAAAGACTATGTAAAAACAATGGCCGTATTTAACAACATCTATTGTGCAAACAACGGCCACTATTTCTGAAATATGGTTGTGCAGTGGGTAAGCCCAATTACTCAATTGCTGGAGCCTCCACACTATACAGCTACTTCTAAGGAAGATAATAGTCTTTAAAAATCTTGGGGGTCTTTCTCTTAAGCAGATGATGGCCAGATGTTTGAACTTTTGATACTGTGATTCTTATGTTTCTAATTTATATACTTCATATACTTCAGCTATACAGGGGGGAGAGTACATTGTTGTCTCAGTGGTTGTGCTCTATGTGACGTTTCATCTTGGCTGTTTGCTCAAGAGGTATTCTGAATATTACAAAAATGTGCAACTTTGTAGTGGTGATACCACCTTATGTTTTTAAATTTATGATTGCACAGTTTGGCCCCCCCAAAAAGGGCCCTATTACACAGAACGATTATCGTGCGAAAAATCGTTAAATCGTTTGAATCCAAATGATAATCGTCCTGTGTAATTGCAGGCAACAATCGAAAAATTGTGTGTGTTGTTGATCGTGGATTAAGATCTGACCCTTAAATCATCATTAATCGTTTGCTGTAATTCCGCATTTGTTCACTAATCGTTCAGTGTAATTCCAAATTGTTTCTTCCTGCTGGGATCAGATGGAGTAAACAATTGTAGTATTGTTCATTTTAACAGTGGTCAATAACGACTATCGTTCTGTGTAATATTTTTAACGATTTTAGGTTAAAAATAAACTCTCGTTTGCAATCGTTTATCATTAATCAATAAAAATCACTTGGTCTAATAGGACCCTAAAATATGGTGAACATTTGTAACTGGGGGGGGGGGGGGGGGGAAGAGATGATGAAGATGCACAACCAGAATGATGGTCGTTAGTTACGATCGTTACTATGATCGTTTACTCCTTCTGATCCCATCAAAACAATGAACAATGTGCAATTACACTGGGCGCTTAGTGAACAAATGTGGAACTTGAGCGAATGAATGCAGAATTTCAGTGAACGATTAACGATAATTTTAGGTTCAGATCTAAATCAACGACATTCGAACGATTTTTGGATCGTTGTCTGCAATTACACAGAACGATTATCGTTTAAATTAGAATGATTTAACGATTTTTCGCACGACAATCGTCCCATGTAATAGGGCCCTAAGAATAAAGCACAGTTCATTCTTTTTACTTTCACTTTTTTCACTCAAAACTCAACATAGGCAGGTTCCATCGAAACCATCAGGATCTGCCAATAGAAGACGTAGCGCCTTACAGACTTTATAAGGATCTTCAAGAGTTATGAGTTTTCTAGCGGATCCAATTGTGTTGATAAGGGGCTGACCAGCTTTCCTTTACACTTATCTCAGCCTGACAAACTCCTCTGTAGCTGGGGTTTATCTGGCTGTCTTGTTGTGGGTGTATGCACTCAGTACTGCTGGGCTGCTGTGACTGATGCCTGACTGTCAGGCTGCTAAATTCTCCAGCACAGGCACATGCAGTTACATTGTGAAGTTTCCTGATGATCACACCCATCCCTCAGTCCACAATCCATAGCAAGCAGGCATATAGGTCTTCTCTTCTGTCCAGGAATCCCAGCACATCCTGATCTCCTCCAGAAGCTCACAGGGATACTCACACAGACTGTGCCTCTTATGCAAACAAGGATTTAGTGAGATACCAAGGAACTCCACCCTTTTACTGTAAGGAGCTGTTCCAGGCTGACTGTTCTCCAAGCACAGAGCTCAGGATGGGGCGCAAGTTAAGGAAAGAGATCTCTAACTTCTTCTTTGAATATGACACCCCAAGGATGGTCCTGGTCCGGGATAAGAAAGTTGGGTTGACATTTAGACTCATTCAGTTTGGGGTCTTGTGCTACATTGTGGGGTAAGTGTTTGACTTGATGACAATGAGCATAGAGGGGACTGGGACATGCATACTTATATAGCAAAAACTGCAAGTTCTATACAGATTGGATGTTCTTTAGTTTTTTTTCTTGTACAGACAAGTTACATAGTTGTATGAAACAAATATTTGTTATATGTGGATGATCGCATACTATACACATATGCTTTACTACCGACTTCATTTGTTCCATTTGTCAATATGTTAATTTACACTGTTACAATGGCATTTATGTCAGCGCCTTGTGGCTAAAAGTATAAATTGTATATACAATGGGCATGTGCCTGCAGGCACCAACTTAGTGGTCTGTAATTAACCCCATTATCTATGGGCTGTATATGCTACACAGGTCCCTCCTTATAAGCTTCCATGAGCCACTGTCTTACATCAGTATGTACATACCCCTCAAGTGTACAGAAACGTTATTCTATGGAATAAAGCCTCTTGCTACATCACCAGTGGGATAAATATACTTCATTCTTTATTTTTTTTTATGTCAGACCTTATAAAACTTATCTTGGCCATTATACTGCCCCTCAAATCCAATATTAATAATGGCAATCTAGTAAGGCTGGGTTCAAACTACATTTTTGCAACCTGTTTTTTTTCATCCGTTTTTTGCAAAAAAATGTATAAAAGACTGATGCATTTGTGTGCATCTGTTTTGATACCTTTTTCCATAGACTTCCATTATTTAAAAAAATAAAAACACGGATCAAAACGGTTCCGTTTTTTTTTAACCCCTAGACGACCCTGGACATACAGTTACGCCCTTGGCCGCCTGTCACCAGACGACCCCACCAGTACGTCCTGGGTGTCTAAGGTGCTATGAAGTGCGCTCCGGAGCGGAGTGCGCTTCATAGCAGGTGGGGGCCAGCTTCAGTGAGCAGCTGGGCCCTCACCATTAATGACAGGCTGCACCGATCACGCTGCACCCTGCCATTAACCCCTTAAACGCTGCTTAAGTGTAATTGACAGGGGCAGCCCCAGTCACTTACCGATCGGGACCCCCGCAGTGTGACTGCAGGGGTCCGGATCGTTTCAACGAACCACCAGAGGTCTCTTACCTTCCTCCGTGCAGACCGATCGGCGATCTGCTGATTGAATCTGCCACAGGAAGGCTTAATGAGCAGAGCACCTATAACAGTGATCATAGATTGCAAACCTTGTACAATGCTAAGTATTGCAGGTAAAAGTCCCCCAGGGGAACAAAAAAAAAAAAAAAAAAAGTTAAAATGTTTTTTTTATAAAAAACCCAGAGCCCCCCCCCCCCCCAATAAAAGTTAAAATCACCCCCCTATCCCATTATATAAATAAAACATATAACAACAAACAAAAAAACATATATGGTAGTGTGCTTAATTGTCCAATCTATTAAAATATAACAATTGTCATCGCAAACGGTGTAAATGAAAAGAGGGAAAAAAGGGCCAAAATTGCAGATTTTTTTTGTTACACTATATATAAAAAAAATTAATAAAAGTGATCAAAACGTCCGATCTTAACAAATATAGTATTAATAAAAACTAGAGATCATGGCGCAAAAAATGACACCCCATACAGCCCCATAGGTGAAAAATTTAAACCGTTATAAGCATCACAATAAGCCCATAATATAATATTCCATCTTACATGTTATAGTAGAAGGAAAGACGCCATTACAAAGTACAACTATTCCTGTAACAAACAAGCCCCCACATGGCCCTGTAGATACAAAACTAGAAGTGCTAGAGCTCTTAGAAGGGGAGGAGGGAAAAACAAAAACTGAAAATTTGCGCGGTCCACTGGATCATTTTGGGCTTGGTCCTCAAAGGGTTAAAGTACACACAAACTTCGTCGACATCCGTTTTGATCCTTTTTTTTTAATAATGGAAATCAATGGAAAAACTGATCAAAACGGATGCACACAAATGCATCAGTTTTTTGCAAAAATGTAGTGTGAACCTAGCCTAATATGGGAAAATTAGGCGCCTTCTTATGTACAGTCAAGGTGAACATAAGAGTGTATTATAAATTATTATTATATTATTATTGCTGCCACCTCTGTCTGTGGCAAAGCAGCAGCAAATCCCCATAGTAAACCTCTTCTGCTCTGGACAGTTCCTGACAGGGACAGAGGTGGCACCTTGTCAGACTGGAAAGAATACAGCACTTTCTGTAGAACATACAGCAGCTGAGAAGTACTGAAAGGCTTGATATTTTTGAATGAAAGCAATTTACAAAATCTGTATAACTCTCTGACACCTGTTGATTTAAAAACATTTTTTATTTACTGGAGTACCCCTTGAACACATTATCGATACTGAGTGCCCTTCTGTATAAGATTAGGAGAATTACAGTTTGGTAAATGAGGAAGACTGTGTGCATTTTTAATCTGGCAGAGGCGAATACAGGAAGCTGTCTGTCATCTGCTTTCCTTGCAGAAAATTATATTTTTAACCCCTATAAATCAGCTTGATCGAGGTCACTTAGAAGATAAGCAGTAGTCTGTATGTTCTGTATATAAAAGAAAAGGTTAACCAGAAATAGTCATGTTTGCGGTCACATTATTAGTAATTTGTAAAAACTGTATACAGTATAATGGAGGTCTGGCTGTTGGTGTGAGTGGGGGGCGGACACAGCAGACTTCCTGTTGGTAACCTTAATTAAGATATGGTGAGTGATAACAGCTCAGAGGCTGCTCCGCTCTATAGGAATACATTGTCAGATACCTTACATTCCAGTGCATTCCCATTTATGGCTAAGTAAATGCTATCAGAAGCAATGGGGTTTAAGGCCCTATTACACAGAAAGATTATCGGATAATCGGCTGATAATCGTCCCGTGTAATAGAAGGCAACGATCAGCCGTCACGAATTATGTCGGCTGGTCGTTGCTGTCGTTTGTCTTTCAACATGTTGAAAGACAAACAACAATGGTAGCAGCAATCTGCTGCCGTCACTCCGTGGAATAGGATCGGCAGCAGCAGACCGCCACTATCCTCTATGGGCTGCCCGGGTGATCTAGCTATCTCCGGGGTAGCCTTCCCCTCCCAGCTTCCCGCTGCCTCTCCTGCACTTACCTGCTCGCTGCCGATGTGTGTAATATTGGCGGCAGCAAGTGGGAAATGAGGAGCAAACAAGCGCTGACAGCGCTTGTTTGCTCCTCTATGCCGCTCCGTGTAATAGGGGCTTAATTAAGTTTTATCAAATACTATGAGAACTTATAAAGAGAGCCTGAACTTATACAGGATAACAAAGGAATGGTGGTCATACAACAGGATCTGATAGTTATTTCCATCAGGATGAGTTTTTTTGGACACTCATATGGGGAAATGCATGACAGCTGCCTAACAAGAAAACGGTCGTTGTTGCTCATTGCAGCTGTGCGTGATTGGTCAATATGGGCAACAAATCCTGACAGTTCTCAAGAGTCTCCCCATTTTTTAAGCATTGTTGTTTACACGGCTTCTGTCTTTTCACATTTGCATTTTTGTTGCGTTTTGCCAAGTTTCTTT
Organism: Dendropsophus ebraccatus; assembly: GCF_027789765.1. NCBI lineage: Eukaryota > Metazoa > Chordata > Amphibia > Anura > Hylidae > Dendropsophus > Dendropsophus ebraccatus. Next base: position 120,805,711 of record NC_091458.1, on the reverse strand, counting down.
GTGTACATGGTCAGAAGCTAAACCGTCTGGTCTACAATGTGATGAGTATTACCAAGCGTGTCAGATTGCTTATAATATAGACGGACTGTTGCTAAATCAGCTACAGCTTATTTAGCATAATCTTAAAAACGCTTGCCTTTTTGTCCAATGTGTTTTAACCCATTAAGGACTGGGCCAATTTGCATTTTTGCGTTTTTGTTTTTCCCTTCTTGTGCTTAAAAGGCCATAGCGCTTGCATTTTTTTCACCTACAAGCCCACATGAGCCTATTTTTTGTGCCACTAATTGTACTTTTCAATGACAGGCTTAATTTTTGCATAAAATACGCTGTGAAACCAGAAAAAAAAAAATTAAATGTGTGGTGAAATTGGGAAAAAAAAATTATTTGGAGAGGTCTTGTGTTTACACAGTTTGCCCTAGGGTAAAAGTGACTCATTATAAATGTTCCTCAAGTTAGTACGATTACAATGATATGTAGCTTGTGTAACTTTTATATTATTTGATGGCTTTTTAAAATTTTTTACTTTTTTAAAAAACTAAACGTTCCTTTAAATTGCTCTTTTACCATGTTTATAACGCTTTTATCCTTTGGTCTATGGGGCTGTGGGAGGTGTCATTTTTTGCGCCATGATCTCTACTTTCTATCTGTGCCTTGTTTGCATATATGCGACTTTTTGATCCCTTATTACAATTTTTCTGGATTTGAGGTGACAAAAAATGATTCAGACTTTTATTAAGGAAGGGGATTTTTTTTTTTTTTTTTTTTATCCCTGGAGGACTTCTAGTATCACTACTCTGATCTCTCATTGAGATCTATGCAGTATAGATATACTTCGTAGAGCAATGAGATCAATGAGTGTTCTATTGCTCTCGGCTGCTGCAGCCGAGAATAATAGATTGCCGAGCCGGGATCAGCGCCATTACATTGCAGACCCCCGGCCGAGGCAGATGCGGGGATTGCTTCTCCGCAATCGTGTCGTTATTAGCAGCCTTACATTTACTGATCCAGTCACAATTTTATAATGGTACAATTGATAACGATCAGCTATAAAATAATAATTTTACCATTTACGGCTGTTCCTCACCCTAGGCAGTTTGCATTTTGTTTATATAAACAAATAATTCATAATAACAATAACTGATCAATGAAAAACTATTTTTCTCATCTAAAATCGAACAGTCAGAATACATCTGCTGGATCAACTACACTACATGTGCAAGTAAGTCATCTATTTCTTTCAAGAAATACTGTAAGTCCAGGCCCCTCTGAACTCTTTTGATGAGTTTATTGTAACAACTTCCTTAAGCAGAGAGTTCCATAGTCTCAACGCTCCTACAGCAAAAATATCCTTATTTCTGTTGGTGTAGAAGTCTTGATTTCTCTAGATATTCTCTATCCTTCCCTGTTATATTTACAGTCCTGAGATTATGATAAAGATATGTATTTAAATTAAGTATATTAAACATACATTATTTCTCCAAAAATAAGTCAGACAGGGTCTTAAATTATTTTTGTTTTCTCTAAAAAAGGGGCTAGGACTTATTTTCAGAGAAACCCCTACACTGTAGCCCCTCTCTATATGGTAGTTAGCTGCCATACTGTGTGTCCCACTCTTGTTAGGGTCTTATACTATACAGACTTTGCGGACGTGTAAATGAGATATGGCAAGATCTCATTAATCCCATTGGTTTCTATTTGCCTAGTCTTTGGTCTGCAATTTTTTTGCAGATCCGCAAAAAAAGAAAGAAAAAGTCATGTCCTAGTGCAGACCAAAATTGCGACACAGAACACCAATAAAAGTCTATGGGAGCCGCATGTGGACATTACGGACATTTTGAAGCCTCAGTTCCCTTGTAGTTATGCCTATATACCGTATACATTCCCCTTCTATAGCTGTTGTGCCATATTATATACATGCCCCATCTGCAGTAAAGCCCCCCATACTGTATACCTACCTCCTCTGTAGTTCTTTCCCCATAATGTATACATTCCCCCCCTCTTCAGGTGGTCCCCTTACTTTATACCCTCCACCCTCTGTAATTGGCCCATGTACCTTTTGTCCTCCAATAATTACTGTCCCCTAATGTGAATTTTCTTACTACTCCTGCCTCCCCTTATTCTAAGTGGTCAGCTGACTGTAACTAGGGCTTACTATTGGAGCAGGACTTTTGTTTCAAGCCTACTTCAAAAAGGCGACAAAATGAAGCTAGGTCTTATTTTTGAAGAAACATTGTAGTTTATTTTATGGTCGTGCGGTTTCCGCCATCCGCCGCAATATTTGACATGTACAGCCCCCAATGCACCCATTTACCACCCTCACCACACCCACCGTTTCTCACCGTTTCATTTGGTGCTCTGCAGTTATGAGTAGAGAAGAGTGAACTGAGATTCATTCCAAACTTTGCAAAAGGTTTGGAGATATGGCAGCTGCACATCTAAATAAAAAGACACCAGTCCGCGCTATCCCAGTGTCCTCAGATGCCTCTAGCCCATTCAGTCAATCACTGAGTGAGGCGGGACAGCCTCTTGTCTTGAGATTGACAGCCGACCCAACCATCCACTGGCTGTGGCGCTGTTCCATCTCTGTCAGTCAATGATCGGCTGAGTGGACTGTCACTCTTGTCTCGCCCATTCAACCAATCACTGGGTGACTTGTCAGGTGATCTTTCTTTGCTGACAATCTTCTATAGGATAAGATAAGATAATCCTTTAATAGTCCCACCATGAGGAAATCCATTGTGTTACAGCAGCATAGATATTACAAATACAAAAAAGCTCTAAGGTAAAGGCATTACACTGACAGTGGGTACAGATAAAAAAAAGGAGAATAAAAAGTAAAAGGGGTATCACAAGCTTAAAAAATATGCTCTGTCCCAGCATACCGTGTGACAGGTTCCCTTTAAGTCTGCAGTGTACAGTATTAAGCAAGGAAGAGGAGCAAGAACTGTACCCTGAGGTGCCCCCATATAACAGACCACAGTGTCTGACACACAGTCCTGGGCTCTCACATACTGAGGATCTAGAATCCAGTTGGAGAGCTGGAGGTTCACTCCAACAAGGGCCAGCTTGTCTCTTAGTAGCCCAGGCTGTATGGTATTCAAAGCACAGGAGAAGTCAAAGAACAGGGTTCCCTGGTTTCACCAGGTGAGAAAAAGCTCTGTGTAGAAGATGGATGATGGCATCATCCACCCCAATACCTGGCCGATAAGCAAACTGGAGGGGTTTCATAGCCAAGCTTACTAGAGGGTGGAGATGTGTGAGAACCAATCTCTCCAAGCCCTTCATCCAGTGGGATTTCAATGCTACAGGTCTCTAGCTGTTCCAGTCTATTGGGTAAGGTGTCTTTGGACCTGGTACCACACAAGATTATTTCCACGTTTGTGGTACCATTCCCGACTTCAGGCTCACATTAATACTACACAGCTGGGCTATGGTTCTATGTTTACCTGCTGTAGTTTATTATTTACATTTTATTTGAGAAGTCAAACAGTTTCAAGGGCTCCTTAAGTTCATTTGTAACAAAAGCGCAGATGATGAGGTTATGTTGCAACATACTGTTACCATCTGTGTACTATTAGACCTAGTAATGTAATTCTGGATTTACTTCCCTGTGTATGAAGGAAGCTCTGTGCTTTCCTGCTACAGAAAATCTTGTGGTGACAAATGGTTTGCAGTGCGCTCTACAGTAGGATTGTGACTAGAGCACAAAATTTCCCATGCGTATTTTTATGTCACCTTTTATGTGATATATAATAGGGTTTACATCTAAAATAAAACAAGGCTTATTTTCATTTGCAGAAAAAAAACAAAAAAAACCAAAAAAAACAAAAACCTAAACTTTGGATTGAATGATGAAAATAAACAGATAAACTTGCCCACAGTATTTGCCAGTCTGCATGATTTTCCGTATGTTTCTTAAATAGCATAGTCTTGTTTAAAGGGCAACTATAATGTTTAGCGGGTGGCAGGATACACTCTCAAAAAAGCTGCTGCTGCGTTCTAGTCTTCTGGACCACTCATATTATAATCTGTTGCAATGTGCTAACTTCTAGGCCACAGGCAGTTTCAGTCCTTTCTTTCCATAGCCGTCCCCTCCCCCTCCTCTCCTCCAGTCACATGAGCCAAAGCTCCATGGAGGTCCTTCATGGCGGGCAGTATTGTTCGAGGGCCCTTACCAGCTCTGGCAGGCTCTGGCTATCGTAATTTTTGCCTTAAAATGATGGCTGTCTAAAGATGTAACAAAAAAGTTGTGTGAGCATAGCCTTACAGTGAGTGGGGACACCAGTATATAGCAAAAACAATGGTATTTCTGCTTCCCCCTCCCTATGATAAATAACATTTCCATAGGTCACATAAGAAACTGAGCATGCATACAAACATGTCCTATACAAAGAATAGGGTCTGGCGATGTTCATTATTATTATGTCCATTAGGGTCTGTTCACACTGAGCAAAACAGGCAGAAATTTCAAGCAGAATCCACACCGCAAATCTGCTCGGAATCCTGCCTGCATATCCGTCTCAATGTGATGTCTCTCGCACCTTCACTCTTCACTGCTCTCCAGTCAAAGAATTAACATGCCAATTCTTTGAGCAGAGAGCGGAGGTGCGCGAGACATAACATTGAAACATAGGCAGGTGGGTTTTCGAGAGGATATGCAGTGTGGGTTCCACTCGAAATTTCCGCCTGTTTTGCTTAGTGTGAGCAGACCCTTAAAGAGGACCTGTCCCTCCCCCCCCCCCCCCCCCCGGTGCCAGGGTGACAGGCTTCCAACCCCCCACTAGAGCACCTTATACGTACCTGATCCCGCCGGGTCCCGCTTCTTCATTCGGTCGAGTGACGGAGATATCAGCGCCCGAAGCCCAGCGTGTGCGCTCCTGAGATGAGCCCAACACTCATAGAGAATGAGTGGTGAGTCCGACGCTCCGTCATTCTCTATGAGCGTTGGACTCATCTCAGGAGTGCGTGCACCAGGCTTCGGGCGCTGATATCTCAGTAACCCGACCGAATCAAGAAGCAGGACCCGGCGGGATCAGGTACATATAAGGTGCTCTAGCGGGGGGTCGGGAGCCTGTCTCCCTGGCACCAGGGGTCCAGGGAGACAGTCCAGGTTCCCAGAAAATGGGCAATGTTCGTTTTCTTAGCGTAACTATGTTTTAAAAAGGAGTTTAGGCTCTCCGGTCGTGGCAGGCTCTGTAGCCTTGCAGCGTTGGGGTCCTGGGTTCAAATCCCACCAAGGCCTACATTTGTTAAGAGTTTGTATGTTCTCTCCGTGTTTGCTTGGGTTTTCTTCCAAAACACATACAGAAAGGTATATTTAGATTATTATCATCATCATCATCATCCTTGGTTCCTCCTTCTTTCCATTCGAATAATTTTACCTCTGCCTCCAGTTCACACAACACGAGTTTAGGGCGCAGGATGAAAAATACATTCCACAGCATGTTTATTATTTCCACAGACCCGGATGTGAACACCATGTATTTATTGAGTGGGCTAATCTTTGAAGGAATCCACTATGCATGGATCTTAGGCAAAAGAAAACACATCTATCTAAAAAATAGACACTTGATTTCCCAAGGTAAATCTTTACCCCATGGACATAGCCTTAATAATCATTTACATATCTGAATTAAGAGCTCTGAGATGGAAAAATCATTGATCAATACAAAACACAACAAAAACATTGTGTGAACACGGCCTAAACAGGCTCAAAGGAAAGTGAGAATAGTAAATGGGACCATGCTTTATAATTGCAAGAGAAAATGCTCTTATGCTAAATCAAAACTATTCGAAAATTGAAAACCGGATATAATAAAAATAATAAATTACCCCAAGATTATGTTCCCATGATGCCTTCCCGGAAGCCATCTTCTTATAATCACAACTATGAATATCGATCATGATTACGAGATATCAATATTATGAGATGGCCATCTTTCCCGCTATGTTCCCACTGTGGGAACATAACCGTAAATTGACTGTTTCTAAGCTGTGCCACTAAACAAGTGAGACAGCTAAGGTTGGCTAAAAGATATTCTCCCGTACGTCCATGTGTCTGTAGGTATAGTGTTTTACAGTGCTGAAGCAGCAGCAGGCAGTTAGGAGACCGGTAGGATTAAGACTTAGTACATGTTTTATCTTTATGATCGGTGTCTTGGAACGTTACTTGCTTCTAGAAATTCTTGGAGTCCAGAAGTTATCATAAAACCGGCTTACATAATGATAACTTTATCTGCTGGCTTTGGTTTCCACCTGTTATGCTTGTTTAAATGTTCACAAATAATTAACACAAGGTAAATAAAGAGAGGATATAGAAGCCAAGTATATTAATATCAAAAGTGCTCTGTATTGATAGAGAATAATTCTCATATAATCGGGAACAGCTCACAGATCATGTGCAATGTTGTTTTATTATGAGACAGACTGATACTAGTCTCTCTCATAAAACATAATATTGCACATGATCTGTAATTGAGATGGGTCGCCAATCTTGGAATTTATTCTTATTGTTACAAATGGAGACAGAACGATTTTTTCTCCTTTCATGAAATAAATGGTACCTGCTGGAGTGGTAGTCAATATTCTCAACAGGATTGCTACTTGCCTGACCAAAATATACATGTGTGGTGACCAGAATGTAGTATGCCATAGAATATCATAATCACATAAAAAAAAAAACCCAAACAGAAATAGGTTCATTACATAAATCCATGATTTGAAGCAAGCTTGTTACATAAAGACAATAGGAGAACCAGTAGGAGCTCAGTCCATGCAGTATATACAGTACAGCACAGTGAGAAAGCTTATTAGGGTGCAAACACACACCGCAGATACGCAGCAGATTTGGTGGTGCAGATTTGATGCTGTGTTCAGTTATTTAGATCTAATCTGCTGCTTATCTGCTGCGTATTTGCTGCGTAACGCAGCAGTAAATACGCAGCGTATATGCCGTGTGTGTTTGTACCCTTACACAGAGTACCAGTACCAAGCTCCTTCCATATAAAATGTATTAGAATTGCTAGTATGAACTGAACAATAGTTTGGGTATGCTGGGGGATGTTATTTCACAAACATCTAGAAGGGAAAAGAAAAACAAGCGCGCCGGCGCCTCGTGCAATGCCATAGGGTAGGACGTAATCTCCCTTCCTCAGAACATACTGTATGTGCACATATATTCTGAGGAAGGGAGATTTTCTCCTGAAACAACCCTGTGCTTTTAGGCCCCGTTCCCACTGAGCAAAGGTAGCGGAATTCCGCGACGGAATTGTCCGCCGCGGAATGCCGTTAGCCTCCCGCTCATAATGGGAGTCTATGGGAGGCGCGCGCTCCTGCCCTGTCCGCGCTGAAGAATGAACATGTTCATTCTTCAGCGCGTACAGAGCAGCAGCGCGCGCCTCCCATAGACTCCCATTATGAGCGGGAGGCTAACGGCATTCCGCGGCGGACAATTCCGTCGCGGAATTCCGCTACCTTTGCTCAGTGGGAACGGGGCCTTACTAAATTGCTATTTTCCTTTATAACGCTTTGAGGAATTAGAATTTGTCAGAGGCAGCGCTGGGTCCTTAATACCTCATATTTTTGGTTTTTATTTTATCATTTCACAAACATCAATTGTACCTCTCATCTCACTGCAGACTGTAAGGGTATAAACACACACACCGTATACGCAGCGTATTTACTGCTGCGATACGCAGCAAATACGCAGCAAATACGCAGCACATACGCAAACAAATACGCAGCAGATTAGATCTAAATAACTGAGCACAGCATCAAATCTGCACCATCAAATCTGCTGCGTATTTGCTGCGTATATGGTGTGTGTTTGTACCCTAACACTGGAAGTTCTTGCCCACTGGAGTCTAGTCCATATCTTCCCTTCCCTGTGTGGTTTCCGGTCATGCTGATAGGATGCTCATGCGCACCTGTCTCTGCTTCCAGTTGCAGTCCAAACTGGAGATGAGCACAACTGGAGCATGCTCGAGCCCGATCGTTCACCATTTGAATACCGGTGCCTGAAGAAGTCGGAGAACATGGATAGAGCATGCTCAAGTTGAACTCATCGCTAATCAAAACTATTACCCAGCCATTAACTATTTAGCACCATCTATATCAGACTGTTTAACCCTTAAAGGACAACTCCGGCGAAAAAATTTTTTGGCTTATTTAACACACATTACAAAGTTATATAACTTTGTAATGTGGTTAAATACCCGGTCTGGCCCCCTTCCCCCACTTTCTGACCCCCGACCCCCCACCCCGGAAGTTAAAGAATATATACATGACCTATTACGGTCGTCACGGTCCTCTTCTCTGGTGTCAGGTGATGTCAGAGCTGGGGGTGGTCCGGGTCTTCTTCCTCCTCGGCGTCTTCATTGAGAGTGAATGGGAGAGAAAAGGCTGCTGGTGCACATGCGCACCAGCAGCCTTTTCATTGGCTGGAGCGCATTACATGGCTTCCAGCTTGCTCAGCCCTGATTGGCTGAGCTTGCTGGAAGCCATGTGATGCGCTCCAGCCAATGAAAAGGCTGCCGGTGCGCAAGCGCACTGGCAGCCTTTTCTCTCTCATGGACCCGGAAGCAAGAGACATCGCTGGACGGCGGAGGCAGGTGACGGTGAGGCGGACGGCGGGCGAATGGAGTGACAATCGTCACCGGAGGGATGGTGAGTATGGTGTCTGTGTGTGTCTGTGTTTTTTTTTGGGGGGGGGGGGGTCCCGCCGGAGTTGTCCTTTAAGCTGTATCTCTTTTATTTTTAAAAAATAAGTCTAAAACATTACAAAAAAAAATACACACATAACATACATCTCCTGTACAACATGTACCAATGAGTTCATAAACTGCTGGCTGGTCCAGCTTCACTCACAGCACACATTTATCCAACAACCCCACACATGTTCTATGTTTGACTCTTCTGCGTTTTACCTTGGCCTGATTGATTGACTATAAACCTGTGCTGCCCACTCCAACCTAGTTGTCTGATTTATCCTGGTTCTGGAGAACCAGCTAGATAATACACCAGGGGTTGAATAGAACATTAGTTTTCTTTGTGTCATCTCAATCAACCATCTAGGTTGAATTTAATACAATTAGCTCCATTATGTCATACAGTATCTGTAACTATGTCTATATCTCTATAGTGGAATAGCTATAACAGTTACAGATGTGATCTGGCACCTAAGCCACAGGCCTCCATCACCACACTAACCCTGATCCTACGCTCATGGATTGTGCGGAGAGCTCCGGAGTTGTTCTGCCCGGTCTCAGAGAGAACTGTGCGTCTATATAACTACAGCACTAAGGAAACTGAAAGTCAGGACAATGCTGGAGAGGTGTGTAATCACTGGACCCCAGCTATACAACATTAAAGGGGTTATCCAGTGCTACAAAAACATGGCCACTTTTCCCCCTCTCTTGTTCCCAGTTCAGGTGTGGTTTGCAATTAAGCTCTATTTACTTCAATGGAACTGAGTAATACTGCGTTTACACGGAACCAATATCGTGCGAATTCGCACGATAACGAATTCAAACGATAATCATACGTGTAAACGCTGCGAACAATAAAACGACGAGCGAGAAATCGTTCATTTTGATCTTACAACATGTTCTAAAATCGTCGTTCGTAAAAAATTCGCAGATCGTTCATTGTACACAGTCTTACAACGATTTCACCTATGTGTGAGATAGGCTTAGGCGATCGCAAAACGAATTTCCGTATTGCCTAAACGCTGACTGTTATGAAAAGAAATCGTTACTCCGACATCGTTAATCGTCCGATCGGGCCAATTATCGTTTCGTGTAAATGCAGCCAACGAACGATTAACGAAATAACAATGTGTTTTTTAAAACGATCAGCGTTTAGACAGAACGATATATCGTTTGAAAAATCGTTATTTCGATCATTTTAAAATCACTTAAAGGGGTAGTGCGGCGCTAAGAAATTATTCACAGAATAACACACATTACAAAGCGTCATCAGCCGGCCGGCACTCAGGACGATCGTAGAGCTTCGGACGTCCGTCCGAAGATTATGTCGTGGCACAAAAGATTGGGGAAGGGGGTCGGCACGTGACAGGTATGTATAATGCACCACACTTCCGGGTACACGTGCGGGGGGACACTGGGAAGGGGGCGATTCACAGACATAACATACATTACAAAGTTGTATAACTTTGTAATGTGTGTTATTCTGTGAATAATTTCTCAGCGCCGCACTACCCCTTTAAGCCTATCTTACACCTAGGGTGAATCGGTGAAAGATTCACAACGCGATCTGCGAATTTTCAGCGAACGACGATTTAAGAACATATTGAAAGATCAAAACAAACGATTTCTCGCTCGTCGTTTGATCGTTTGATGTGTTTATACGGTACGATTATCGCTCAAATGTGATCGTTTATGCGAAAATTCGAACAATAATCGTTCCGTGTAAACGCAGCATTAGAAACCCCACCCAATCTTAATGTTATCTGAACTCACTGATTTCAGGAGTGATGATCAATTTTAACATGCCCACTCCTTGTGTTTTTAGGGGAGATAAGAAGTCACCAGATCTATTGTGCAGCAACTTACAACCCTCTGCCCATTGCATACTTGGCCAAATGGAGAACACATGTATATGATAAAGAGAGATAGCGCATTCAGTGGATTATCATTCGAGTTTTCGCAATAACAATCGCATTTGAGCGATAATCGTACCATGTAAACACAGCAAACAATCAAACGACGAGCGAGAAATTGTTAATTTTGATCTTTTAACATGTTCCTAAATCGTTGTTCGCTGAAAATTCGCAGATCGCTTCGTGTCAACAGTCTTTCACCAATTTACCCTATGTTAAAGATGGGCTTAAGCGATCTTAAAAATGATCGCAATAACGATAAATTTTAAAACGATTTTTCTAACGATTTATTCATCTAAACGCTGATAGTTCCAAAAACCAAATAGTTGCTTCAAAATCGTTAACCGATCGATTGGGCCAATTATCACTCCGTGTAAACATAGCATAGGATGTATGTTTAATGTTACATGAAATCTCTCCCCTGCCCAGAATCACCAGGGATTTTGAGATTAACCCATTAACCCCTGCCACTAGCAGACCACTAGCAATATTGCCATTTACTTCCTTACTTCCCTACCTTACCAGGCAAGCTGACATTAACCCTTCATTACCCTGGATCAACATGCTGTATCCATGTTTTCCAGGCAGACCTAGGGCCTTAGCCATCTTCTCCAGCCACCAGGAGTCAAAAACCAAGAGTTCGTTTTTTGCGAACCTCTAACTGTGATCTATTTTTTATTGTATTTGCTTTACTGTATATATTGCACACCTTGGTGGTGTGATCTCCAGAACCAGATCCTAAAGTCATATAGATTAGTAGCCCTGTCTATAGTGCTCATTGTTCTGTTTGCTCAATCCATGTTCTGATCTAGATGTAGATAGATAGATAGATAGATAGATAGATAGATAGATAGATAGATAGATAGATAGATAGATATGATATCAGAGCAGCACTACTTGGTAGCCTCAGTTGGTGCCAGTAGATTCCCCAACCACGGGTACAGATATAAAAAATGATGAATAGTCCGCAGCACTCCAAAGGTTAAGTGAAGTGCAACTTTATTCCATCAACTCGAAAGACGTGTCTGTGCTGCATGGTATCACTATTTTTATGTTTTCGAGTTGATGGAATAAAGTTACACTTCACCTAACCTTTGGAGTGCTGCAGACTATTCATCATTATAGATAGATAGATAGATTTGTCCCAGTCATATTTAAATTCTGTTATTGTAGATTTACCAACCACATCTGCTGCAAGTTTGTTCCAAGCATCTACTACTCTTTCAGTTAAGTAATATTTTCTCACTTTGCTTCTTATCTTTCCCCCAACTAATCTCTCACTGTGTCCTCTTGTTCTGGAGTTCAGTTTTTTTTCTAAAAACACTCACCTCCTGAATCTTATTTAGTCTTCTATTATACATAAAGGTTTCCATCATGTCCCCCCTTTCCCTTCTTTCCTCCAGACTACAGATTCAAATCTGTATACTGATATGGTTTATGCCTCACACCCTCCACAATTTTGTGGCCCTTCTTTGCACCCCTTCTGTTTTATCAATATTCTTTTTTAGATGAGGTCTCCAGAGCTGGACACAGTATTCCAGATGTGGCCTCACCAGAGCTCTATACAGCGGGATCACAATCTCCCTCTTCCTACTGGTTATACCTCTAGCTATACACCCCAGCATACGATTTGCTTTCCCCACCACCTGGTTGCACTGGTGACTCATTTTAAGGCTGTCAGAAATCACTACCCGTAAATCCTTCTCTTCTGAAGTCTTTTCCAACACAGAACTGCTGATGTGATACTCGGATAAAGGATTCCTCCTCCCCAAATGCATTATTTTACATTTGGAAACATTGAACTTCAGTTTTTTATTGTTTGGGCCACTTATATAGCAAAGCTAAATCATTTTCCATATTACTGACACCTCCAGGAATATCAACCCTATTGCACACTTGCATGTGTTGTTAGCAAACAGACAAACCTTACCTACCAAACTTTCTCCTACAGTATGTCACTTACCTCATATTCAAAAGAATAGGACCCAGAATAGACCCTTGTGGCACACCACTTGTAACCAGTCTCTGCTCGGAATATACACCATTAACAACAACCCTCTGATATCTATCCTTCAGCCAACCACAAATCCACTAAACTATCCAATTTTCTCTAACCAGAATTTAGTTTTTGTTGTCTTTTTTTCTATCAGTTCTAACAGTTAAGGCTGCTATATCGCTGTATTTTCTAGAGAATTAAAGATAAATATTTGTGTGTTGAGATTGTTTGGATAAAACTAATTCTGGAGAGCTACATGCAAGCTTAGCTATGCGGCACCCATTAGTAAGGCCAGATTAAAAGCATTCATAGTGTAGAGCAGAGGTGGAGATCGTGTCCAACTTTGGCATGGATGTAAGGTTTTAGCATTAGAGCCAGCAAATTTCACAGCGAGGCACAGAGATCAGAGGTGCGCAAGGCACCCCATTAAAACAGATAGCAGGCGGGATTCCAAGCGGAGTCCATGGGCAGGGGTTCTGCTTGGGATTTCCACCTGTTTTTTGTGAACAGGCCCTTACATCACATTTAATATGTCATAACTTGCCATGGAGAGCTAAATGGAATGCACCATACTTTTATTATGGGCCATGCCTAGACTTAAGTGCAGTTTTCAACACTTTGGACATACCCTAACTATGGAATCCCTGTGGATCACCCACCGCAGATTCCACAGCTCGCCACTGCTCGCCACTCCGGTGATCCCATAGGCTTCTTTCTATGGTTTGGCAGATTCCACCATCCACAGATGACAGAATCTGCCAAAACCATAAAATGAGTCTGGTTTCCAGTGTAGTAAAGGTTTTTTATGGTCTATAGAAAACCTCTCCTGCTCTGGACAGTTCCTGTCTTGGCCATAGATGCAGCAGAGAGCGCTGTGTCAGACTGAAAATAAAATAAACCATTTCCTGCAGGACATACAGCAGCTAATAAGTATGCAAAGACCTGAGATTTTTTAATAGAAGTAAATTACAAATCTATATAACTTTTTGACACAAGTTGATTTGAAAGAAAAAGATTTTTGCTGGACCCCTTTAACTCTAGGCTATGTTTGCACACTGTTATAATAGCATATAATGGCTGCTATTATACGAATAACATCCTTTATATGCTGTTAAAATCATGAACTGAATATAGCCCAAGGGTATGTGCACACTGAGGAATAGGCAATGAATTGAAGAGGAAAGTTTTGTGCTTGAAATTCTTCACCTATTCAGCTCTGACTGAATTCAGAATTCAAGCCCCATTGACTTCTATAGGATTCCTCTAACAGATTCCGCCCAAAGAATTGACTTGAAAAATGGACCAAACTGGGTCAATAGTTAACTACAGCAGTCCATTAAACTCAATGGACCTTGACTCAATGCCGACATATAGCACAAGTGTAGGAGGCAAAAATGGTGTGCACAGATTCCTGGTTTCGCCTTCATAGGGTATGTGCACACTGAGGAAAAGGTGAGGAATTAGGTGAGGAATCCGCTCTTAGGGCCGGTTCACACTGAGCAAACACGGCGCAATTCCGGAGGAGAGCTCCACGGAGGAATCCCGCCATGCTCACTGTGCTGCTTTGAGCGATTGGGAGAGCGCGCACCTGTCTGCTCCCTCTCCTTTCCGCTCAAAGAACGAACATGTTCATTTTTTGAGCAGACAGGCGCGTGCTCTCCCATTCGTTAAAAGCAGCACACTGAGCATGGCGGGATTCCGCAGAATTGCGCCGTGTTTGCTCAGTGTGAACCGGCCCTTATTTCAGCTTGAAATTCCTCCTGTAAAATATGAACAGAGCAATGTCCCATTGTGTTCAATGGGATTTCCACTCTCTTGTTCACAGGAAAACTTTCCTCTACAATTCCTCAGTGTGCACAAACCCTTTCTTTCTCCAGTGAACTTTCTTATGGTTAAGTGCGGGTTCACATTGAGGAATTCTCGTTGATAAACTCAGCGGAATTCCGTTGGCTGTACGCGCTCACGGACGCGCGCCTTTCCGCCGCCTCCATAGACACCATTCTATGGGCTGGCTGATTCCGCATTCCGCCCAAAGAATTGACATGTCAGTTCTTTGGGCGGAATGCGGAATCAGCCGGCCCATAGAATGGTGTCTTTGGAGCCGGCGGAAAGGCGTGCGTCAGTGATCGCATACAGCCAGCGGAATGCAGCTGAGTTTATCCACGAGAATTCCTCAATGTGAACCCACCCTTACACAGAAAGATTTATCTGACAGATCTTTGAAGCCAAAGCCATGAACAGACTATAAACAGAGAATATGTCATAAAGGAAAGACTGGGATTTCTCCTCTTCTCAAATCCATTCCTGGCTATGGCCCCGTTCACATTGAGTAAACATGGGGTAATTCTGCTGCGGAATCCTGCCGTGCCAAGTGTGCCGCTGTGAGTGAATGAGAGGGCGCGCGCGTGCGTCCGCTTCCTCCCCTCTCCACTCAAAGAAGTGACATGCCACTCCTTTGAGCGGAGAGTTGCGGTAGCGGCGGAGCGCGCGCCCTCCTATTCACTCACAGCGGGACACTGAGCACGACGGGATTCCGCCGTGCTTACCCCGTGTGAACGGGGCCTTTGGCTTAAAAAATCTGTCAGATCTGTCAGTTTGAAATATTAAAAGGGAACCAATTATAAAATCTGCCCTGCAGCTATTATTACATTGCTTTACAGCCCCAAGCACTTTCTAGGCAGATAAGTAATCACTATACGTTACTTATATCACCTGAAAAACATACTTTGTAAATCCTACCTATATAGACATGTGGGTGGTCCTCAGCTGCTAACTAGTCACTGCTGGCGGGGAATCAGGCCTCCTGGGGAGCATCGGTGCTCAGGAAGGCTCAGATATATGCCGACGCTCCACGGAAAGCCAGATTGCCTGAATAAAGTGCTCAGGGTCATATAGTAATGTATTAACAGTGAATTTATAATGATTATCGCCCTTTAAGGGGGGTTCAGACTATGGAATTTTTAGCGGATAAATTCCACTGTACTCCGTTGCCTGTACGCACTCACGGCCGTGCGCCTCTCCGCCCGTGCTATAGACACCATTCTATGCATAGGCGGATTCCTCATTCCGCAGAAAGAATTGACACGTGGAATCAGCCGGCCCATAGAAGGGTATCTATGGAGCCGACGGAAAGGCGCGCGGCCGTGAACGCGTACAGGCAACGGAATTCGGCAGGATTTATCCACGAGAATTCCATAGTCTGAACTAGGGATGGTCCAAACCCGCTCGGCATCGGATTCCTGCTGTCTGCCCTCTCCGTGCAGCGGGCGGATAGAGTGGGAGGACCACCTGGAAAACTGGGATACAGCCTATGGCTATGGCTGTATCCCAGTTTTCCAGGCGTTCCTCCCGCTGGATCCGCCCGCTGCACGGAGCGGGCAGACAGCGGCAATCATTGCGGAGGGTTCGGGTTCGTATGAACCCCGTCCGAACCAAGTTCAGACCATCCCTAATCTTAACCCACCCTAAGTTAGTAAGGATCCTTTTACACACACAGATTTATCTGACAAATTTTTGAAGCCAAACCCAGAAACAAACTACGAACACAGATCAGGTCATAAAGACTGAAAGACTTCTTCAAATCCATTCCTAACTTTGGCTTAAAAAATCAGTTAGATAAATCTGTGTGTGTAAAAGAGCCATGAGTGGCAGATAACAGCAGATATTCTTTGTAATCTACCATTGTCACAGAGGTCCTCCAGGCCACATTCAAGTAAAAGTGGTAATTTACTTCTATTTATAAATCTCAATTCTTCTCATACTTCAGCTGTTGTAGGTCCTGCAGGAAGTGGCGTTTGTTTTTCAGTCTGACACAGTGCTCTCTGCTGCCACCTCTGTCTGAGACAGGAAATGTCCAGAGCAGGAGAGGTTTTCTATGGGGATTTGCTGCTGCTCTGGACAGATCCTGACACAGACAGAGATAGCAGCAGAGAGCACTGTGTCACAATGGAAAGAAAACAAAACTGCCTGCAGGACATACAGTAGCTAAGTATGGGAAGACTTTGATTTTTAAATAGAAGTAAATTAAAAATCTGCATAAACTTTATGAAACCACTTGATTTTCTTTAAGTATACTAACACTCCATAACATGCTTCTTGCCATGGCAAGTCAAGAGTTATTTCTAAAACCAATATCTAGAAAAGTAGGTTTAGGAGAAGGGCAAATTGTATTATTGCAAATATGAGCAGCAGATTGTCCATGGAGCCTCCTTTTCTCATATACTGTTTTATTGATATCATTAAAGTTACTGCTGCATGTATACATATAATAATATTAACAACCCTTTTCTCTTGTTTGCATATAGATGGGTGTTCTTATATGAGAAAGGCTACCAGGCTGTAGATGGCATCATCAGCTCTGTCTCGGTGAAAATGAAAGGCATAGCCGTTACGAATCTCTCTAACACTGGTCTAGAAATCTGGGATCCTTCTGACTATGTTTTCCCCCCACAGGTAAGAAAAGCATTTTATTTATTTAGTTTATAGATTTTTGCATACTTTGGGGGACATTTATCAAACTTACGGCCAGGAAGAAGGCGTGGATTTGCCCCTTCTCCCTGGCGTATGCCCCGCTTGCTTTATGGTGAGCACAGGGGCCGCACTTCATTTATCATGATTTACGCCAGCTTGCAGGTGAAAATCATGATTCAAATCTACACCTGCTGGAAGAAAGTGTATATTTGGTATGCCGGACGCAGGGTCGGGCGCACAGACGGCCGGATTAAGTAAGAGTGAATTGGGCCAGAGAAAAGGGGACGAGTACAACAGTCTTCATAGATCCCCTCCTTTGAGTATATACAGAGATTAACTAAATTATTGGAAGAATATATAAAACGTGTAAACTAGGACGGGACCAAACAATAATAAAAAAAAAGCTACTATACAGGAAAAAACTACTATTCACTCAAGATTTCTTGATACTAGTGGCAAAAACACATTAAAAACAAATACAAGGAATACCTCATTCTCACATTGATGGTTTTGTACAACAAGGAAAACCAGAAACAGAATTCCCAGCAGTCTCCCTTTGGGTCTCCCTTTACACTGCTAGAAAAGACAAGGTGAAGGCTGATTTTTACTGATTCCTTTGAACACAATAGGCCCTGTATAAACAACTCTTCATGGTTTCCCCTTCAATGGCAGCTGAAAGCCACTCAGTGGGGAGAGCTATGTATAAGTGTGGTCTATCCATTCAGTTTCCAGCTGAGTGCAGCCGCTTTAAGGCTATGTTCACAAAAACTGTAACGCTACTTACCGTAATTAATAATCATTAGAGATGAGGGAATTTACAGTAGGAGCGAAGCGAATCACTTCATTCCTATCTGTGTTTTGCTCATCAGGCTGCTGGCTTTGAAGTCTGCTCCACTTCATGCGCTCCTCCCCGGGTGCTGGGAAAAGCTGGATCCAGTCCTGGGAAACTTCTCTCAGTTTCTCAGGACAGGATCCAATATTTATATAATATATATTCACACACACAGATATTGCAGTCACAACTCTACTTCCCCCCTTGCTCTTCCCCCTAGCCATAGGACCCCCCTGGCCATCTTGATTTGGTGAATTGGTTTAAATGATGGTCCTTTTACACGGAACGATTATTGTTCGAGTTTGCACGATAACGATCGAATTTGAACGATAATCGTACGTGTAAACGCAGCGAATGATCAAACGACGAGCGAGAAATCATTCATTTTGATCTTTCAACATGTTCTCAAATCATCGTTGGTCGTTCGCAAAAAATTCGCAGATCGTTCCGTGTAAACATAGGCTTAAGCGATCGCAAAACGATTTTTCCGTACAATATATCGTTCTGTCTAAATCTGATCGTTATAAAAAAAATTGTTACTTTGAAATCGTTAATCGTGTGATTGGGCGAATTATCGCTACGCGTAAAAGTACCATGAGGTCCCTCATATGGAAAAGCCCATTACACCAATAACATCCTGATATTCCAATTATTATGGGGGGTAGTTATTACCTGGAGGAAATCAGTTCTGCTGTCTGTAGAATAGTATAATAGCAAGGGGGTAAACTCTGGCTTAGTTCTACAAATAGTCTGTTTTTAAAGGGAATCTGTAAGCTGTCAATCATGTTCGATAGTTGTTAGGACAAGGAGACACATTTTACCTTTCATATATCCATCTGTGCTTCCAGGATGTAGAGAAATGCCTTTATTCTCTGGTACAGGGAGTCAAAGAGGCTTTTCCAAGCTCCTGAATAGCTGTAAGCTGCAATGTCTCCTCTCTCCCCTCCCTACTTGATTGACACCTGGAAGCCGAATCATAATCAAGGTCAGGTGTGGAAGGGGTGAGACATTAGGAGCTCAGGAAAGCTCTTCTTTTTTTTTTTGCTATGTAGTAAAAGCATGTTTTTACATCCTGAAATCACAGACAGATATAGGAAAGGTACCAAGTGTCTTCCTGATCTAACAGCTATGTAACAGTCTCAGCAGTTTAGAACGTGCATCTGCATCTGATGGATTATGTATTTAGGGATTCATGTCCCCTGAGGATCCTAGATTTTTAACAATTACATTTGTATCCCATAAGTGTTAAATTTAAGCAGAAGCTGGGTAATGTGGAAGATGTGACCACAGAGGACCATGGTAAACTCACTGCTGCACAAATACTTTACATGGAGCACAAATAAACCAACCACCTTGATATGGTAATGTATCAATGGCAGGGCACTTTTTACATCTGAAGAAATCTGGGCTGGATGGAGACTTATGGGCTGGCCTCACGTGACCTTGTAGGATTTCACTGCCAAGTACTGCTTTAACTCTAAAACTTTTTTTTGGCTCCTGCTCTCTTTTGCACTGGCCTCCGTATGTAGGCAGCAATCCTGTATAGACAATGAATACATGTTTCTGCGTTCCTTGTTCTTCATTGGCACAGATGTTTTGTGTCGGGGGTTGTTGTGTTGTTACGTTGAAAAATATTTAATAGAAAAATGCAACTATGTTCAGACGCTGTATAATACTGGCCGTTCCATGACCCGGCCAGGTCACGGAACGGCCGGTCTCAGAAAAGATCATCCCAGTCGGTACTGCAGTACCAGCTGGATGATCTTTAGTGCCGCTGAGTTCTGATGCAGGCGCATCCGTGCACGCCCGCATCAGAACTCCCCACAGCACAAAATGGAGCAAGCAGCCAGAGCCGCTCTCTCCACTGTGTGCACTGACTGGGTTTTCTGCAGCCACTATTCACTGAATAGCGGCCGCACAAAACTGATATTTCAGTTTTCTATGGCGCCGCTAGGGATCTATGTCTATATCTACTATGTGTATACACTCTGGGTAGGATTCCCTCGGCCTGCAGCACAACGCAAGTACCACAGAAATCACGGTCGTTTTAACAGCGGCCGTGATTTCTGGGGAACTTACGTAGTGTGAACATAGCCTAAAAATAATACTTTTGTAGAAGTACCAATAGCTCTTATTCTAGAGTCGGTTTACATACAGTCTCATTGCTAACCTCTTATCTATTGGACCTTTTGCTTTTGACTAACAAACGTTGTTCTCTGCTTTTTTTCAACAGGGAGACAACTCTTTTGTTGTGATGACCAACTTCATAATTACTCCAAAGCAACAAATGGGACTCTGTAATGAGGTACGAACAACCAATTACAGGGCAGCAAGATTGATTTTTTTGTTGTAGGTTTTTTTTTTTTTTTTTTTTTTTCTTTCCAGCAGAGACCTCCTCTTGTCTCCAGCAAACACAGCTGTCACATACAACCCTAGATTTGACTTTCCCTTCCATTGAATTGCACTACAGGATTGCACAATAGGAGTAGACAGGGAACATTGTGCAACAGTCATGGTCCCTGTTTAAAGTAAATTTACCATCAGGTCCGGGCTGAAGCACTGGAAGCGGGCCGACCTGCCCCCAGTGGGACGAAACCCCCACCCCTCTATGATATGGCTCCATTGAGGGGCAGGGGTTTCCTGAGGGGCAGGGGTTTCAAGAGGGGCAGGGGTTTCCTGACACTGGGGTAGGTCGGTACACCTCCAGTGCTTCAGCCCGGACCTGATGGTACAGTCACTTTAATTATATAACAATGATTAGTGTCACATACTTTGTCATATGTCACCCCATCACTAGTTATTTGAATTAAATATTTCCCTACAGCTGCAAATAATGTGTGACTAGTTATTCAGCTGCGACCTAAAGGTCTAATTGAGTAAAAAATTAAAACAATTCTTCAAAAGGAAATTTGGTATAGTTTCCATAACACAAATTATTTGTACATTATGAATTTTGTCCTATATGTTGAAACACTACTATTTATTAGGTTGAGAAGAAATGTTTGTGGAGATGTTTTCAGAATTCTAGTGTATTCTGTGGCTTTTGAATTCACCATTGCTTAAAAGGGAATCTGTCACTTAGGGCCCTATTACACCAACAGATGTTTGACAGATTATCTGACAGTATTTTTCGGCCAAAGCCTGGAATGGTCTATAAACAGAGAACAGGTCATTAAGGAAACACTGATATTTCTCCTCTTTTTAAATCCATTCCTGGCTTTGGTTGAAAAGATCTGTCAGACATCCTTTGGTGCAATAGGGCCCTAAGACAATGCTATCTTATCTATTATCATGTTAAAGAACATGAAACACTGAGTAAATGATATATATCTTTGTGGGAAAAGATTCAGCATAACCTTTAACATGTTGATTGAAATCCCTGCTCATTCTGTGATGAGGAGTCCAGTGGGCGGTGTCACTCAGTGAACTGGACTCTTAAGCATGGAAAGATCACAGACTTTAATCAATAAATTACAAGTCATACTGAATCTTTTTCCATAAAGATGTATATCAATCCACTCTGCTCCTTTTGCTCTATAACAAGATGCCCATAGTTTATGTAGTATTTTCATCAGGGCCGTCTTAACAGCATTATGGGCCCCTGAGCAGAGGTGCGAATTGGGCCCCCCCAACCACCGCCATCAAATCCCCCACATCTTTGCATATAGTGCCCCCCATAGTAGCCAATTCCCCCATATAGTGCCCCCCCATAGTAGCCAGTGCCCCCCATAGTAGCCAGTGCCCCCCATAGTAGCCAGTGACCCCCAAAACAACAAACGAGTTACTCACCCTTCCGCCGGCCCCAGCAGCTGATGTCTCCCGTCAGCGCGCCACTCCCGTCATCCTCCGGGCACAGGCAGCAGGGTACAGAGAGACTGCCTGTGCCGGAAGTGTCCGGCTGCACGACACATCCAGGACACAGGCAGCGTCTCTGTACCCTGCTGCCTGTGCCCGGAGGATGACGGGAGTGGCGCGCTGACGGGAGACATCAGCTGCTGGGGCCGGCGGAAGGGTAAGTTCCTGGACTGCCGACCCCTTCTATCGCCACTTAGCTGAGCCGATCAGAAGCCCAGGGCTTCTGATCGGCTCAGCTGAGAAGCGATAGAAGGGGCGGGCGGAGGGGGTCGCTCAGGGCCGCTCACTATGCATATGCTTAGTGAGCGGCAATAAAGGGGGCGGGCAGGACGGCTTCCTTGCGGTGCTCAGCACTGCTTGGAAGCCGTCTTCGCTTTATAGGACGCACTTAGTTTTATAAGTGCGTCTTATAAAGCAAAAAATACAGGTGTGTCCCAGAGGGCAGGGGCCCCCTAGGACGCAAGGGCCCCCGGGCAGCCGCCTACCATGCCCAATGGGTAAGACGGCCCTGATTTTCATAGTGACAGGTTTAAAGTGAATGTACCACTAGGTACATCGCTATGGGCTATTATTGTAAAAAGCCCATAATGATGTGCCTAGTGGTACATTTATTTTAATTCCCTTCCGCTGCTGCACTGTAAATTAACGTCGCCTGATGCCGCAGGAACGTTAATTTACACTGCAGGATAACACAGGCGCAGGAGCTGCACCTGTGTCATCCACGTCAGGTCCTGGCTATCAGTGATAGCCAGAGACCCGCCGCAACTCTCAGCACTGGTACCTGAGAGTTAACCCTATAGATACTGCTGTCAGCACGACCACAGCATCTTTAGGGCTTCTGACAGTGAATTCTCCCTCTACAGAGGGAGAGTTCTCTGTCAGCTGTCCATCGAAGCTCTGCGAAGTGATTGCAGAGCCCCGATGGTAGCCATGGAAACCAGAAGCCTCAGGCTTCCGGTTTCCTGGCTACAGAGGCCGGTGGGGGGAGGGAAGGAAGGCTGGGCGTGTGGGGCTCTGCCCCCTCCCCTGCTGCTGTCACAAGATTGTAACAGCGGCCAGGGGACAGAGGAGAGGGGGCAGACATAGGGACATCAGCTTATGGGATAATTAGGATCCCATAGGCTGATGTCCTAAAAAGACCTTGACCCATGGTCGTGAAAGCGTTAATAAAGGTAATGTGAACATGGGAAATCTTTTTAATGGAAATAAGTCCCTTGGGACAGAAACTAAAAATAAAGAGTTAGATTATGGTTAATAGAGCTTTCTATTAACACATGTCTATCTGAAAGTGCTTGAAAATCCTGGGAATATGCAGCAATTCAAAACCAAATAAGGTCGGTTTCTTTTCATTAAGGGTTTTTGCCAAGCAGCTTAAGAATGCTCTAAATCATTTTAAATGTGCTCAAGATGCAGACTACCGGGCAGTAGCATTGGCAGGGACAGTCATCCAAGCATTGCAGCCCTTACCAATAATAGTCACATTTTTTCAGCTTCCTGATGCTGCACCTTGCAAAACTGATGATGACTGCAAAGCAATGTCTACCCGGCAAACCCAAGGTATGCATTGTTTCTGATAAGGTATCTTTAAAAAAAAGTCCTGGTTACAGAATGTGTGCTGAAGAAATTGTTCATGTCCCTGCTAATCATATTCACTGTATTAATAGCATGTGTATTCTTGCATGTTGTCCATTATTAAACTTTCCATTACCTAGTGGATTTTAATTTTCTGTGATGGCTAGTTTGCCAAAGTAGTGTTCATATTGTAATTAGCATTTACAAACAGTAACCTACTGAGAAAACAAAAAACTTCTTCAGAATAAAAAACTAAAATACAGCATGAAAAAGTATATTGTACCATGAAGATGAAATTCTGAGGTGGGAGTTGAATAGTTAAAGGGGTTGTCCAGTAAAAATCTTTTTTTTTTCATATCAATTGGTTTCAGAAAGTTATATAGATTTGTAATTTTCTTCTATTTAAAAATCTCAAGTCTTCCCATACTTAGCAGCTGCTGTGTGTCCTGTAGGAAATGTTTTCTTTTCAGTCTGACTCTGTGCTCTCTGCTGCCACCTCTGTCCGAGGCAGGAACTTCCAGAGCAGTAGTAAATCCTCATAGAAAACCCCTGCTGCTCTGGACAGTTCTGGAGTTTTGCAACTTAGTTCTATTGAATTGAATGGAGCTTAAAGAGGATGTACCACCAGGTTCATCCTCTTAAATTTAACACACCAATAGATCAGAGACGTCATGGGGAAGCCGGTGCAGCAGTCCATTTTTCGAACCGCGGCCCGGTTCCCGTGTATGGCGCCGTTCTATCCAGCGGTACCAGTGGTGAAGCAAAAACATGGGCACTTTCTTCCAGAGACTGCATTGCTCTTGTCTCCATTTCAGGTGTGGTTTGCAATTAAAGAGGATGTACCACCAGGTACATCCTTTTGAATTTAACACACCAATAGATCGGCGCCGTCACGGGGAAGCAGATGCCGCAGTCCATTTTTCGAACCGCAGCTCTGTTCCCGTGTATGGCGCCGTTCTATCCTGTGGTATCCGGCCGTGCTGAAGCACTGGAGGCCGGCCGGCCCACCCCCAGTGGGAGGGAATTCCCTCCCCTCTATGACGTGGCTCAATGGAGCCGCGTCATAGAGGGGAGGGAATTCCCTCCCACTGGGGGCCGGCCGACCTCCAGTGCTTCAGCACGGCCCGGTACCACTGGATAGAATGGCACCGTACAAGGGAACAGAGCTGCGGTTTGAAAAATGGACTCCGGCATCAGCTTCCCCGTGACGGCGCCGATCTATTGGTGTGTTAAATTCAAGAGGATGTACCTGGTGGTACATCCTCTTTAATTGCAAACCACACCTGAAATGGAGACAAGAGCAATGCTGTCTCTGGAAGAAAGTGCCCATGTTTTTGTAGCACTAGACAACCTAACATAAAAAAAGCCATTCTACTGGGCTAAAAAGCTCAGCACAGTTATACGCCTACAGACTTTACAGATAGAAGCCTGTACTTACAGCCCAGCAGAGGTGGGTGGTTCCTTCACTTTGATCTGCTCTTATACCAATCGCTTACAGTACAAATCATCACTAGAGGCAGCCAGAAGTGCACAAGCTTCTGTAAGTTAAAGTCTGTGGGTGTATATTGGAAGGCCAGGATGCATTAGTGTAAATTGTACTATTGTTTTACTACTTTAAAAAAGAAAAAAAAAAGAAAAAAATAATATTGGCTTGCATCGCTATATATTCTGACCCCTATAATATAAATAAATAATATATATATATAATTTTTATCTGCTATGTTGTGTGGGGGCCTTTTTGCACAGTGAGCTGTAGATTTTATTAGCACCATTTTGGATAAACTGGCTCTTTTATTTCTCAGGTTTTCAGGTATGTGACTTAAAAACAGCAGGGAAAAGTTGGAAGGGGGGAATAAAAAGACCTTTAAGGCTACTGTATGTTCTTATAATGCACTAAAGATCGCAAACAACGGCCGTTGTTTTAAAACAGATGGAATTATCATGAACATTAAATAGATCGGAAAAGCGATAACAACGGCCAACGTCGTGGTGCTTTGTTTGGCGTTAATTTTGTATTTTTTAATGTTTCTTCTTCTTTGTCCTGTTTGGACATTGTACCTGCTCTCTGCTTTGTGATTAGGATTTAAAATTCTATCCTGTAGATGACTATGAAATGTTTGAAAAAAAAATATAGAAAAAAAAGATTGATCTGCCCAAGCCACCTTCGTCCATTGCTCCCTGCAAATTTCCTTTTAAGCAATCTGTATTACAGTAGCTCTTCTGTGGGATCTGAGCTAAAGACCTAGTCCTCTCTCCCTATGGACATCAGCCAGCCTTAGCCACCAATGACCATAAGAAGGGTGGCCAGTTATACTTCCTTCAGCCAGTTTTAGTAGGTTTATACTGGAAATATCCCATAAGATGGACCCTTTAGGAGATACCTTGATCCAGTCCTCATCTAGCCCTCAAATTTGCTAGGACAAAGTTGCTCAGCTTTTTACACTAACCCATTTTCCTGCCATAAATGCATAAACCTAAAGAACAACTCCGGCCAAAATCTATTTTTTTATATGTTATTTTATAAGTTAGACAAACTCCTAATCTACACTAATTATGGGAAATGCACATATAGTGCTATTTCCTTCAATTTAGTAGATCATGGAGACTTCAATTTCTTTAAAAAAATGTGATGTCAAAACCTGATCTATATCTGAACTGTCCAGCAGAGGGCACAGTATATGTAGAAATTACATCTAAAAAATAACAGGGCCCTTCCTGTGTTTTCGGCACAAAATTTATGCTACCCGACTAACCCAACCCCCCCCCGCCTGCCCTGAAGTAGCCGTTATGCAAGCATCCCCCTCCGGCTTAATTACTGCAGCGGGAGTACCAGCCGCGTCTCGAGCAGCAGGGTGAACGCTCCTCTATCGCAGTCCTTGCCGAACCTGATTAATTACTGCAGTGGGAGAGAGGCATTCACCCCGCTGCACAGGATGGGGCTGGTACTTCTGGTGTGATCGGGCGGCCCTGGGGTAGGGGAGAGTGTTAGAGGTGAGCTGGGGGGCAAGGTAGATTATTTTTTTACATGTATTTTCTATGTATTTTGGGGCCCTTGCTGGTCAGTTCAGGTTTAGGCTGGTTCGTGACGACGCTTTTTTTTTTTTTTTTTTACAGAAATTGAAGCCTGCCAAATATACAAAATTGAGGGAAATAACACTATGGGGGAGATTTATCAAAGGGTGTAAAAATTGGTGATTGGTTGTTGTGGCCAATTTGCGCCAGTCTAAATTTTACACCCTTTAAATCTCCCCCTATAGGTGCAATTCCCATAATTAGTGTACATTAGGAATTTGTCTAACTTTCCTTATGAAATAACATATTAAAATTAGATTTTGGCTAGAGTTGTCCTTTAAATGAACTGATTGTCCACTTGCTGTCTATATTATATTACATTTTGACAGTTGCCATCACAGTGGGAAAACCAGTGTTATACTCTTTACCCGTCAGTGGTGTCATATGTTTTCATTGCCCTGCTTTCTGGAAAACATATTACATACATCATACATACATACATTCATTCATATTAATTTTGCCATTTAACCCTTTAACTTTTCCATCCCTAACTTCATCAGTAATTATGTTCCATCCGTAACTTAAGCTTTGTTTTTAAATACGCAGCTTATATAATGAAATATGTAAGTGAATATATTCCTGTATAAGTTAGGTAATAGAACACATACTACACTTCGTTACAGTTATCTACAATACATTAAATGGCAGAGTAATAAATAGAATTAATAGCATTTTTTATTAATGTCATAACTTTAAATGTTGATTTTGCTTTTTCTTTATCTTTTTGCAAACTTCACTTATAAGAAGGAGAAAACAGTGGTCCATTACTGAGTACATCAGGTAACTTCAAAACCATCCATAAATTATTCGTTGGTGGTAATTTTACTTTAGTCAAATGTATATATTCTCATTATTATAGCACCAACATAATCTACTGCATGTATATATAGAAGTAACCTTAAAGGAGAACTCTGGCCAAAACTTAAAATCTGGAGTGGGAGGAACATAAAAAAGAAGTTATGCTTATCCATCCCCATGCCCCCACAGTGCAGCGTCATCAGCTCTCTGTCGGCCTCTGGTTACTAGTTTCTCCCAGCTTCCTGCTTTGTCGGGTCCTGGCAGAAGTATCCGCTAAGCAGGGTCGGATTGGGATTTGAAAAAAAAAAAAAAATCCGCCCTGGCACACAAACTACCCCATCAGCCCACATAACATTAGAAATTGACATAAAATGTTGGCTTAGGATGTTAACATAGAATGTAGGCTTAGAATGTTGACATAGAATGTAGATTTAAATGATGACATAGGATGCAGGTTTAGGCTGGGTTCACACTACGTATATTTCAGTCAGTATTGTGGTCCTCATATTGCAACCAAAACCAGGAGTGGATTGAAAACTCAGAAAGGCTCTGTTCACACAATGTTGAAATTGAGTGGATGGCCGCCATTTAATGGCAAATATTTGCTGTTATTTTAAAACAACAACTGTTATATTGAAATAATGGCAGTTATTTACTGTTATATGGCGGCCATCCACTCAATTTCAACATTGTGTGAACAGATCCTTTCTGTGTTTTTAATCCACTCCTGGTTTTGGTTGCAATATGAGGACCACAATACTGACTGAAATATACGTAGTGTGAACCCAGCCTTAAAATGTTGGCTTAGAATTTTGTAAACCTACATTCTATATCACCATTCACCACGACAACATGACACTGACATTCTGTGATAGCATGTTGGCATAGAATGTAGGTTTTGAATATCATGTGAAGCTTCTTTAGATACTATGCCAACATTCTATGTCAATATTCTGACATAGAATGCTGTAATAGAATGTAGACTTACAATTTAGGTTTAGAAGGTTGACATAGAAAATGGGTTTAGAATGTTGGGATACAATGAAGGATTAGAATGTTGTCATGGAATGTATGCATAGAATGTAGACATTAGCCTGATTAGACTCTATAATGTCCCTGATTTCTGCTGATGGTTCTCGCTCTGTCATATAGACTACTCTGTGTGGCCCTTATTCCCTTTAGCAAAGCTTCCCTACATACTCTATTACCTCATCCTCTTTCTCATGCAAAGATCCTTAAGCTTATAGTTACTGATTGGCTCTGCTGAACTCTATCTAGTGCTCAAGAATTTAAATATCATCATTACAGCTTCTAGCTGCTTAGAAGTCTGTGTAGTTTTTGCCATCATTTGCCTAAAATAGAATAATACTTGATTCACTGGTTGGGAGAAGAAGAGTGGCCCTTGGAGGGCACAGGCCCATCTGGTAATTACCAGAACTGCCAGATGGCCAGTCTGGCCCTGCCGCTTAGCTAGTCAGTAACTGCAGCAGTGTCCTGCCCCATTTACTAAATGGCTGAGCAGACATTTCTGAGCCAGGACATGACATCACTGGACCAGAAGCTGCAGGAGCGTGGCAGAGGTCCATGAGTGGCGAGGCTGCAATGCCATTGCATGGGGACGGGTTAGTATGACATCCTTATTATGTTCCCCCTGCCCTTCTGCTATTTTTAGATTTGGCTGGAGATCTCCTTTAGTTCTACTGGAGGTGTATGCAAAAGATTAGTGGATTGTTGAGAAATTCATGTAGCGATGATTTTAATCATAAAACAAACAAATCCAAATCTAATAGAAACATAACTTATACAGCATAAACACTGCAGTTTGTAATCAGCAAGTTTTTCTGCATCCGAAGCTGCGGAGGTGATGCTGAGAATTTTATTGCAGATTTTATGTTTTGTCAAATGATTGAAAGAGGAATAAAGTGAAATATATTTATTTTTATATACTACAGGGATTACATTTACAACTTATATGCAACATGTGAACATAGTTGTTACATTTTACATAAATAGTAACATTTCACTATACGTACAGAATGTTAGCATTTGTTCACATAAGGGCAGATACACTGCAGATTTTCTGAAGCACAAAAGGGGTCCAAAATCCAAAGCTGAATAGCCACAATAATTGAAATCTGTAAATCAAATCAATTAATGCTCAGATTTTTTTCTGATTTTTTTTAATGTAGTGTACGACAAATACCAGAGATTGACAAATACCATTCAGTGCAATATATTGTGGGTTTTCTGTACACAAATCTACATCAGAAAATCTGCAGCATATCTACCCGGTATGTTCACACAGGGTAGATATGCTATGGATTTTTCACAGCCCCAATATCACCCACCCACACACTACACTATAGCAGTTATTAGGTGGCAAGTGGACAAATCACAAGATGTATACTCTACATCGATACAGACAATACAGCAAAACTATTACAATTTTAAAGGGGAGCTATGAACGGGCTAGACTAATCTAACCTGCTGATAGTTCCAAAAGGCGCATGGGACACTGAGGATTGTGGTAAGTCTCTTACCTTTATCCTTGGCGCCGTTCCCGCGCTGTTTGTTGTGAAATGCTCTGCCTCGTAAGCCCTGGCCCCCGAGCACTATCTGGTTTGCCCCCAGCTACCCTACTATGCTTATCATCATTAGAAGGGCCGGGCGGGATCGGTGCACGGGGGGCAGTAGCCCCCTTCAGTGAACCTAATGTCCTTACCAGGCAAGGATTTCACAACAAACAGCACGAGAACAGTGCCAAGGATGACGGTAAGAGACAGACCTTCATCCTCAGCACCCTGTGCACACTAGGGAGCAGACAGCAGGTTAGATTTGACCCGCACCCAGCAGTGTCTGAAGTGACCGGCTGCTCAGCCAATCACTGACCGCAGCACTGCCCTGGTGATCTGGTGATTGGCTGAGCGGCCTATCACTTCAGACCCTGTGGGGAGCAGGTCAAAGCTAGCAGGACATCGGAGTGTGGAGAGGTATGTATATCTTTACTATCTTATACTTCTTAGACAAGGGCTGCACGGATATCACTAACGATTATATATATATTATATACATATATATATATATATATATATATATATATATATATATATATATATATATATATATATATATACACACACACACAGCCCTTACTGGATGATTATCGTGTTGTATATGGGCTCAGTAAGTGAGCACCGATCTAGCAGATCCGCACTCACTTAAATGAAGTCATCTGGCCATGTAATACGGCCCTTAGTCAGAGCTGCAGCTCTTAAATACTGCCCTGACTATCCCTGCCCTTCCTTACCAATAAAAAATAGATATCCTTTCACATGTTACAAAGCCATCAAGGCTGTTGGTAAGAGTGCTAAAAATTCCTGCAAATTCTACACAGAGCAGTCAGTTGTTTCTACCGTCAACAATGATGGTTCTTCTGCTCTATACTAGGTTGCAGCCAAGGAGCTGCCACAGCTATTGGTAGTAAGTGCTGATAGCTCCTGCAAAAACTAGTTGGAAAGTAATGTGGGAATAATGGATAGAAGGGCCTGGCAGCCTAAATATTTGTAGCAATGGCACATCCAGTACTAGGGAGGAGATGTCAATTCTTTGGGCGGAAGGCAGATTGAGCAATCTATGGGACAGGTGGAACTTCAAGTGAAGCCATGTGGACTCTGTTTTAATTTTTTGGCAAAATTTCGTAGTGTGCAGATACTCTTACAAAAAGAGAATGGACCAGTTTAACCGAGATTTGCCAAATTTCTGTCCCATGATGGGCTGAATTCTGGTGCCTTTTTTTTGGCCAACATTTATAGAGTGTGTGCACCTCTTTTGCAACACTTTAATAAAGAGGCCGAGCATTTGTTTTCCCCCCCCCCCAAAACGGGACATGGTGAGTACAGTTATGATAACCAACTGAATTACTATAGTGACTAAAATAACGAAGATTAAAATGACTATAAACTTAAAAGCAGGAAACACTCCTGGCAGGTCTTGGTGGCATTTTTCAGCATAAGGCTACGTTCACACAGTGTGATACAACGGCTGTCGGTGTCAGTGTCAAAAAACGGCCAATGTATTACGCGTTCTTCTGGCTGATATTGCATTGTTGCACGTAGGAACATTATTTTCCACACATGGAAGTCTGCTGGCCATATGAGTGTGAATGAAAATCAATTAACCATTAACTTTCATTCACATTGCGGCTAGCAGGACGGCCATGCAGTGTGTGAACATTTTTTACGGCCATTGTTCATGAACTGCAGCTGTGGAAAATAGACATGTTCATTATTTTGTACTGCCGCAGTTGATGCCCTGTGTGCAGAACAACAACCATTGTTCTATTAAAATTAGAGATGAGCGAACCTCGAGCATTCAGCATTTGATTAGCGGTGGCTGCTGAAGTTGGATAAAGCTCTAAGGTTATGTGGAAAACATGGATATAGTCATTGGCTGTATCCATGTTTTCCAGACAACCTTAGAGATTTATCCAAGTTCAGCAGCCCCCGCTAATCAAATGCCGAACGTTCGGGTTCGGATGGACTCGAGCATGCTCGCGGTTCGCTCATCTTTAATTAAAATCAATAGAACCAAACAAATTCAGAAAATTACTGCTGTTGTTTTCAATGACCATTACGGCCAGAGTTTTCCTAATTTATTACACTGTTTGAACATAGCTTAAGAAGACAGTGTAATATTTGTGTCTGAGGCAAGCATAACAGTGTTCAAAGAGCAGTTAAGTGTTAATGTCACGTGAGTTGCTTTTGAGTGTGTTGGATCCAAAGTGAATTTGTAACAGTCACTAGAAAGCTCAGATGGATTCCTGTAACAGATGGCCTAAAAATCAAGGCCCAAAACGCTACAAGCTATAAAACAATAATTGATTAAACCTATATGGTGTATACTGTAAAAAAAAAAAAAAACTCATCTAATTAAAAAATAAACAAATTAAAAATTTCATGTACCTCAAAGTGGTCCCACTAAAAAAAAAAACTCCTCATGCAAAATTCTGTTATAGTAAACCATAGGAAAAAGTATATAAATTTGGTATTGTTGTAATCATACCAACCTGTAGAATCAAGATAATTTATACCATAAAATGGAGAAAACCATAAAAGTAAATGAAATGATAATGGCAGCATTTGGTGTGTACGCCGACTCCCAAAAAATAGAATAAAAAGAGAAAATGTCAAAATGGTAACATTGAAAGTAAAGTGAAACCTTGCAAATAACTTGGTTTCAGGGCGTTTTGCAAGACAAGGTAACAATTATAAAAAATTATAACTCTGTAAATGAGCAAGATTTCTTAATACAAGCCCCCATCCTGATATTGTGATGGGTAGAAAGCACTCTCATTTTAACCCACTGCTACCTGACCAACTCTGTCGTGGGTTAGGTTCCTTTCGGCTCTCCACCGGTGACGTTGTGTGAACATAGCCTAACACAGAAAAAAGTTTTTACTCTATATTACAAAGAGGCTTTTGCGTGCTCCTTACGGGCACCAAGCTGTAATATGTCCTAACCCTCCCATCCCCATACCTGACCCTGCTTGGAACTCTGCTTCCAAGTGCAGCTATTCAGAAGTTGGAAAAGCCTTTGACTTTTTATATAAGAGAATAAAAGAATTTTTGTACATTATGGATGAACAATGTATATATGAAAAGTACTGTGTGTCTCCTTGACTTAATAGCTATTTACCAGTGTCAGCAGGTTTGAACATAATTTACAGCTGGCAGATTCCCTTGAACTATTTTGTGTGTTATGACTGTCTTATAAGCAGAGAAATCAGAATACTAAAACAGCATTTTTTGTAAGGTTGTTGTTTATTGTAAAGCCATGGAAATTAAACATAAAATATATTTTTTTCTGTATTTTGTCTAGCTTTTAGCTAATTTACAGCTTCTACTCATTTGTTGTTGTTCCCACTAGAATTTCAGAGAATTTTCTGAATCTCATGATCCCAGTAATCCAAACAAATTCAATGCTGTTGGGCTATATGATGACCAGTCCTGTATTCTAATGACTACAGCATATTTCTTTGTTTTATTTCTTTTTATTGTGGGTAGATACTGTATAATGTATAACAACTGTATAATGATGCTTAATCAAATTATTGAACAAAGTGTGTCATTGAGTTCCCTAAAAGACTCATATTTTCTTTATATTTAATATCTCATGTCATGCAAAAAAAAAAATTTCACTGATCATTCTTTGGATATCTTCTTGGTTTAAGGATAGATAAAAGATAAATGGAAAAGATAAGTTAGAGTAGGGTTTTCAAAATGAGAAAGTAAATAATGATGTATTTGTATTTGATATATTCAATGTTTGGAGACTTTAGCTAAATTTTCTAAAAAATATACATTTTTATTCTAAAATATACATTATTCTTTATACTAAAGGCATGAGTAAGTTAGGGCAGTATTATATGGGCCGATGGGGGCCCGATAATAACTGCAAATGAGCACCGTTCTGCTAGATCGGCACTCGTTTACTAGGCCTATTACACGGCCCGATAATCGTTTAACAAGGGCTATATGGACATCATCACCGATGTCCTTGCAGCCCTTGTTTATACTGTATACATTACCTGTTCAGGCTGCAGGGCTCCTCTTGCTCTTCTCCCCAGGTCCCGCTCGCTCCAGCTTCAGAGCGGCCTTTCTCAGCTGACAGGCCACTCAGCCAATCACTGGCCGCGGCGGTCCCAGCCTGTGATTGGCTAAGGGGCCTGTCAGCTCAGACCGGCCGCTCTGAAGCTGGAGCGAGCGGGACCCGGGGAGAAGCAGAGCAAGAGGAGCCCTGCAGCATGGACAGGTAATGTATGCACTTTGCATATCGTCAGCCGTGCACCGCTATTACATGTAGCAATGTGCGGTTGGCGCGCGACAATTATAGGTCCAAACCTATATCAATGATCAGCCGATGATTGTTGCCATCGGCTGATCGTTGTGTTTATTACACAGAGCGATAATTGGGCAAATAGGGCCAGTTCGCCCAATTATAGTTCTGTGTAATAGTACCCTTGATTAAGTGCACTGTGAATGTTCCCAGGCCCCCGGTTGCACTGGTCTACCCGCCCGCCTGTCTAGGAAGCCATGCTTTGTAATGAATATTTATTTCATTCCCCTGCTGAGACATAGGGGGTCCTGTTTTGAGATCCTGCACAGGCAAATACAGTGTTATTGCACATTCACAAGCCAAAAACTATACTATAAGCGGAGAGGTGGTAGAGGCATCAGGACCATGGGTGGCTGTGAAACTAAGTGTTTTACTCGCCTGCAGTTATTATAGGGACAGACTGGTGCATGTGCAGTAACACTGTCTGGCTGCCATATAGCAGATGTTACTGTGCTAGCATGGGACCTCAGAATAGGTTCCCCACTATCAAAGCAGGGGAACAAAACAAATATTCATTACAAGGCCTGGCTTCCTGGGCAGGTGGGCAGGTGGACCAGTGGAATTGGGGGCCAGGGAGCACTAAACTAGCTAATTTACATAGACCTGATTTTACCTTCATCTCAAAAATGGTGCAGTGCATCAGCAACCCAGAGGTAACACTAAAGTCCTACAGCAACATAAGCCGATTCCCATGTGTGAACTTGTATTAAAATCTTGAAGCAAGCAAGATGCTCTAGGCCCGGCCTTTTTGACCCTGATAAAAGATCTACCGGAACTGGTACTACCGGGTGCTGGTGGTTTAGGGACTCAGTACAGATTTGCTTTAATTGAATGAATGGCTCCAACACAAAAAATATGTTCATAACTGCATGAGAACAAGATATACGGTAACTTATGTTTTATTCTCCATATTACTTGTGCATTTTTTTTTTAGGCATCCTGACAGGAAAGTGTTTACCTATCAACAATGAAACCAAGTCTTGTGAAGTCTATGCTTGGTGTCCTGTGGAAAATGACTATAATATTCCTAAGTATGTTTTCCCCCCCAAGTATAGAAATTACTCAATACATATTTATTATCACAATTTCGTTAAAAGTCATAAGAGTTTTTTTGGGGTAGGACACGTTTTACTTTTATAATGGCATTCTTCATTTTACTATAAACTGCTGCACAACCATAAAAAAAAAATGTTGGGTTTCCTTTTTGGTAAAATTTACATTTCCCCCCAGGGTTGATATTACACCAATGCCCTTTTAATGTTTTTTTTTTTTGTTTGTTTGTTTATTCCAAAAAAAAAAGTTATTTTTTTTAATCAATACAATTATAAATTAATATTTTATTGAGATTTTTTTCCCAACTTTTTTTTTTTTACAAATTTATTTTTGTTCTCATAAAAGGACTTGTTTAAGCAATTTGAATAAATGCCTATATAAGTCACTGAAATATTATTCTTTCATTTTGGCAATTACTAGTTGCTTCCCGAAATGGCCTAATAGGGAGCTGATTAAAACCAAGATAGGCACAGCACCTATAGTATAACTCACTAAACTGCATGGTCACTATTTCATCTAGAGACGTAAATGACAGTAATAACAGCGATTTCCAATGCTGGTCACTAACAGCTGGGCTTGGCTGATGATAGCAGACAGAACCCACCATGAATGGAGCAAGATCTCTATCCTCCATATTTCCCCCCCCACCTGATAAATGATGTACATGTATGTCATGTGATGTAAAGAGGTTGATTTGCTTCAACAAACTTTGCATTAATCAATAGAGAAAGTGAGAAACTGCATCTTTCTCCACATATTAGGTTCCTATCCTGCCCCCTTTCCTTCACTCTAAACTGCTCAAGTGTGTCTTTAAATGTATACTTTCATATAAGTATACAGAAAGGGCTTGGTAGAGTGGCTGGAGAAAGAAGCAGAAAGTGAGACACAGGGAGAGTCCAGTATATCTAGTTATATCTCCCCCCCCAGTACTTGATTAACAGATTAGACTGCTCGGTATTGCAGGCACTCTATAATGTTCTCACTTTTTTGTGCTAGAGAAACATAGGGAAGTACAATCCTCTTTTCTGTGTGTGCACAGTGGGAGACATAGCAGCTGCTCTCTATACACCAGCTGAAGGACAACTAAAATTAGAAATTAAAGGGGTTATCCAGCCCTACAAAAACATGGCCACTTTCTTCCAGTGACAGCACCGCTCTTGTCTCCAGTTCAGGTGCGGTTTGCAATTAAGCTCCATTCCCTTAGTTGAAACTAAGCTGCAAAACCTGCACTCAAACTGGAGACTAGAGTGTCTCTGGAAGAAAGTGACCATGTTTTTGTAGCTCTGGAAAGCCCCTTTAAGCCTGCATAAGAAAAAAGTGGTGAAAAAAATTAAATGTATATAAATACAAGTTATATAATAGCCATATAATGTTACTCCTTAAGAACAAACATGACAGCTTATAGTAAAAGTTTTCTTGAAACAAGTATGTTTTACCGCTGTTATCTTTCTTATTTGCCTTTTAGTAACAGTTGTCAGGATGTCACTTTAATTCATTCTACTAACAGATGATTCATGGCTCTGAAATACAGTAATGTTTTTGCCAAAGGGTGTTTGTTAGTATTGTCGATAAAATAGGATATTGACAAATGACTGCATTATGGTCTTACATGCTTGGTTGAGGTTATAGCTTAATTCCTGCCTTTTTCTTTTAATTCACAGCCCTCCATTATTGTTACATGCAGAAAACTTTACTTTATTTATTAAAAACAGTATTAGTTTTCCAAGACATAAAGTTAATAGGTAAGTATAAGCAAACATACTAATATTCATGTGCTCGGTTATAAATTATATTGTTTGCATTATCAATGGATTTACTCAACTTCACATCTGCTATTAGAGGAGCCAGAGACAAATAAGATTTTCTGTCTAAAACGATATAATAATTGCCAGAAGTCCTGTATCTGATCAGTTCATTGTTTCTCTTTGCATCCACCATTGAAATGCCAAGTACATTAAGAGCAATTTGTATTTATTGGGGAGTTAACTGTGGTTCCCTTCTTTACCTAGCTATAAATGAGACTGAATAAAAAACATATTACTAGCAAAATATGGGGTTGTCAAGATAAAAAATAAATAAATAGTAATACATACTAAATGTGTCCCATACTGTGTATAACAACATAGAGGGCTACATAAATATACTATACAGTGGTTATAAAACAATGCTATAAGCAGGGACGTTCTTAGGATGAATCCTGTAGTCCCCCAGCAGTTGTTGGGGGGGGTGAGGATGCTGTCGTGAGCTGTATCATGGAGGCAAACCACGTATCGCCAGGGTGGGCCTCGGGCCCCCCTGCCACACAGGCCTCATAGTAGCTGCGTGGTCTGCCTCCATGTGAACTACGCCAGTGGCTAAAAGCACCCCAATTATAGTTCTACGCAGGGCCTGAATAATCCCACATAGCTAGTGCCATAATGTTAGTTTGAAATGACCAACCAGGGTTAACAGCAGGATATACCCTAAATGGTCTAGAAGCTCTTCTAAAACAACATAATCGTGCCCTTGCTGAGTATGCAGTGTCCCAGAACAGAGTATTTGTCACTTTATCTCCGCACCTTTATTATGGCCAGTTCTGTTCTGGATAGCTAGGGTCCACTGCAAACTGTGTGTATTGTGTCACCCCTCTCAGTGTTCAGGTCTGCTATTCCATTCATTTCTTGTATGCATGTTCAGTTATCAGTGCCTAAGGGTATTATGTTGCCCCCCCCAGTGTTCAGGTATGGTACTTCTCATGTATATTTGGTCCCATATGTCCTAATGGTGTGATGATGCAATAGCTTGGTGTCACGTGACTGCCCTGCTTCCATGGTAACCCCAATGGCCATCGAGCTTTGGCTGGGGAATACCATGTGACTTCCTCTCTGCCTCAGTCCTGTCTTCCACCTTTAGGGGGACAGGGTGTGTGTTGCTGCTGCTCCTGTGTCAAAAGGCCGCAACCTTGCGGTACATGCTGCTGCACTTACCAGAAGTGTTCCTGGCTGTGTTCTATTCTCAAGTTCTCAAGATTCTCATCCTAACCACAAGATCTGGGTGCCGTTCTTCAGTCATTCCTCTCATCATCTTCTCTAAATCATCAACAGCAAGTATTCATCTCAGCTCCATTCCGCCCAGCATCTTATCCTCAGTATCACTACCACTCCCATCATTCAGTATGCTATCAT
This sequence comes from Dendropsophus ebraccatus, assembly GCF_027789765.1. Taxonomy (NCBI): domain Eukaryota; kingdom Metazoa; phylum Chordata; class Amphibia; order Anura; family Hylidae; genus Dendropsophus; species Dendropsophus ebraccatus. Next base: position 120,767,387 of record NC_091458.1, on the reverse strand, counting down.
CACAGCATCATCCATTACTCTGCCTTATCCAAGTCTGCCTTATTCCCAGTTGCATCTGGAGAGACTGTTGCTGCTAGTTACCACCGTTACAATAAATACACAACTACCGTTGTTTCTGAACCTTGGCATTGGTGTAATTATTGGTGCCCTGACTAAGGACAACGAAGAATTGCTCAGGCTCGGCTTGGTCAGGTTCCCGGTCTACAGCTGCTATCCCTTGTGCCCATACCGTGATATACCATCAGGCAAGTGGCTAACCGGGTTCCTACCTGGTACTACCATCTACCACTACTTTCAGCGGAGTGCCCAGCCCAAGTACAGATTAAAGCAAAGAAAACAGTTGCATAGTTCACTTCCTATATTCATCCATGAGAATAGATATTGCTGTAACATTTATATTTTTCAGACAGAATCTAGTGGAATCGGTAACCAGCAAATACCTCAAAACCTGCACTTATCATAAGGATAAGGACCCGTTGTGTCCCGTATTTCGACTGGGATATATTGTGGAGCAAACAGGACAGAAATTTATTGACATAGCACGAAAGGTAATATTAAAAGATAAAAACTATTGTGTCCTGTATTTCATCTGGAATATATAATGGAGGAAAATGAGTGACATGGCGTGAGAGGTAATATGAATGTGGATGTAGTGATTCGTTGTGGGGGGCTTCAGTATCTGCTATTTGAAAACTGCATGTCTTATTATATTTTATGAATGAAACTAGAGACAGAAGGCCCTGCTGCTGCAGAGCTTTAGGTAGGCCCCAAAACCTTAAATATGTTGCAGTGAAATGATAGAATCCAGTGATTTGATCAAATCCCTTGAAATGATGGAATGAACACACCGTTCCATCATTTCCCTAGGGATTTGATCAAACGACTGACCCTTTTCAGGGAAATGACGGAATGAACGATCAAGGGGTCGCCCAGCTCTACGTTTGGCGACAGAGGCGGACGGGGGAGCAGAGCGGCACACCTCCCCAGCAGGCATATGGCGGCAGAGCAGACGGGGAACAGAGCAGACAGGCTGGGGGAGCAGGAGGCATGTCGCAGGGCGGGACGGCACACCTCCGGGCAGGCATATGCTGGCAGGGCGGACAGGGAACGGAGCGGACAGGCTGGGGGAGCAGGAGGCATGTAGCTGGGAAAATGAGCGGAACGGGGAGCAGAGAGGCGGTGGAGGTGGACGGGGAGCAGAGCAGACAGGCTGGGGGGAGCAGAGAGACGAAACGGTAAGCGAATTCTATGTCGCAGGGGAAATGATAGAGTTCACTCCATCATTTCCCTGAGAGGGGTCAGTTGTTTCATCAATTCCCTAGGGAAATGATGCTACAGCGCTGTCATTTCATTATTTCCAGAGATTTAATCATTTCACTGCAAAATATATATATATTAGATAGATAGATAGATAGATAGACACACTTACCTGTCTTGCTCACTCCCTCTGGAAATGGCTGGTCAGTTAAGACAGTATAGGATCTATATTGGACATCCATTTCAGGAGAGAGCAGGGCGTTACTGGATGTTTACAAAGCACTGTCAGCGGCAGAGAACGGAAGGCCCAAGATGCAGCTGTGGCGGGGGAGCAAGACAGGTAAGTATATATTACTCACCCATATAGAAATAGGATTCAGTTCACAGTCTCTGGGTATAACATTAATGTGCATTTAACCAGTAGCTCCACAGCTGGTTTAAATCATCCAAATCTACAAATAATGGACAAACACTTACTTCTTGTAAATACTTAAAAACTTCATTTTTTCCAACATAATATAATATATATATATATAATATATATACACATATATACATACATACATACACACACTCAAGCATGAAGTATAAATATCACCCAGTGACAAAGTAGTGGCGTCAAAGTTTTTGAAAATGTCCTTATTCAGCCATCTGCAGTTCGGACGCTGTTCACACTAGGGGAGATGTTACATGCCAGCATATCCATATCAAGCATGACATTTCAAGAGCAATAGGCTCCCTTTGTCAAGCATGCATTTGCTTGCTTGCCTGTTGGCTGACCGCTGGCCCTTTTTACATGGGTTGATCATCACGTAAATGAGCTTTCATTGGAACACTTGCTAATAAAAAGTTGGGAACCAATAACAGAATACATGGTAGGTGGAAGCAGTGGTGGGCCCATAATCATTATTAAGGTACTCCGGTGACTAAATTTTTTATTTTGTATCTTTTTTCTAAAACATTGCTTTTATAAAGTTATATTACTTTAAAATATCTTCATTAAAATAAATGTATACTGCTTCAGGCTATGTACAAACAATGGCCATTGTACTGAGTATCAAACAACTGCCGTTGTTGCATTTAAAATTCCATTGAAATCAATGTCGTTGAAGTCAATATTAAAAACCCCAGATTTAAATAATATGACATTTTTTGGTGATAAATTCCCTTTAAATATGCTATAAATTGCCTTCAACAGGGAGGAACAATTGGCATTGTAATAGACTGGAAATGTGATCTAGATTGGCCAGTGAAATACTGCAAACCCCAATATTTTTTCCATGCATTACATGATGAGAACTCAGTCTCACAAGGTTTCAATTTCAGGTAAGTCAGATTTTAAAATTTTATGCTCTCTCTCTCAAAATAATTACCAGATTTATGTTGTAATGATATGGAATAATGTAATGCATTTTAAGCAATTTACAAAAAAATATATATATATATTTGAAAAACAATAGCCCAATGTACTAAAACTTTCTATGTGCAAACTAAAGGTCCCCATATACAGTAAGTATAAAGTACTGTATGTGCGGTGAACCCTCAGTTCACATCAGCATTAAGTGTTTTGGGGGGTCTCCTGAGAATCCACTGTCAGATGGAGTCAGGCATGTTGGAATTTCAGTACCAGACCCCTTTGTTCTCAGGGAGATAAGCCACCGCTAGAGCTGTCTGGCTGCTGTCTACCCCTTCCCCCCCCCCATAGAGAACACAGGAGATAACGGTCAGCTGAACAATCATTTGACAGACAGTTATTAAAGGTGTAAAAGTATATGCCAACCTTTAGATAGTATTTCAATTAACCCCTTCCCATCAGCAATCTGTATATATACATTCCTAGTGCACATACACCGTGCAGTAGGAATGTATATATACGTTCCTGCACTGACGGGGTTATTGATGAGAGCAGGAGCGCTGCAGGGATAGCGATCTCGCTCTCATCTGTGTTCGCAGCCGCAGGTAATTAGAGTCAGCTGCGATACCACAGCAGACTCATTAACCTCTTAAACGCCATCTACAGCAATCGTGGCGTTTATGGTGCTAGGTGACAGATCAAGCATTTGTCACTGAATGATCTGCACCCCCGCAGCACGGTCCCAATCGCATGTGCTGACAGGCGGGGGTAAGCTCTTTAACTCCGTTAATCCGCGATCCGCGATTTATGTGTAGAGCCTGCTCTCAGGCAGGCTCTATACATAGATCGCTGATAACACGGATCTATGCTATGCTATGGCATAGCATAGATCAGTACATGCAATCTAATGATTGCATATATTAGTGTTTAAAAAAAAAATGTGTAATAAAAAAAAGTTTTTAAAAGTATTAAAAAACCCCTTATAAACCCCCTCCCAATAAAAGTTTCAAATACCCCCTTGCCCATTATAAAAATATAAATAAATAAACATATTATATATCGTAGCGTGTGGAATTTTCCGATCTATTAAAATATAACATTGTTCTCGCACGGTGAACAGCGTAAACTGAAACAAAACAAAACAAAAAAAATGCACGAGGATTGCTGGATTAAATTATATATCACAAAAAAATTTATAAAGAACAATCCAAATTTTCCTGCTACACCAATTTGATATTAATAAAAACTAGAGATCATGGTGCAGAAAATGACACCCCAATCATCCCTGTAGGTGGAAAAATAAAACCACTATGGCTCTTAGAAGGCGAGGAGGAACATTGCATTAATTCGACCCGGACTTTTGTGCATCGAAGGGCTGGTCTTGAAGGGGTTAAAGTGCACCAAAAGTTTGAGTCTGATTTTACTGCTTTTTTTTGCATACATGGTTTCACTTTAGGACACGCCTCCTTTTTGGGTCGTGATCAGTAGCGGATTATAATAGGTCCATTTTGAGCAGTAGCTGAGGGCCCTGAGCTTCTGAGGGGCCCATGCTCACACAAACAGACTTATAGTTTTAGTGGTGTATTGCCTCTTGGCTACAGTACTGCCATGATGCTTTTTTTCTGAAATTTTGCACAAACGAGGGCAAAACTGCAGCCAGGAGACAATTCAGCAACACTAGGGCACATACTAAAGGACCTCAACATGTGATTATAATGTCACCACCAGTCCTGTACAGACTGCAGTGTGGAGGAGGAAGTCTACAGCTACAGGAATGTGCAAAAGGGCAGGGCCGGTTTTAGACTAGATGTGGCCCTGGGCAAAGTTAAAGGTGGGGCCCCAAATGTTGAAATATTTTAGCAACAATTTAAGGTCCCCATACATTTTACTTTTTTGTTGGTGGTACCTGTTGCTCGTGGTGGGTTCGGCCATCAGTGTAAGGTGTATGGGGCTCTCTGGACAGTCTGACAGATGATATCAGTGGACATAGGGGGTCGAGCTTGATGAAAAATCAATGCCCAACCTCTTTGTTCTAAGAGAGATAAGCCGCCATCAGATCTGTATGGCTATGGCTTTCCCCTCTTATAGAAAACACAGGAAAACTCAGATGTGCCAAATTTCTGTGTATGGGGAGGACGGGACCGGATGGGAGAGATAATTGTCAGCTGAAGGATTGTTCAGCCAGCAGTTATTGGAAGTGTACGGCCACTTTTAAGGCCGTATTACACGGCCTGATATTCTGCAGAAGTGAGCGCCAATCTGGTAGAATGGAGCTCGCTTAGAGAGCCTACTACAGCAAAAGCTATGGAGGAGATTTATCAAACTGGTGTAAAGAAGAACTGGCTCAGTTGCCCCTAGCAACCAATCAGATTCCACCTACTTAGAATCTGAGTGATGAAAGGTGGAATCTGATTGGTTGCTAGGGGCAACTGTGCCAGTTTCACTTTACACCATGTTTGATAAATCTCCCCCTATGTGTATATATACAGTATATCATTAGTGATGTGTGTGCAATCCTTGCTGTATATAGTAAACAATAAAGATATATATACTACCTGATCACGTTCCCCGGTGTCCTCAGGCCGTGTCTGTGATATATACTACCTGATCATGTTCCCCGGTGTCCTCAGGCCTTGTCTGTGATATATACTACCTGATCATGTTCCCCAGTGTCCTCAGGCCTTGTCTGTGATATATACTACCTGATCATGTTCCCCAGTGTCCTCAGGCCTTGTCTGTGATATATACTACCTGATCATGTTCCCCAGTGTCCTCACAGAGCGATAGCATCCTGATTCGGACAATTTTCGCTCCATGTATTAGGGCCCTTACTCAGTTCAGAAGGTTACATGCCGGGACTGCCGCTACATGCCGGGACCGCCGCTACATTTTGGGACTGCTCCTACATGTCGGGACCGCCCCTACATGTCGGGACTGCCCCTACATGTCGGGACTGCCCCTACATGTCGGGACTGCCCCTACATGTCAGGACCGCCGCTACATTCTGGGACTGCCGCTACATTCTGGGACTGCCGCTAAATGCCAGGACTGCCGCTAAATGCCAGAACTGCCGCTAAATGCCAGGACTGCCGCTAAATGCCAGGACTGCCGCTAAATGCCAGGACTGCCGCTAAATGCCAGGACTGCCGCTAAATGCCAGGACTGCCGCTAAATGCCAGGACTGCCGCTAAATGCCAGGACTGCCGCTAAATGCCAGGACTGCCGCTAAATGCCAGGACTGCCCCTACATGCCGGGACTGACGCTACATTCTGGGACTGCCGCTACATGCCGGGACTGCCGCTACATGCCGGGACTGCCGCTACATGCCGGGACTGCCGCTACATGCCGGGACTGCCGCTACATGCCGGGACTGCCGCTACATGCCAGGACTGCCGCTAAATGTCAGGACTGCCATTACATGTCAGGACTGCCGCTAGTGGTGTAAACACAAGAACTATTTATATGAATTGCTTTAAAAAAATTAATTAAAAAAAATCACTATAATCAGGACCAAATATTACCTCCATACCGTTATTGAAGAAAACACACTATATATAGGCCAATATTACCACCATAGAGTGACCACTGCATAATGGCTCTATATACACTATATACAGACCAATATTACAGCTATAGACTGACCACTGTATAATAAATGACTCTATATACACTATATACAGACCAATATTACCGCTATAGACTGACCACTGTATAATAAATGACTGTATATACACTGTATACAGACCAATATTATGTGGCTGTCACCCTATGGCTGTACTATTGGTCTGTATATAGTGTATATATAGAGTCATTATGTAGCAGTCAATCTATGGCAGTAATAACTGTATATATATACGCTATATACAGACCAATATTACCGCCATAGACTGACCACCACATAATAACTCTATATACACACTATATACAGACCAATATTACCGCCATAGATTGACCACTGCATAATGACTCTATATACAGACCAATATTATTGAAATAGACTGACCCCTGTATAATGGCTCTATATACACTCTATATACAGACCAATATTACCGCCATAGAGTGACCACTGCATACTGACTCTATATACAGACCAAAATTACTGCCATAGACTGACTCCTGTATAATGACTCTATATACACACTATATACAGACCAACATTATGTGGCGATCACTCTATGGTTGTACTATTGGTCTGTATATAGTGTGTATATAGAGTCATTATGTGGTGGTCACTGTATGGCGGTAATATTGGTCTGTATAGTGTCATTATGTGGTAGTCAATCTATGGCAGTAATGACTATATACAGTATATATGCTATATACAGATCAATATTAATGCCAAAGAGTGACCACTGCATAATGACACTATATACAGACCAATATTACCGCCATACAGTGACCACCACCTAAGGACTGAATACCACCTTATTTTTTCTCAATAAAATACACCGTATTGCCTTAGTGATGTCATCATACACTATACATAGGAGCTGCAGCAATTACATAGGACTGATGAGGCCGGAGAATGGCTGCAGCTCCTATACACAGTCTATTCACCTCAACACTCGGAGTCAGCAGTGCTAATACACACACACTAATATATATATATATATATATATATATATATATATATATATATATATAAACACACACACACTCACACACCCATGAAAACACATTATACAGATACAAACCATCCAGTCCACACACTATACACAGGACATGTAACACACACTGCATTCATGCATTATACACATAGCATTCATACACATTACACACTACATGTACAGAATACTTACTCCCTCAAGCATGCTGGGTGTAGTGGTGCATCCCCCTCATGTTCCTTAGCAGCAGCAGCAGCAGGCTGTCATCCTCCCCCGGCAGCCCTCTCCTCCATCGTCCCGACAGCTCCACACCAGAGCAGGAAGTCACGTGCAGTGAGAGGAGCTGGAGGGAGGGGGAGGGGGAGCAGACACCGAGCCCAGCGTCCTGCAGCCTCTGCGTGACCCCTGATAGCAGCAGCCGGGGATCACTGCCAGACGCTGCAGGACGCTGCCTGTGCTCTCCTCTCCACTGGAACTGCGGTAGGGGGCCCCTGGGGGATGGGGGCCCTAGGCATTTGCCCTGCTTGCCCCCCCCTAACGCCGGCCCTGCAAAAGGGACAGGGAGGACAGGGAGTAGAGAGGGGTACAGGGTGACCAGTCTGGGGTAGGGGCAGGGGGCAGGGGGATACAGGGTATGTAGGCAGCAAATTCAAAACGGAAGTAATTTGGAAAATGAAAAGTAAGCACAGTGCTGCCTGATAATCATTTTTCATAAAAATTTCATAAAAAATGACATTATGTATCCTGTACTATGAGCACTGCACAAGTGCTGCCATAGTTATAGTTTGGGGGGGGGAAGCTTTGTGAACAGTTCGGGGCCTCTTGCAGAGTTAATCCACCCCTGGTCATGATCCTTTTTTGTGCCCTGTAGAAAGTGTTTCTAAAGCAGGGATGGGAAACCTGCAGCTGTTGCACACTTTCCTTTGGCGGTCAAAGCATGATGTGAACTATTTTGCAACAGCTGGATGGCCAAGTGTCTAATTGCGGAGATCCGTGTGCCATTTTTTATTTTTTTTTTATTTTTTTTTTTTACAGAATTCTTGCATGTTTGTATCTGGGTCATTTTTTTGTACAGTTCATACAACTGACCTGTTTATTTAGTGTCCAGCACTAAATAAGCAGCAGCATACCTCACTAACCAGGTGATAACGGGAATTGTACATAACACTTGTACCACTCTCACAGGTTCTGAGCAGATGACCTGTTCCCAGGCTGAGAGCCAAGGTGTGTCTGCACTCCTGGACTTTTATAAGGCTGGCACACCTGAGGACTGACTGATTAACCAGACAGCCCAAGACCCGGACTGTCTCGATGGAGTGGGGCCCACCCTCTCTTCCCACTACAGCAACATTGGCCCTGATAACTGGTTTTGGCCAAACCTGAACTGCAGAAACCACAGATCTTTGGCCAATCTGTTTTCCTGGTTGCTTTTTATATAAAAGACATGAGGAATCTTGGGGAAATCTATACCCCATCTGCTATTTCTCCAGACACTCTGTCACAAATGTATATATTAGTTCCGGGACCGCGCTTGTAATCCAAATCCACTCTTAAACCAAAGCAAATTTTCCCGTAAGAAATCATAGAAATGCCGACAATTGGTTCCACAACCCAAATATGATTATTTATTATTCTGAATAACAAGTAAAACAAATGAAAAACATTTAGAAACAGCAGATATGTGATATTATAAGTTACTGTAGAGTAATGGAGATTATGAGAAACACAAGGGTTGACAGAGACTGCAGGAACTGCATGAAGGAATGAGCAGGACATATGTGGGCACATACATGCAGTCTTCTCTGTCCAGGGAGGGAGGGGTTACAGCTATGAAGAGATTACCTCAACAGTCCTGTCCCCTGATGTAAGCCCCGGCCTGAAGTGGATCTCCTATGATTTGGAAGGTGAGGGAGACTTCCTGGATCAGAGTACAGAGCTGTGGACCCCACTATACAGAGCATGCCCCTCCCCCAGTCGCCCTCCCACCCAGTACAGGGAGCTCTTAAACCAAAGCGATGCTCTTAAACCAAACCAAGTTACCACTATATATATATATATATATATATATATATATATATATATATATATATAGCACTGGAAATTGCAATTATGAGTATACCTAACAATTTATTAACACTGCAATAAATAGCTGAAATTCTATATGAATTCAATAACTACATGTGGTAATTAATGGGATTGTTTTCTCATTCTCATACTATACCTCCAGTAATAAGCCTGACAATTATCTACAGTCATTTGAAGAAGAACTATTAATGTTTCCCAAAATTTTTTTGCTTATAGGCATGCAAGACACTACAGAGAGAATGATGAAAATAAAAGGATATTATTCAAGGTTTTTGGCATTCGCTTTGACATCCTTGTGAACGGACAGGTAATGTACACTGACAGCTCTATCCAGAAAGCACTTGGACACAAGAGTAATTGGCAGTTTTCATGTTTATATTTAACAGAATAGGAGATGTCTGAAAAGGTGTTTTTGGCATTTCCAAAAAGTCACAACATTGTTATGAATTAGATCAGGAGAAATGCAGAACCCTGTTAGATTATAAGTGCGTATAAACATGGGCAGAGACTTTACCCATTTGCAGCTTTGTGCTCAGGTTTCCTCCGGAGCTGTAGTTACTAGAGATGAGCACAACTGGAGCATGCCGAGTCCGATTGTTTGGTATTTGATCACCGGTAGCTGAAGTTGTTGGATGCAGCCCTAGAAAACATGGATACAGCTAGTGATGAGCAAATCTACAGAAGGAATGAAGCAAATCGCTTCATTCCTATCTGTATTCTGCTCATCAGGCTGCGGGCTTTGTAGTCTGCTCCGCTTCCTGTCACTCCTCCCCAGGTTCTGGAGAAAAGATGGATCCAGTCCTGGGAAACTGGGAGAAGTTTCCCAGGACTGGATGCATCTTTTCCCAGCACCTGGGGAGGAGCGGCAGGGAGCGGAGCAGACTACAAAGCCCGCAGCCTGATGAGCAGAATACAGATAGGAACGAAGCGATTCACTGTGTTCCTACTGTAAATTCGCTCATCACTAGATAAAGCCATAGGCTGTATCCAAGCATGAGTGTGATTGTTCAGCATTTAAATACCAACTTTGTCAGCCATCGGACTTGAGCATGCTTCAGATGTGCTCATCTCTAGTTGTTAGCATAGCAGGGTACTGTCCTGAAGCTTATTCCTGAAGCTCATTAATTTAAAGGAGAAGTCCGCCAAATTTTCTTATTAAAGTATTGTATCGCCCTCCAAAAGTTATACAAAATATCAATATACACTTCTTACGCACCCACTACTGCATCAAGGCTTCACCTCCTGGATAAAATGTTGATGTCACGACCCGACTCCTAGAGCTGTGTGGGCTGTGGCTGCTGGAGAGGATGATGGCAGGGGGACACTGAGGGACACAGGGCACTGGAGGGACACTGAGCATCCCTCTGCCATCATCCCCTCCAGCAGCCACAGCCCGCACAGCTCTGGGAGTCGGGTCGTGACATCACCAGTTTATTGAGGAAGTGAAGCCTTGATGCAGTTGTAAGTGCAGAAAAAAAGTACTTTATGTGAATTTCCAATAATAAGTGTATATTGGTGATTTGTATAACTTTTGGGGGGCAATACAATACTTAAATAAAAGTTTTTTGCTGGACTTCTCCTTTAAATGGGAGTTTTAGAGTGGAAGCAACCGACACCTATTATACCTACACAAGAGTAAATCATAGTGATGAGACATATACATTCTGCACAGCCGTCAGTTGCTCAAGCGTTAATATGTGTCATGCAAAATGTACATATATGCCTTTAGAATGGAACATTCCAAAAGGAGAAATTCTGCACTGAGCATAAAAGCTTAAAAAAAACACAACACAGTTCATTATGAAAGGGTGGAAACTATGACCATTTTAAAGGCACATAAATGTTAGTTACGAATACTGAGTGTTAAACATACGAGAATACGGTATTGTGGGTACAACATATGCAGATACTACAACAATATTATAGCTTATGCCTTAATTGTCCATGTGATAGATAGTACACATGAGTAAGAGAAATGTACATAATAAAACAATATCTATAATGTTTATTTTACAGGGAGGGAAATTTGATATAATTCCAACAATGACAACAATAGGATCAGGAATTGGTATATTTGGTGTGGTAAGTTTATGAATCTGTTTCAGAGTGCGTCATGTTAGCACTCTTTATCCGTAAGTCTACATCATGCACATACCTGCTAAATACACACACATTATTTATATTAGGGACTATAGGTCCTGTTATACAACTTGATATGGGTCAGGGAAGAAACAGAGTGCTGCACATCACACCTATGGCTGATACTAGTGCCGCTTGGCTAAATAAAAAACACATCAGAATTTTGTGTATGAATTGATCAAGCCATACTGCCCCATGTACCTCGTGCCGTATATAGACACTCTGGTGTTGATTTTTAATATAGGCCTGGCGGCATTAGTATCAGCCATAGATGGGATGTGCAGCCGTTCCATTCTCTCCAGTTCGTGTTTTGCAATTCTCCCTCTATCTGAACAGCTAGCACTCCTTTATAAGACCCACATGACCAAAATTAGCAGGATATGTCTGTGCTCACATGTCTGGACCCTATGTCTTCCCCATTCTGTGAGAGCAGCAATGGTAAGTGTAATACCATATCCATACTTGTGTCGTTTGGGGGCAGCCTTCCCCGCCGGTGGTGCTGGCTGGGTTTTGGTGGGGCTTTTTGGGTCTGGTCCTGTGACATTGGGGTTGCAGGGCCGTTCCATGGCCTCCCTTCCCTGCACGTGCACGCTTTGCGGGGTTGGCGGTCGCTGACCGACACGGTGTGGAGTTAGCGTAGGGACCCGTGTGGACCAGAGGACCTGCGCGGTGGTACACGGGGCAATATGGTTCGATCAATTCATATACAGACACTCTGGTGTTGATTTTTAATATAGGCCTGGCGGCATTAGTATCAGCCATAGATGGGATGTGCAGCCGTTCCATTCTCTCCAGTTCGTGTTTTGCAATTCTCCCTCTCTGAACAGCTAGCACTCCTTTATAAGACCCACATGACCAAAATTAGCAGGATATGTCTGTGCTCACATGTTTGGACCCTATGTCTTCCCCATTCTGTGAGAGCAGCAATGGTAAGTGTAATACCATATCCATACTTGTGTCGTTTGGGGGCAGCCTTCCCCGCCGGTGGTGCTGGCTGGGTTTTGGTGGGGCTTTTTGGGTCTGGTCCTGTGACATTGGGGTTGCAGGGCCGTTCCATGGCCTCCCTTCCCTGCACGTGCACGCTTTGCGGGGTTGGCGGTCGCTGACCGACACGGTGTGGAGTTAGCGTAGGGACCCGTGTGGACCAGAGGACCTGCGCGGTGGTACACGGGGCAATATGGTTTGATCAATTCATATACAGACACTCTGGTGTTGATTTTTAACATAGGCCTGGCGGCATTAGTATCAGCCATAGATGGGATGTGCAGCCGTTCCATTCTCTCCAGTTCGTGTTTTGATATGGGGCCGTGTATGGGCGTAAACTAGCACCGATCAGTGAGATTGGCGCTCACTTGCAGTGCCTTTACAACGACAAATCACATGGCTGGGCCACACAAACAATCGCTGCATTGTTCGAGTGGCCATTAACACTCATTGATATCGGCACGTCTCCTGTTTATACAGAGAGAGGTGCTGCTGATAATGAATTTTTACCACTGCACAAGAGATTGAGCGTCTGCTTGCTTGTCGGCTGATCTCTGACACTTTCACAGGCTTTTAGTTCTAAACTAATAAAAACACTGCATGTTTAGAAATATCTTATACATCATTGAGGTTGTAACTTAGGCTTCACAAATGATTGCTGGCCCTTTAAGTTCATCACATCCCCTGTTTATACAAGGCAGTATAGTGTATGGCCGATAACAATGATTTTATTGGCAGCATATAAGACTCAATCATTGGTGACTGCCGGCAGATTATCGTAAATGAGTGCTCAGTGGAACACTCATTTACCCAATGGTGGGCACATGTACAGTGTACACTAGTTATCACTCTGGCATTACAGTGTTCACTGTAGGGCACAGCAGGGGTTCTTTAGTGGCCCAGATGTACTCACCAGCTGACTGAACCCAATGCTGTGCATCAGTGTGTGACATCCCAAAATTGTAGCCCATGTACTTAGGAGCAATTAATCTTATCTGGCCTAGCTGCAACGTCATACAATGACCAGACACACTGGTGTTTTGCAGTCTGTATAGATATATATAGTACAGGTATTCATTTTAAGGCAGTCTGCATCTTACAAGAACAAGTCAGGGGGCAGGCAGCCGATAGTTCTCTATTCTGGAACAGTTTTCTTCTGCATCAATGTACCAATATCCCCTTGCCTTCAGGGCCACATTGCAACAGGTGCAAATTAAGAATGATAATATCGTCAGTTAAGACATATGAACAAGAACTACGCACACACTGGCTATGTCCCCACTACGTTTTTTCCTCGTTCATTTTGCTGTTTGGTTCGCTGTCGGTACATTATTCTAGTTTAGGCGGACTAATGCACTGTGTGCATTAGACCTCCGGAATTGCATTGAATTGACTTGTGGCAAAAACTGACGTCTTTTCTGGGGTTTTTTTTTAACTTGGTGTGAACATAGCCGCACAGTGCAGAGAACTGCATCACTTCCTTCTATACATAGTGCCACAATGTGACTCTCATAGAAAAAGTTATTATGAGACTCTGTAGATCCCTCTGGCAATGTTCTAGTCTGTAAAAGTCAGACTTTTCTTTTAATCTGTGTGTGTCTTTGTCTTTCAGGCAACAGTTGTGTGTGACTTAATGTTACTACATGTGCTTCCAAAAAGAAATTACTACAAAGAGAAAAAATTCAAGTGTGCTAAAAGTGAAAAGGTATCTTTTCTAACAAATGAGTTTAACATGTCAATCGATAAATATATCAAGTTTTATTGTGAGAAAAAAAAATAATTATATATATATACAGTGAGTCCAAGAAGTATTTGATCCCCTGCTGATTTTCTTTGTTTGCCCACTAATAAAGACATGATCATTCTATACTTTTAATGGTAGATGTATTCTTACATGGAGAGACAGAATATTAAAAAGAAAATCCAGAAAATAAATCTAAGGAATATATATTAATTGATTTGTATTTCATGGAGTGAAATAAGTATTTGATCCCTTAGTATTCATTAGCAGTTCTGGCTTTTACAGACCAGTTAGACACTCCCAATCAACTTGTTACCTGACCTGAAGCCACCTGTTCTCACTAATCACTTGTGTGAAAAACAACTGTCCACAGAATCAGACAGTTCACACAGATTTCAAGTCTCCAACATGGGTAAAACCAAAGAGCTGTCACAGGACCTCAGAGTCAGAATTGTTGACCTCCACAAAGCTGGAATGGGCTACAAAAAGATTAGTAAGGTGTTGGATGTGAAAGTAACAACTATTGGTGCAATTATCAGAAAGTTTAAAGAGTATAACATGACAATCAACAGACCTCGGCCCGGTGCTCCAAAGAAGATTTCGCCTCGTGGGGTGGCAATGATGCTGAGAACAGTCAGAAATCGTCCTGCAACCACTCGGCAGGAGTTAGCAAATGACCTGAAGGCAGCTCGGACCACAGTTTGCAAGGAAACAATTGGCAACACTTTGCGCAACAATGGATTCACATCCTGCAGTGCCCGAAAGGTACCCCTGCTGAAGAGAGCACATGTGGAGGCGCGCCTCAAGTATGCCAATGATCATTTGAAAGATGAACCAAGTTATTGGGAGAAGGTTTTGTGGTCAGATGAGACCAAAATTGAACTTTTTGGCCTCAACTCCACCCGCCATGTGTGGAGGAAGAAAAATGCTGCCTATGACCCCAAGAACACTGTGCCCACCGTCAAGCATGGAGGTGGAAGCATAATGTTTTGGGGGTGTTTCTCTGCCAAGGGTACAGGGCTACCTCACCGCATCACTGGGAAGATGGATTGAGCCATGTACCGCACAATCCTGAGGGACAACCTCCTCCCCTCTGCCAGGGTTCTGAAAATGGGTCGTGGTTGGGTCTTCCAACATGATAACGACCCTAAACATACAGCAAAGGCAACAAAGGATTGGCTCAAGAAAAATCACATTAAGGTCATGGAGTGGCCCAGCCAGTCGCCAGACCTCAATCCGATCGAAAATCTATGGAGGGAGCTGAAGGTCAGAGTTGCCAAGCGACAGCCCACCAACCTTCATGATTTAGAGAGAATCTGCAAAGAAGAGTGGGCCAAAATTCCCCCTGGTGTGTGTGCTAAACTTGTGGTTAACTACAACAAACGTCTCACCGCTGTGCTTGCAAACAAAGGCTTTGCCACTAAGTATTGAGTGTGTTTGGCAAGAGGGATCAAATACTTATTTTCCTCATTGAAATACAAATTAATTAAAATATATTCTTTAAAATTATATTCTGGATTTTTTTCTTGATATTCTGTCTCTCCATGTTAGAATATATCTACCATTAAAAGTGCTGAAGGATAGCGTCTTTATTAGTGGGCAAACAAAGAAAATCAGCAAGTGATCAAATACTTCTTGGACTCACTGTATATATTATCCAGTCATGTTTTAAGGCCTTTATATGAGTCTGACATAGACTACAGGGTAGCTGGCTCCAATAGGTGGTACTAGAGAGCCTGCTTTCTATTGCAAGCTAATTTGCTTACAGAAGTACACTCAGTGTTGAGGATGGTCGGCCCTACTGTATGTTACTTTTTTACGCTTTTTACTGTTAAAAAAGAAAACCTTGAATCTTGGGCATTATAAAACCATTTTAGTAGCATTTTTTCCCTTGTAACATTTAGAATATAGGTTTAGTGATTTTTCAAGTTCTATAGAAAAGCCTACTATATAACAAAAAAGAAAATTCCAGAAATGCCTCCATACCTGAAGCATGACAAAACATCACAAATTCTAAAAATGGCAACATGTTGTGACTTTTCAATTTGCACTAGAATTCAAGGTAACATCTGGTTACAGCAAGTCGATGTTCTTGGCCAGAGTAGGTGCAGTCTCCAACGACATGGCAGATTTATTATAATTCCACTAGAAGTTAGCATACATTGTAGCTATTGTAGATTTGTACTTGTGACACTCAAATAGCCATTGATGCACAAACCTACTGTATTTAAAGATGTATCTTACTTCAATGTAAATTGTAAACTTTCTAACATAACCAACCCTCCAGCCCTGTATGGATCCAGATTCAGGCTGGGTTCACACTATGTATATTTCAGTCAGTATTGTGGTCCTCATATTGCAACCAAAACCAGGAGTGGACTGAAAACACAACAATGTTCACACAATGATGAAATTGAGTGGATGGCCGCCATATAACGGTAAATAACTGCCATTATTTCAATACGGACGTTGGTTTAAAAAAACAGCAATATGGTTGCAATATGAGGACCACAATACTGACTGAAATATACTGTGTGTGAACCCAGCCTTAACATGTTTCACAGTCTGTTTGTTTTGCTTCTGTTCCTTGCAGAAAACATTAAGTAAAGATGATAGCTCGCCCTATGTTAATAATATTCAACAAGAGAATTTACAGCAATCTGGGGTTCCAGAAACAGCAATTCCTAGTTAGAGAACCAAGAATTGTGTCTCTTAAAAGCACAAGGTAAGTATGTATGTATGTATGTATGTATGTACAAATATTTGTAAGCCACTTAAAGTGTCACTGTCGTTATAACTTTCAAAATCTAAATCAACAGTAAATGTGATATAAAGCAAGTTTGAAATTTACATATTTTTTTTTTGTTGTTGTTATCCTGCTGTAAAACAAAGCTGAACTTACCAGAAATCCAGTCCCAGTCTCCTAAAGGCAGATTTTCTGACTTGTGCTGGTTGAAAAAAAACAGACTAAACCCAGGAATTCCTGCCAGTACAGAGTGTCATGGCTCAATGTGTCCAATCCATCACATGGCTGCCTTCACTGTGAGCGCTCAGATGTTTTCTGTTTTTTGATGGAAAAAAGTAAAAAGAAAACAGGAAGTGATGTTCTCTATGAATAATAATAATAATGTAAATTGCAAACTTGCTTTATATCACATCTACTGTTGATTTAGATTTTAAAAGTTATACCAGTGACACTTTCAATATTTCTTCAATATTTTTATTATTTAGTTTGTTTTCTACAAAATCTCAATTTATAAGGTAAAATAAAGTAATACCTCGTATTGTTATTTATTTATTTTTAGAAATGCAACAATGGAAGTCAACAATCAACATCCAAATCCTTCATGAATTTATTAGAACTTACAAATCAGTGCCTGCTGCATCCTCAGTATGGTTGTGATGAACATTTAACATGAGATGCCCCTGAGGATTCATTCATTCTAAAAATATTTGATTACCAAAGGTATAAAATACTGTGTGATTATATATAACAACAACCAAACAGCAAAGGTTCCAAACTATAAAACCATCGCTATCAGATATGCCTGTACATGGTGCAACTCCAAGCAAAGCTTTAACCATTAGATAATATTCCGTTCTACAGTCATTTAAATGGAATTTCTTGGACTTTTAAATTGATTCATTCATTCATTCAGCTAATAGATGGAATTGTGAGACTTGTGTGCATGTACATTCATTAAAGGGGAACTCCAGGTAGAGGTTAAAAAAAAATGAAACTTCTGCAGAAGCATAACGCATTACTTACCTGTCTATCCCAGTTTTGAAACTACCAAAAATCCATTTGTTTGGGGGGGTTTTGCTCGGTTTTGTGTTTCTGTCCTTCCTGGTTTAGCACTTCCCAGAATGCAATGCTTTCCCTCATGTGATCATCACAGCCACCACCCATTACAATCAGTAAAATTAGTGCATCAGCTGCTTCTGGCCGGGCAGACATGGTGAATCACTCAGGGGATTGGGTTATCCAGCCAAGCCTCCTGTGACATCACGCCCTGCCCCGTCTGCTTCATCAGCCTGATCTTAGCAAACACACACAATGTGAGACAGAGGCATGGAATATTTGTCTCCTAAGGGGGGAGAGCAGAAGGAGCAGGAGACAATGTGAATTGGCACAGGGGCCATTTTTTTCACTTCCTGGATTTCTATCAGCTACCAGTGTAGCAGAACTGCCCAGATACGGTAACACATTGTATAGACACATCTATATAACTTTTAATGTACTTTTAATAGAAAACAAGTTTTTCTTATCCGGAGTTCCCTTTTAAGGCCATCCACTCCAGTATAACAAGCTGGAGTACCAAGTCTGTATGGCAGTTGTAACTGGTAGGAAATGAAGAGGCCGGATGATCAGCAGGTGTGTTGGAAGTGAAACCCCCAATGATTAGATATCAATGGCCTATCATATATCTTCAGTATAAAAGTCCCAGAAAACTCCTTAAGGCTATGTTCACACATCGTCAAAAAATAGAGAAAAGGCGGCCGCTTTTGCAATTATAAAAAACGTCCATTATTGCCACGATTTAACTGACTGCAAATGCAATGCATTGCAGTCAATGGGAAGACGAACGTCCAATGCAAACAAAGTATTGAATAACGGACATTATCGCTGCGGATGTCAAAATAATGATCATGACATTTGTTTTCGGACGCCTTTTGCAAACAGCGGACGTTTTTTACTAGTTGTTCACACACAGTTTTTCTTTTGTCACCGTTCTCTCTGTTTTTTCTATTAAATTCAACAGACTTTTTAATTAAGACAGACCCAAAGGCCAGTTAGTCCACCTAAACTAGAATAAGGGTCCATTTACACAGAAAGATTATCTGACAGATTATCTGCCAAAGATTTGAAGCCAAAGCCAGGAATGGATTTGAAAAGAAGAGAAATCTCAGGCTTTCCTTTATTACGTGATCTCTGTTCATAGTCTATTTCCAGCTTTGGCTTAAAATCTTTGGCAGATAAAACTGGTCAACAAATTTTCAAAAGTTGTTTGGTTCAGAAATAAAATTATCCATTTCTTAAAGATTTTTATGTGCTGAATTCAAATATCACAAGTAAAAATGTTAATTGGCTCTAGTTTCTATGATATGGAAGAGTTCTCATGTTACTGTTTTGTGAATTGTATAGAATACGGTATAATAGCCGACATATTTATTACATCTGCAATCATAAGGAAGCAAGTTAACTGTTCATAAACTTTTGAAATATATTCATAGGAAACTTAGTTCTATCTGAAATCAACTACAATTTACAGGCATGTCTAAGAATTTTTACAAATTAATTGTTTATTGAACTCTGGGATGTAGGTCCTTATTCAATGGCTTCTCGGTGCATTTACATGTCTTTTGTATTCATACATGGGATTGTCTCTGATAACTGTCCAACAGTAATCTACAAGCATTGATGGGTTCCATTTACTCCGATACCTTAGGCTATGTTCACACTGCATTTTTGCAATCGGTTTTTGTAATCTGTTTTTTGCAAAAAACTGGATGACAAACTGATGCATTTGTGTGCATCCGTTTTGATCCGTTTTTTCCATTGACTTCTATTATAAAAAATTTAAAAAAAATGATCGAAAGGGATCCTTTTTTTTTACGGACACAAAAGTAGTGTTGACGGATCCGTTTTTTTTTTTTTTTATAATGAAAGTCAATGGAAAAGCAGATCAAAACGTATGCACGCAAATGCTTCTGTTTTTTTTCATCTGTTTTTCGCAAAAGATGATGCAATACACCAGTTGATGATGCAATACTGATGATGCAAACTGTGAGAAGTGTAGAAAGTACGTCTATATCTTGAAAATTAGAGCCAATTTCAAAATTTGATCATCATTTTCGATCTCAGCACCCCAAAATTAGTTAAGTTCAACTGTTTTCATGTCGGAACCTTTTTGGCTGTTGACCAGTGTAATCCGTTTGATAATCTTTATGCACCAACAGTCATCATTGCATCAAGGGGAGACCAGACAGCTAAATGACGTCCGTTATTTTAGACCCAAAATTACGTGAACATAGCCTAAAGCAGAATGAATAGCCATATAAATGATAATCTTGTAATTTTCAGATAAAAAACCAATCATATAGAAGATTGTAATGTTTCAGAATTTTACTAGCAAACATTTCCGCTTTTTATCATTTACACATAATAATTTGATAACATACACACACACACACACACACACACACACAGTTAATGCCCAGCCATGGATTACAGCAGGATTGATCACTTTCTGATTATAATAGTTCTAAGCTGATTTATGGTGTAGTAGAGGGAAATGGGTAAAAGACACTTATAGAAGGGAATATTTATTAATAAGTGAAGAACAGGTTATACAGTTATAAATGTAAGAACTATAGAAAGATGCTGCTGTAAGCCATACATGAGCCAGCATGCTTTAAGTAAGCTTTTTAAAAAAAAAAAAAAAAAAAAAAGGGCCAAAGTGCTCATAAAAAGTGGTTGTAGTTTACAAAGCATTCAAGGGGTTGTCCAGCGAAAATCTTTCTTTCAAATTAACAGGCGTCAGAAAGTTATATATATTTGTACATTACTTCTATTTGAAAATCTCAAGTCTTTCCATACTTATCAGCTGCTGTATGTCCTGCAGGAAGTGGTGTATTCTTTTCAGTCTGACTCAGTGCTCTCTGCTGCCACTCCTGTCTGAGGGTGGGTTCATACTGAGGAATTCTCGCGGATAAACTCCGTGGAATTCCGTCAGCTGTCCGCGTGCCTTTCCGCTGGCTCCATAGACACCATTCTATGGGCCGGTGTATTCCGCTATCTGCCGAAAGAAGGGACAAAGACAAACCCATAGTATTTCCACAAATTCACATTGTAAATGTACAGTGAAAACAAAAAAACATTGAAGAATAGCTCATTTTCCACCACCCATAAAAATAATTAAATACATAAATTAGCAAAAAGATGAATAAATTATAAATACCCCCAAAGAGTACTAATAAAAATCACAACACATGCCACAAAAAAGGCAAGAAAATATATTAGTAAAAGTTGTTCAATACAATGATCCAATGCTCAATCAATATAAAAACTAACATCTATCCTGCAAAATACAACCACATTTAATCAAAATAAAAATTCTGATTGCTGCATCTCAGAGGGAATATTTTTTTTTTTTTACAGATACTTCCAAGCTAAAATTATTTATGCCACTAAGGGGTTAAAACAGACAAATAAGGAAGGACATAGGTCTATGGTTAATTGTCAGGGTAAATAAGCTTGCTTCTATGTTAATGGGGATGTTGGAAGGAGTAGCAGCCATTGGCCAAATGACTGGCGGGTTTGAGGTTGTCAGTTTTACCCCTCAGCGGGTCTGACCTGCTGCACTTTACACTGGATCCACCTGCATCATCTGTTATATTATGTGACTTTTTTTGCTCACTATTGGGTTTTTCTTTGTATATTTTTGCAGTCATTTTACATCCTTAGAGGTAGATTCATCAAACATGGTGTAAAGTGAATCTGGCTCAGTTGCCCCTAGCAACCAATCAGATTCCACCTTTCATTCCTCACAGACTCTTTGGGAAATGAAAGGTGGAATCTGATTGGTTGCTAGGGGCAACTGAGCCAGTTTCACTTTACACCATGTCTGATAAATCTCCCCCTAGGGACAGAACCACTCACTGTCTTTCATTATAAACATTTTAGGATTTTGTGCAGTTGTCAGCAGTATCTGTGTGTTTTACAAAAGTGACACTCTGTTAATAAAAGCCTAATAAATATTTTTCTTACAAATGTGTCCGACCTTTATGTAAATGGAGCGCACATGTTGAGATTGCTATATTTTGCTCTCGATTATGCATCAGCAAGTAAATGGCCTTTTTCTGTAATCAGGATGGAAACAAAGATGCAGCTATTACTCATATAGAGAACATCCCTGTACAATATAATTATGTAGAAAATGAAATATGCTAGATTATGTGAAGTGTATTACTATTTAGTAGTACAGGTGGCGGCCAGATCCAGGGAGATCACCACATCAATTATGTTTTGTATACCTGCAGTCTGATGTGATACACCTGTATTCCTCCTTTAAACTCTAAACAGATGTACTGTAATGTGTGCAGGCTCTTAGGTGTATATAGATAATTCATTGGCACAGCTATAAGAATCACTATCCCCTCCCTAAATTGGTGTTGCTGAATACTTCGGCATGTTAGGTCTCGGGTGTTAAAGGGGTACGCCAGCGAAAAACCAATTCTTTCAAATCAGCTGGTTTCAGAAAGGTATAGAGATTTGTGATTTACTTCTATTTAAAAATCTCCAGTCTTCCAATACTTATCAGCTGCTGTATGTCCTACAGGAGTAGTGTATTCTTTCCAGTCTGACAGTGCCTCTGCTAAAAATCACTGTCTGAGGGTAGGTTCACACTACTGAATCCGTGCGAATAAGTTCCGGCGGATTCAGTCGATCCCATTTGTGGTGGCTGAAAGGAAAATTTACTGGATTGTATTAGATGCGGATCTTAATAATGCAGATCTGGATTATCACTGGTGGTTATGTGATGTATAACGAAGAGGCAGTAGGTGGTCAGCACTCAAGTTTCGATCCCTTCAGTATGGCTGATAGCAGGCCTGGATTGGTAATCTGGCAAAGCGGGCAAATGCCCGCTGGGCTGCCAGGATTACCAATCCGGGGGCCGCCGGTCCTGGCCCCCATGTGCGCTGGCCCTCAGCAGTGGCTGCAAGAATAGCGCAGCCGGCCGCTGCGCTATTCATTCAGCCTCTGCAGAGGGCCGGTGCCCTGGCCCTTTAACTGTGAGCGTTCAAGATGCGGCGGCCGCGGCGGATGCAGCGGCCGCGCTCTGACTGACAGAGCCAGGGAGCCATTGGCCCCCGGCCCTGCCAATCACTCTTGTGGCATGTGCCCCCCCCCCGGGCCGGTCTTTGCAGCTGGAAGAAGTTGCCAGGGCCGACCTGGGGTCGCAGACGTGACGCGCGCAGGCATGTCTGCAGGCACCTCTGCCAGGCCCCCAGCGATAACGTCACTTCCCTGACGCACCGCTGAGGACCTGGGAGAAAAGCAAGAAGAGGCGCCGCCGCGCTGCAGCAGGAAGAAGCAGCTGTGGACCGAAGATCCGGGACCGAGAGGAAGAAGCTGCCAGGAGCGAGGTGAGGTGAGAATGTTCTTTTTTTTAACCCCTTTACATGTGGCCATTGGGGGGAGATGTGGCTGCCTGTCAGGGGCTCTACAGGGGGGCTATTGTATATGGGGGGATGCGGGGGGGATGGCTGTCTGTCTGGGGCTCTACAGGGGGGCTATTCTATATGGGGGGGTGCGGGGGGGGTGGCTGTCTGGGGCTCTACAGGGGCTATCCTATATGGGGGGATGCCTGTCTGTCTGAGGCTCTACAGGGGGGGATGCGGGGGGAGCTCTCCTATATGGGGGGATGCAGGGGGGGGGGCTCTTCTATATGGGGGGGGGGGGCTGTCTGGGGCTCTACAGGGGGGCTATTCTATATGAGGGGATGCAGGGGGGCTATTCTATATGGGGGATGGCTGTCTGGGGCTCTACAGGGGGGCTATTCTATATGAGGGGATGCAGGGGGGCTATTCTATATGGGGGATGGCTGTCTGGGGCTCTACAGGGGGGCTATTCTATATGGGGGGATGCAGGGGGGGATGGCTGTCTGGGGCTATTCTATATGGGGGGAATGGGGGGGGATGGCTGTCTGGGGCTCTACAGGGGGGCTATTCTATATGGGGGATTCAGGGGATGGCTGTCTGGGGCTCTACAGGGGGCTATTCTATATGGGGGATGCAGGGGATGGCTGTCTGGGGCTCTACAGGGGGGCTATTCTATATGGGTGGATGCAGGGGGGGCTATTCTATATGGGGGGATGCAGGAGGGGCTTTTCTATATGGGGAAATGCAGGGGGGTTATATGGGGGGATGCAGGGGGCTGTTCTTTATGGGGGATGGCTGTCTGGGGCTCTACAGGAGGGCTATTCTATATGGGGGGGACGCAGGGGGGATGGCTGTCTGGGGCTCTACAGGGGGGCTATTCTATATAGGGGGGATGGCTGTCTGGGGCTCTACAGGGGGGCTATTCTATATGGGGAAATGCAGGGGGGTTATTATATATGGGGGATGGCTGTCTGTCTGGGGCTCTACAGGAGGGCTATTCTATATGGGAGGGTGCAGGGGGGGCTATTCTATATTGGGGGATGCAGGGGGGGTGGCTTGCTGCTTGGGGCTCTACAGGGGGGCTATTCTTTATGGGGGGATGGCTGTCTGTCTGGGGCTCTACAGGGGGGCTATTCTATATGGGGGGGTGCAGGGGGGGCTATTCTATATGGGGGGGATGCAGGGGGGGGGCTTTTCTATATGGGGGGATGCACAGGGGGGCTATTCTATATGGGGATGCAGGGGAGGGCTTTTCTATATATGGGGAGATGCAGGGGGGCTATTATATATGGGGGATGCAGGGGGGGATGGCTGTCTGTCTGAGGCTCTACAGGGGGCTATTCTATATTGGGGGATGCAGGGGGGCCTATTCTTTATTGAGGGATGCGGGGGGGGGGGGCTATTCTATACTGAGCGGATGCAGTGGTGACTATTCTATATTGGGGGATGCAGGGGGGCTATTCTATACTGGGGGATGCAGGGGGGCTATTCTATACTGGGAGATGCAGGGGGGCTATTCTTTATTGAGGGATGCGGGGGGGGGGGTTATTCTATACTGAGCGGATGCAGGGGTGACTATTCTATATTGGGGGATGCAGGGGGGGCTATTCTTTATTGAGGGATGCGGGGGGGGGCATTCTATACTGAGCGGATGCAGGGGTGACTATTCTATATTGGGGGATGCAGGAGGGCTATTCTATACTGGGGGATGCAGGGGGGCTTTTCTTTATTGAGGGATGCAGGTGGGCTATTCTATACTGAGGGGATGCAGGGGTGACTATTCTATATGGGGGGATGCAGGGGGGCTATTCTATATAGAGGGATGTGCAGCGGGGGGGGGGGGCTATTATATATGGGGGATGTATAGATGAGGATGTTGCTGAAGAAAGAAGCCTAAAATGTCTGTCTGACAGATCCTGTGGAGAGGAGTCATGGCCAGAGAAGCCTTCATGATTGCCAGAGCCAGATGGAGAAGAAAAGGAAAAGTGGACGTCTCTTCATGCAGAGAAGATGCCCACTGTGAGTGACAGGATGTGACTAGCATTATTTTTAGGTGCTGATAGTGGGGTTCACATGTTTAAGGGAGTAGTGGGGGACACGGCTAAATGAAGCAGAATTTGCTACAGCGTGTATTTTACACGGCTATCCATGATATGGTATGTGGGCTGCTGGGGTTTGATTGCCAGGGCTGATTTTAAGTCCCAGTCCGGCCCTGGCTGATAGTGTTTTTTTCTGGCTGTATGCCACTCTAGAAGCACGTGAGAGTTATCCCTGGATCCAAGGGTAACCAAAGGTAAGGATGAACACAAAGGATTCTCTCCAGCTCACTAAAATTCAATTCTTCATTTAGCAATTTAAAAGCCAATGCATTTCAGGCTTGCTCGCCCTTGATCTTGGCTCTGTTCTGCTGTGTCATAAGACTCTACAGATGAAAGGCCGTCACCTATGTTAGGGCTCATGCACACTGAGAAAAAGATGAGCAATTGAAGAGGAATCTGCTCTTAAATTCTGCTTGAAATTCCTCCTGTAAAAGAATGAACAGAGCAATGTCTCATTGTGTTCAATGGGATTTCCACTCTGTTGTTCACACTGCAGAATTTCCGAGCAGAATTTTCTGCCGCAGATCTGCTTTCTGCCCAAAGAATTGACATGTCACTTCTTTTGGCAGAATCTGCTAGAGGAATCCTATAGAAGTCAATTGGTTTTGAATTCTGCTTGAATTCCACTTGCATTCTGTTTGAAATCTGCTCAAATTCAGCTCAAATTTAGCTTCTATTCTGCCAAAGCAGGAATTTAAAGCAGAAATCTTTTCTCTTCAATTCCTCGTCTTTTGCTCAGTGCGCTTGAGCCCTACGGGTGGAAAACAATCACTTGTCGTTACCTACAGTGCTAAACATGATGGCAGCGTGTGTGTCCACACAGTGTCTGTGGACACACGCTGCCATCATGTTTAGCACTGTGGGAAACAGCAAGTGATTGTTTTTCACCCTAAGATAGGTGACGGCCTTTCATCTGTAGTCTTATATGACACAGCAGAACAGAGCCATGATTGATGGCGAGCAAGCCCGAAACGTGTTGGATTTTTAATTGCTAAATAAAGAATTGAATTTTAGTGAGCTGGAAAGGATCATTATGTGATGTAGTATGTACGTTTTGGAAAGAACGGGAGGGATGATGAGATGGTTAATGAGTTTAAGTATGGTTAAGGGTAATACTTAAGATAGCAATTGGAAGGAAAAAAATTACAAATCTGTATAGTTTTTTTTTTTCTCTTCTCGCCCTATGACGGCACCCCTGGAGAGGACCACCTCCTACTCCCATTGGACAGGAAACAGAACACTGGACCTTTAAAGACTCGCCTCCTCTCTCCAACACCAGTTACTGTTTCCTGTCCCATGGGAGCAGGACATGGAGGAGGTCTCCTCCAGGGACCTTCATAGGGCTAGGGGATCACCGGCAGAAGGACTTACCGGCTCCCGAGGCATCCAGCCTATAGACTGAGGCCCGTCCAGCACCTCCAGATGGATCAGTCCCCGCGCGTCTCCCGGCCCCTCTGGCGTCCTTCCCGGTGAGTGCGGCAGGAGTGCGCACGTGCGGACGCAATGACGTAGTGACGTCAGACGCAGCGTCCCCACGTGGTGCGGCGCGCTCCCGGAAGTCGTAGTGACGCGGGAGGGCGTCCGGAGGGGGGAGGTTACTATAGGCCTTGTTTCTATAGGCCCAGGCCATGGCTTGCCGGAGGTAGACGGCGGGAGGGTGTGCCGCATCAGCGCCGCGGCGGGGGCGGGGTCAGCCGGCCCTAGGCGCAATTTGGCGCCATATTTAAAAGAAGCAGCAGAGGCTCAGAGTGCCTTGCACCTGCAAAGGAGCCTGCTGCAAAAGAGACGATTGCTGTGTTTTTTTGCTGTACCAGCTGTGGGGACCTAAGACCAATCCTGGATCAGATGGAGTCCCAGGGCGCTGAACAATCCCAGACCTCTGCTGCAGAGAATCCAGCGGTATGGTGTGGTAAGAAGGGGTCTCCCCATATATATTTTAGATACTCTATCTTATCAGAATATTATGGTTTATATTTTAGGAGGGATCCTCTAAAAAGGAGCGTACTAGGATTAACCCTTTAAGGACATGGCCCATTTTCGTTTTTACGTTTTCGGTTTTTCCTCCTTGTGTTTAAAAGGTCATAGCACTTGCATTTTTCCACCTAGAAACCCACATGACCCCTTATTTTTTGCGTCACTAATTGTACTTTGCAATTACAGGCTGAATTTTTGCATAAAGTACACTGCGAAACCAGAAAAAAATTCGAAGTGTGGTGAAATTGAAAAAAAAAACGCATTTCTTTTATTTGGGGGAAATGTGTTTTTACGCCATTCGCCCTGGGGTAAAACTGACTTGTTATGCATGTTCCTCAAGTCGTTACGATTAAAACGATATATAACATGTATAACTTATATTGTATCTGATGGCCTGTAAAAAATTCAAACCGTTGTTAACCAATATACGTTCCTTAAAATCGCTCCATTCCCAGGCTTATAGCGCTTTTATCCTTTGGTCTATGGGGCTGTGCGAGGTGTCATTTTTTGCGCCATGATTTGATCTTTCTATCGGTACCTTGATTGCCCATATACGTCTTTTTGATCGCTTTTTATTACATTTTTTCTGGATTTGATGCGACCAAAAATGCGCAATTTTGCACTTTGGGATTTTTTTGCGCTGACGCCGTTTACCGTACGAGATCAGGAATGTGATTAATTAATAGTTCGGGCGATTACGCACGCGGCGATAGCAAACATGTTTATTTATTTATTTATTTGTTTACTTTTATTTAAAACCTGGGAAAAGGGGGGTGATTCAGACTTTTATTAGGGGAGGGGGCTTTTTACTATTAACAACACTTTTTTTTTTTTTTTTACACATATACTAGAAGCCCCCCTGGGGGACTTCTAGTATATACACTTGGATCTCTCATTGAGATCTCTGCAGCATAGATATGCTGCAGAGATCCATGAGATCGGCGCTCGTTTGCTTTCGGCTGCTGCAGCCGGAAGTAAACGAGTGCCGAGCCGAGGACGGCGCCATCTTGGACGCGTCCCCGGCCGGCATCAGTAACGGAGATCGCTCCTCCGGGACAAGGTCCCGGAGGAGCGATCTCCCCCACTAGACACCAGGGAAACGTTGCCTCCGGTAATCGGAGGCAGCTGTCAACTTTGACAGCTGCCTCCGATTAGCTAATTAGCGGGCACGGCGATCAGACCGTGCCCGCTAATAGCGGCGGTCCCGGGCTACACGCGGCACCCGGGATCGCGGCACTTCAAAGCGGGGCCGCCGCGCGGCCCCGCTTTGAAGTGCAAGTAAGGACATAGGACGTACCGGTACGTCCTATGTCCTTAAGAGGTTAAAGAGTGTCCGGTCTGCAGAAAAAGACTTAGTAGTGCATACAATAAGACCTTGTGTGGGGGGTGCATGAACCGAGTTTTAGAAGATCAAGGACCATCCTTCATTAGAAACATGAGAGACATGGTTAGGCGAGAAATCAGGGTAGGTAGAAGTATCTTATCACATCCTTTTCAATTTCACTTTAGCTCCCCCTACCGGAGTACTTATTGTTGTATTTCTGCAGGCCTCCTTACCCTCTCGCTCCACTTCCTCTGAGACACCTGAAGTCAGCATAAACCCACCTCCTGACTCTCAGCCACTTGTCATTGCGGGACCGAGTCAGCAGATGGATCCTTCTCCAATAAATGAGGAAGATCAGGATCTATCAGTTGAGGCGGACGATCAGGGCGAATTAGTCTCTGAACCAGAGGAGGCCTCAGGGGAGGATTCGGCTGGGTCCCTATTGCCAATTGAATCCATAGACTCTCTCATTAAGAATGTCAGATTAACTATGGAGATAGACGATACGCCTCAACCAAGATCCGTACAGGACATAATGTTTGAGGGGTTAGCCCCAAAAAAGAGGCTGGTGTTTCCAGTACACCAGAGTATTAAGACTCTTATCGGTCACGAGTGGGCCAATCCAGATCGGAAGTTCTTTATCCCTCGGGCAGTAAGTCTGGTGTTACATCCATCCTTGGGAATATACTGAGTAGTATGACACTTATATTGATTCTAACCTTTTCTATTTTTTAGTACAAAAGGAAGTATCCTTTCAGTCAGGAGGACTGTGAATCCTGGGAGGGGGCTCCCAAGATAGACCATCCGGTTGCGAAGATCTCAAAAAAGAACGCGCTACCCTTTGAGGATACAGCAGTGCTTAAAGACCCTCTAGATAAGAGAGCTGATATCTATTTAAAAAAGTCTTGGGAAGCCTCTACATCCGCATTCAAGCCTTTGATTGCGACGACTTCAATAGCCAGATCACTAAAGATGTGGATGACTGAACTAAAGGATAAGGTCAAGGAAAGTAATCCAAGCCAGGAATTTAACCAGGCTTTTACTACAATTGACAATGCAGTGTCATTTATTGCAGAAGCATCAGCAGATGCCCTAAAACTGTCAGCAAGATCAGCGGCCCTTTCCAACTCAGCCCGGAGATCTATATGGGTAAAAGAGTGGAAAGGTGATACCACATCAAAGGCCAAGTTGTGTGGAGTCCCATGTGAAGGGAAGCTGCTATTTGGGTCAGCCCTGGAGTCTATACTAGAAAAAGCCTCTGACAGAAAAAAGGGTTTTCCTCTTATACCCCAACAGACCAGTAGACCATTCAGGGGAAGAGGTAGGAGACCTAGGGGTGGAAATGTCAGTAGTAGAAAAGATTGGCGACCTCAGAAGAAGAATAAGGGTTTTCTCTTTCCCTCTTCTGACAAAAAGGCCCCTCAATGACATGAGGTCCCTGTGGGAGGGCGTTTAACCTGTTATTTTTCACAGTGGTGTACAATTTCTGGTAGCACTTTTGTGTTGGATACAATAAAATTTGGCCTTAAAATCTCCTTTTCGTCCTCCCCAGGGGAAAGATTTGTATGTACTGACCTGTCATCAGATCCTGACAAACACAGGGCTCTTCTAGCTGAGATCCATTCCCTTTTGAATAAAAAAGTGCTTGTTCCAGTTCCCAGGGAGCAAAGAGGAACGGGGTTTTACTCCACTTTGTTTCTTGTGAAAAAGCCCAATGGTTCATATAGAAAGATAATTAATCTCAAGCCACTGAACAGGGCCCTTACTTACGAGAGGTTCAGAATGGAGTCAATATCCTCAGCCATTCTGAATCTCTCGGAAAACTGCTTTATGGCCACCATCGATCTCAGAGATGCTTATTACCATATCCCTATGCATCCTGACCATTACAGATTTCTGAGGGTGGCAGTAAATATGGGCTCTGAGATTTCACATTTTCAGTTTACAGCCATGCCGTTTGGTATCTCTCAGGCTCCTAGAGCATTTACCAAGGTGATGGCAGAGGTCATGGCACATATCAGGGAAAGAAATATCATTATTATCCCCTACCTTGATGACTTTCTGATTGTTAACAATTCTCAGATAGCTCTAGATATAGATATTAAATTCATAGAGTCAGTTTTTTTCTCTCTAGGATGGGAGGTCAATGAGGAAAAATCCAACAAAACGCCTAGCCAGCGGTGTAAATTTCTGGGTATCTACTTAGACTCCAGGGTTCAAAAGTCCTTTCTTCCAGAGAATAAGATCTTACAGGTCCAGACAAGAATCAGACAACTCTCTGCTAACCCCCTTACTACTATGAGGTCAGCCATGTCACTATTAGGACTCTTAACCTCCTGTATCCAGGCAGTACCGTGGGCACAATATCACACCAGAAGGCTCCAATGTCAGATTCTGTCTGAGTGGGATGGCGTAACTGATTCTCTAGATTTCCCTCTTCTTCTATCTCCACAGACTTTAAGATCCCTGTCCTGGTGGGAGCAACGGGAACATCTAGACAAGGGTCTTCCTTGGAATATTACAGAAGTAAAGACCATTACAACAGACGCCAGTCCTTCGGGATGGGGGGCCCATACAGGACCACTTCTTCTACAAGGAAAATGGAGCCCGGAAGAAGCCAGAGAGTCCCAGAACGTACGGGAATTAAGAGCAGTTTTTCTCTCTTTAATACAGGCACTACCAGAGCTTCAGGGGAAGAACGTAAGGGTACTGTCAGACAGCGCGGCAGCAGTAGCCTACCTCAATCACCAAGGGGGAACCAGGTCTACCGACCTGATGAGGATCACACACCATATCTTCAGGTTGGCAGAACCTCATTTTCTTTCTCTGACAGCACTACACCTGAAAGGATCAGACAATGCAGCAGCGGACTTCCTCAGCAGGAACGAACTAAAACAGGGAGAATGGGAGCTATCCCAGGAAGTTTTCCATCAAATCTGCAGACTCTGGGGGACCCCGAAAGCAGACTTGTTTGCCACCAGGGCAAACAGAAAAGTAAGAGAATTTTATTCCCTGTCTCAGAAGGACAACCCCGCAGCCATAGATGCACTGGCACAGGATTGGGGAGGCGGTCTCCTTTACGCCTTCCCACCGATCAGGCTTCTCTCTCGGGTGATACGCAAAATCAGGCAGGACAAAGCAGATGTCATTCTGGTTGCACCCTTCTGGCCCAGAAGGGTGTGGTTCGCCTGGTTGAGGAGACTGTCGGTAGCAGACCCCTGGGTACTTCCAGAGACACGGGATCTCCTACACCAGGGACCAGTACTTCACCCGACAGCACAGAACCTTCACTTAACAGCCTGGCATGTGAAAGGCAGCTTTTAATTGACAGAGGGCTATCCCCTCAGGTAATATCCACCCTTTTGGCCAGCCGAAAGAGGGTTACATCAGCCATTTACCTGAGAACTTGGAAGGCCTTTTGTAGGTACGTGAACCAGCCAATCAATGTGATTGCTCCTCCTAATATTCCACTAATTCTGGACTTTCTGCAGGAGGGTCTTAACAAGAACTTGAGACCAAGCACTAAAAAAGTTCAAATTTCAGCCCTTAGTGCGCTTTTTGATTTCAGATTGGCTGAACATCCATGGGTCAAAAGGTTCACAAAAGCTGCAACTAGACTGGCTCCCAGTATAAAATCCAGACTCCCTCCATGGGACTTGAATATAGTGTTATCAGGACTGACCATTTCTCCATTCGAGCCAATGTTAGAATTACCTATCAGGCTGCTATCCTGGAAACTTGCCTTCTTGCTCGCTATCACATCAGCCCGAAGGGTTAGCGAGATCAGAGCCTTCTCCATCAACCCTCCATACATGACAATTAGGGACGACAGAATTATCTTATCTCCTGACCCTGACTTTCTCCCAAAGGTGGTATCCAATTTCCACAGGTCTCAGGAGGTAGTTCTTCCCTCATTTTGCATTAATCCATCCAACGACAGAGAGGCAGCCTTCCATACATTGGACGTTAGGCGTATTCTGTTACACTATCTGGAGGTCACTAGGGATTGGAGACAGACTGATAATCTCTTAATATCCTTCCAGGGAAAGAACAGGGGTAAGGCAGCTACCTCACAAACCATCGCTAGATGGGTAAAACAAGCTATAGGGGAATGCTATAGATCCAGTGGAAGGGATATCCCCGTAGGATTTGGGGCACACTCCACCAGAGCAGTAGCCACTTCCTGGGCACAGAGGGCATCTGTTACACTAGAGCAGATCTGTAGAACCGCTACTTGGAGCACTCCACACACCTTCTTTAAACATTATAGGCTACAACTGTCCTCAACTGAGGACTTGACGTTTGGTAGAAGAGTGCTTCACGCAGTAGTCCCTCCCTAGGCGGGGGAAGAAATTCCTAATCTAATCTCCAGGGGTGCCGTCATAGGGCAAGAAGAGAAAACAAGAATTACTAACCGGTAATGTCTTTTCTTTGAGCCCATGACGGCACCCCGCCTAATACCCGCCCTTGAAAAAAAAAAAAAAAAAAAAAAAAAAGATGGGACATACCTTGACGGAGTTAATGTATGTCTAAATGTATATACTTTATTTAAAAAAAAAAAAAAAAGAGAGATATGTTTGTGTGTGTGTATATATATATAAAGATGTATATGGAAGTGAATATACACAAATGAATAGATGCAAATATTAGATGACACAGATGGTATGTTATGTTGTGTTTGTTAAAAAGATTCGCTCCTAGGATCCTTGCAAAGAACTGGTGTTGGAGAGAGGAGGCGAGTCTTTAAAGGTCCAGTGTTCTGTTTCCTGTCCAATGGGAGTAGGAGGTGGTCCTCTCCAGGGGTGCCGTCATGGGCTCAAAGAAAAGACATTACCGGTTAGTAATTCTTGTTTTTTTATAGATTTTTGATGGATAACCCCTTTAATATAAAAACACATAAGAGGGTCGGTAATGTAAAAGTAATCTAGAGTTACAGACCCTGCTTGAAACTAATAAAATGATTTCCTTTAAATAATTATTTTCCCAGGACTAAACACAACTCACTAGCATATGGTTTTGTCATATTTACAAAACTTCCATTGTGTCTTGGAGGGCTTGGAAGGACATGGAGTGACATCTATGTGTGACAGAAAGTTTTTTCCAGTTTTATTTTTGGCAAGTAATTAGAGATTTGTAATTTACTTCTGTAAAAAAAACAAAAAAATGCAAGTCTTCCAATACTTATCAGCTGCTGTATGTCCTGCAGGAAGTGGTGTATTCTTTCCAGTCTGGAGAGCAGGGGAGGTTTTCTATGAGGGTTTGATACTGCTCCCAACAGTTCCTGCCATGGACAGAGGTGGCAGCAGAGAGCATTGTGTCAGTCTGGAAAGAATACACGACTTACTGCTGGTAAGTACTGAAAGACTGGAGATTTTTTTTTTATTAGAAGTAAATTACAAATCTCTGGCACTTTCTGACACCAGCTGATTTGAAAGATTTTTCCCCCCACTGGAGTACCCCTTTAATTTTGCCATTTCATAACGTATGGCTGATTCCAGAACTCCAATAAAGCTAATAGTATATTTTTGAAACACAGGAGAAAATAAAAACAAAGTGAACAAGTTACAGACACAATGCAGATGTTTGAAGTGGAAACAGTACCCTTCAAAGGAATCCTGATGCATGTAACCTAGGGGAGGTTCAGTCCGTATTATCCTCACTGCAGTGTACAGCATGTATAGAGAAGATATGGCAACAGTACCACATAAAGCAGTAGTTAACCATACTTGATAAAAGCTGAGGTATACAGCCAAAACATTTGCAGTAAACCACCAGGATTTGAACCACTGTTTTACGTGGTGCTGACGCCATTTTTCTCTCTACACGGTCTACAATATAAATGTCGTCCTGATGAAAGTCAACAAATCAAATTTGGGAATTTGGGGCAATATTGTGCTATAGAGGGGCCCTGAAGATGTTGAAGCTTGTGGCCTTATGTATACACTATAGCATATATACCCACTGAATGTAGAGTCAAACATATTACCATGGCGCTAGTTAAATAGAAATCTTTCCACTAACTGTTAGGGTGCCTTCACACCTACCGGATCTGCAGCGGATGCAGTCCCATTCATCCCTATAACACACACTTGCAGCGGAATTGATATCACGCTTTGAGTATGTGCCGCCCCCAAGAGCATACATTACCAGCTCGGTGACGCGGCTGCATGTGAGGCTCCAGGCTCTGGTCCGGCTTAGCCAATCAGTTAACTTTCCTACCATGTAGCCAAATTCTTTTTTGGCATAAAAGACTGAACTTGAAATTGCCACCTACTGCAGTACTGTGAAGGAGATTTACCATCCCTGGGGGTTTCCTCACACACATTTTCTGTCTGGTGTTTTTTCAAGCAAAAAAAAAAAAAAAATTAAATGCCATAAAAAACACCAATGCAGCGCATGGTGTTTTCTTTCACAGGTTTGCATTTTTTCTGGTATTTTTTTACTTTACATGTGAATGAGGTTTAGGCGTTTTTCTGTGAACTTTTCTGAACTGTTTCTTTCCCTCTGCCATCACATGACCTAGCTGCTGGACCACAAAAAGGTGACAAAAACACCAGTATAAAAAAAAAAATACACACAACAATAGAATTTTCAAGACAACCAGAACAATCCCATTGAACTCCCATTGGGAGAAAAAAAAATGCCACCGTTTGCAGAAAGAACTCCATACCCTCAGCATACGGAGTTTTGGAAAAAACTGCCGCAGAGCCTCAAAAGCGCCACATGTGTTATGCATATCATAAACTTTCATTGATTCCCACCTAACATCTAATCTGGGCACCGGCATTTTTGCAAACAAACAAAAAAAACAAAACACGCCATGGCAATTTTACTGGCGTCTTTCCAGGATATTAAGGCAGTGTGAAGCTAGCCTGACAATAGTAGCAAAGGCTTTAAGATGGGTGGGTTTTAAGTGACTAAACATCTTAAGCTGAAGCCTGTCAGGCAGATATATACTCACGTTATATACTCATGCTCCCTAGTTGGCTGATCACTTTAGTTCACAATGTCAAAAAATAACCGGTTGCACTTTGAATGTGTAATAAATGACAGGCAGCTAGTGGCTCATTAAAGGAAAGGGCTTCAACCCTGTAAAGGTCCCTTTACATTACATAATTTTGCTGCAGCAAACAAGCACCAATCATCGAGATCAGCCCTCATCCTTCACACGGGAAGAGAAATGAAGCAGCTGGGCTGCAGGGACAATCCTTGTATCGTTTGTTTAGCCATAAAAACTGACAGCACTGATATACATATACACAGCAGTCCATACTTATTTTGTGGGCTGCTGCTGCTGTGATCTGGCATCCTGTTATCTGCATCTCCTGCCCAGCCACTGTGTCTTCAGGACTCACCTCCTCTAGCTGTCAATCATTCTGGATGAGGCGGGGCCTGAAGACAGCAGCTAGATGGCAGAGGAGGAGAACAGGATGTCGGATCACAGCAGCAGCAAACTAAGTAAGTATGTACTGCTGTCAGGGCCGTATTAACAACTGCTGCTGCCCTAGGCACTAAACCTGAAGATGCCCCATCTTCACACTCCGATTGGCCATACCAGACCTGACCAATACCACCATAACCCCCACCCCCCTGGAAAAGACACCAGATTTACTGGCAAGTGTGAACAGGAGGTGGGAGACTAAAGAAATAAAAACAAAAAAAAAAATAGTTTTTTTCCTCCCCCCCTGCTCCCTGGTGCTGCCCCCTTGCAAGATGCTGCCCTAGGCACCAGACCACGGGTGCCTAGTGGTAAATACGGCCCTGACTGCTGTATGATCTGGAAACTAAATACATATCTGTGCTGTCAGTTTGCCCTTTTTGTTATCAGCCACACATCCCCTGTGCGGCCAATAACAATAAATTTTGAAGCCTCCTATAAAAGACATGATCAGTCTAGGATTGGGTGGTTTCCTGGTCTTCAGCTGATCGCTGTCACTTTTACACGGGCCAATTATCGTCTATAGGACCATTTCTTGCAAGGCTATATTCGACTTGTGTAAATGGCTCTTAGATGAGTGCTGAGATTTCATGCTATTGCATACATTCACTTGAAAGGCAGACCAGGAAACTTTTTTTTTTTTTTAGTAATGACACAATTAAAAAAAAAAAAAAAAACACACACTGTTGATAAAAAAGGCTACTTTTTATACTTACCTTTCCCTTTATGCAGCCCTTCCTTGTTTTTATTTTATTGTCTGTGAACCACCCAGCATAAATGTTTTGCCTCTCTAGTAAAATATTCTTTTCTTTCTCCTTTGTTTGCTTATATTTAAAACTAAGTAGATATTGGACTTGACGCATAGTCGAGTTATGTAAACTGCAGACTAGATTGACTGCCAATGGTCATTCTGTGTTATATAAGACAATGATATTGGTTGAATTGAGTACATTCAGATCTTGTTTTCAACTTCAATCCATCATGAAGCACATCTACAGCCAGTCAAAAAAAAAAAGAAAAGGGGTGATCTGAATGCAGCCTCAGAAAAAGTTGCACTTATAAGTATCTACCACCAGAGGGGGCAAAAGCACTTGTAAATATAAACTATACTATTGCACAAATGCTTTATTCTGTAGTAGATTTGATGGATTTTGCCCGCAATAAATTGTGAGATGCTGTATGCAAAACTTCATAGAGGGTTATCCTTTAAAGCGACTCTGTACCCACTATCTGCCCCCCCCCCTTCCCCAACCGCTTGTAACTTTAGATAGCTTCTTTTAATCCAAGATCTGTCCTGGGTTCCTTTCGGCAGGTGATGCAGTTATTGTCCTAAATAACTATTTTTAAAGGGGTTATGCAGTGCTACAACAACATGGCCACTTTTGCACCACTTTTGTCTCCAGTTTGGGTGGGGTTTTAAACTCAGTTCCATTAACTGCAAACCACACCTGAACTGGAGACAAGAGTACGGCAAAAGTGGCCATGTTTTCTAGCGCTGGATAACCCCTTTAAACTTGCAGCCCTGTGTCAACTTAGCGTGGCCTAGAGTGTGTATGTATGCCCTAGGATTGCACTGCCCCTCCATCCCTCCTCATCACTAGGAACGCCCCCAGGCAGGATTTTTCCTATTTATCCCTTGTGTGAACACTGCACAGGTGCCTTAACAATCCAGCTCATGTGCAGTGTTCACACAGGTGATGAATAGGAGGAATTGTTCTAGGGGCATTCCTAGTGATGAGGAGGGTGGGGAGGAGGGATTGAAGGGTGTCGCAATCCTAAGGCATGGGTGCTCTAGGCCATGCCAATTTGACCCAGGGCTGCAAGTTTAAAAGTTGTTTTTTAGGACAATAACTGCATCACCTGCCGAACAGACCCCAGGACAGATTTTGGATTAAAAGCAGCTATCCAAAAGGTACAAGTGGTTTGTGGGGGGCAGACTGTGGGTACAGAGTCGCTTTAGATGGGGGTTTCGCAAACATGATCTGTAAGGCTTCCCCTGTCCACAATCACCATAAGATATGGTTTACCCATGTTGTAGAGCTTAAAGAGTTTTCATTGAATCCAAAACCTTCTTTTTCCTCAATAGGTGATGGCAGGGACCCAGGAGCATGCACATTTACACATGCGCAGGAGCCTTCCATCTTGTCAATCTGACAGATGCAATAATTACCGGCTCCGGTCAGCTCCAGGCACTAATGTTCTGCTGCTGTCTGGATGTCAGACAATATGTAGCTGTATAAAGGCCCTATTACACGAAACGATCATCGGCTGTATTCAGACAATAATCATCTCATGTAATAGAAGACAACGATCAGCCAACATGCATTTAGATAGCAACGATCTGCTGCAGTCACTGGTATGGGAGCGTCGGCAGCCCCCACCCCTGCAGCATCCTGCGCAAATGGGGAATGAGGAGCAAGCGAGCACTGACAGTGCTAGTTTGCTCCTCTCCGTTGCCCTATGTAATAGTTAACATTCCTCTCCTCCAGGCTTTCAAAGTATCCTCCCCTCTGCTTCACATCGCTATGAAACTTCTGACAGTTCTGACAGTTTAACAGTAATGACATCACAGACAGAAATGTAACCTTTTGTTTGTATGTCCAATATATGAAGAAAAAAAGAAAAACATTGTGTCACAGAGGTGTGGTCAGGGCCCTGAGGTGCCCCAGGCTGTATTGCCTCTCCCTATAACCAGCCATGACTGACAGGCAAGGCTCTCTGAGCTGTGCTGGAATCCCTTCCCACATCATTCCCATCTGGGTTGTGGTGGGATTGTAAACAGTGCAAACCAAATGAACACCACGTGTACAGGATTTCAGCGGGGTCGGAGAGCCTGTCTGTCATAGCTTGAGGGATAGAAAGGGTGGTTCAATGGGGTAGGTAGAGGTAACGCAGCCAGAGGAACTTCAGTTTGGCAAGACATATCAGCCCCACTGTTATCTTGAGTTGCAGCCTAATTTTCAGTGAATTGAGTTGTAACGCCACACATAAAAAAGGCTTATTTCTTTTGCAATTATTAGACTTTGGAATAAGAGGACCGCAGGGATATGCAACCAAAATCTTAAGGCTGCATTCACATGTTCTGCAAAGCTGTCCATGCACACAGATAAATTTATAGACCATTGCTTTGTATTGGGCTATTCACATGTTCAGTGTTTTCACAGATCTCCAATCCATTCTGTTTAACAATATATCATAACTCGGAACAGATCTGTGTTTTTCACGGATGTACACCGTTACATCCATGTTCATCCGGGAAAAACACGGATGCCTTGTGATCAGTGTAATTTAAAACGCTTAAAACTGATCCGTGAAAAACAACCAGACACGGATTCAAGCACGGACGGTTCTGCATGGATCAAGGAGGTAGCTAGCAGACTACATTCACAGACCAGGAAAAACACTGAATGTGTGAATGCCGCCTGAAGCTAGGTTCTATATGAGTACTCAGGCAGGGAGAGGTACACATTAATAGAAATTTTTAAGTAATGGAGATTATCTGACACATTTTCGAAGCCAAAGCCAGGAATGGATTTAAAAGAAATTTGAGAAGCAATCTCAGACTTTATGTCCTGTTCTCTGTTTATATTCTGTTCCTGGCTTTAGCTTCAATAAGAATCTCTCTGTGCAGTGGCGTAGCTATAGGGGTCGCAGGGGTCACCATGGCAACCGGGCCCCTACGCTAGGGGGGCCCGCAAGGCCCCCCTTGCCACTTCCTCCTGTGCTCCCCCAATCCGGGGGGGCCGCGGCAGGGGCCCCCGGCCCGGTTTCCCCCATGCAGTTAAACGGCCACGGCCGCCGGACCTCTTTAAGTTCAGTGAGCTTCCGGGATGCCGGCCCTGACCGGAAGCTCACTGATACAGGACCGCGGCGCCCGGACTTCTCCTCGCTCCTCCTCGGCAGCTGACATGTGACGTCATCACGTCACATGTCAGCCGCCGTGCAGTAGAGAGGAGAAATCCCGGCGCCGCGGTCCTGTATCAGTGAGATTCCGGCCAGGGCTGGCATCCCGGAAGCTCACTGAACTGAAGAGAAGCTGCCAGGCCTGAGGGGGATCAAGGATCCAGGTGAGGTGAGTTTATTTTGTTTTTTTCATTTTTTACATAAATGTTGCGATGTGGGGGGCTGCACAAGGGGTCTATACTGTGGGGGGGGGGGGCTGCACAAGGGGTTTTTACTATGAGGGGGGCTGCACAAGGGGGTTTTACTATGAGGGGGGGCTGCACAAGATTGCTGACATGGAGGAGCATGTAACCATGCCCTGCCTCCCAGTGGCCACTTTTGAGCCTGTATTTGCCAATAGAGAACACTGTAGGTGGGCATTGTCGCATGCTCCTCCCTGTCTGCCATCTTATAGACAGAATCGCCACAGAGCAGGACAGCTCAGCCTGGAGGAGGAGAGTCTGATTTTAGCTCTATGGGGTACACAGGAAGCTGCTGTTAATTAATTCTGTGAATACACTTGTACACTGAGCAAGTTTACTATAAAGTGGCTAACCCCTTTAAAGCTACTCTGTACCCACAATCTGCCCACCCCAAACCACTTGTACCTTCAGATAGCTGCTTTTAATCCAAGATCTGTCCTGGGGTCCGTTCGGCAGGTGATGCAGTTATTGTCTTAAAAAAAAAAACTTTTAAACTTGCAGCCCTGTGCCAAACTGGTGTAGCCTAGAGTGACTATGCATTAGGCTTGCACCACCCCTCCGTCCCTCCTCCCCACCCTCTTCATCATTAGGAATGACCCAGGCAGGTATTCTCCTATTCATCAGCTGTGAGCACGGCACATGGGCAGGATGGTTAAGGCACC
Organism: Dendropsophus ebraccatus; assembly: GCF_027789765.1. NCBI lineage: Eukaryota > Metazoa > Chordata > Amphibia > Anura > Hylidae > Dendropsophus > Dendropsophus ebraccatus. The sequence goes on along the minus strand of NC_091458.1, from coordinate 120,726,415 downwards.
TGTGCAGTGTTCACTGCAGAGGAATAGGAAAAATCCTGCCAGGGGCATTCCTAATGATGAAGAGGGTGGGGAGGAGGGACGGAGGGGTGGTGCAAGGTTAGGGCACAGATACTCTCGGCCAAGGCAGTTTGACACAGGGCTGCAAGTTTAAAAGTTGTTTTTTAAGACAATAGCTGCATCACCTGACGAACGGACCCCAGGACAGATCTTGGATTAAAAGCAGCTATCCGAAGGTACAAGTGGTTTGGGGGGGGGGGGGGGGTGAAGGGGGGGGTGTCAGATTGTGGGTACAGACAGGGCCGTATTTACCACTAGGCACCCGTGGTCCGGTGCCTAGGTCAGCACCTTGCAGGGGGGCAGCGTGCTCCCGTTCAGACTTGCCAGTAAATCTGGTGTCTTTTCCAGGGGGGTGGGGGGTATGGTGGTATTGGTCAGGTCTGGTATCGCCAATAGGTGCGTGAAGATGGGGCGTCTTCAGGTTTAGTGCCTAGGGCAGCAGCATCTGTTAATACAGCCCTGGGTACAGAGTCACTTTACGCATACCCCAATTCATGAATGAATCTGAATCCTTCTGTGCACTATTGCATGTAGTCCATTATTTGTGCGCTAACAACTTTGTTCAGCCATATTTTCTCATATGAGCTAATTTAAGTCTTTTGGTTGTAATTCATATAAAGCTAAATGATCGGCTTTTGAATCCCAAAGTCTACCCCCCACTCATAAAGGGCCATGGATACAGCCCAGGGACTGCCTGGAAAACATAGATACAGACCATTTCCCAACAGATACTCACAGGGGTGTAGCTAGGATTTATGGGGCCCCATAGCAAGAAAGTGTATGGGTCAACCCCCACCCCCCAGGCTGCTCCGGGGCCTAAGTTTTTAGTTACAGAGCCAAGATGTTAAGACACAACACGCTCAGCTTAGATGCATAAAATTCCAGGTAACCATTGGAATTTTTTTACTGTAAATGGCAAAGAAAACAAGACATAGCTACACAATATGTAGGTATATATTTAGAACGTTTCTAGACTTTTCACTTGAGCCCCTATTACACGAGACGACTGAGAGGAGCAAACAGGCACCGTCAGCGCTCTCTTGCTCCTCGTTGCCAGTGGGTGAGTACAGGGGGGCTGCAGGGAGCTGCCCAGGTGATCACTAGATCGACCAGGCAGCCCATAGCAGATAGCAGCGGTCTGCTGCAGATATATTAGTCGCTTGTCTTTCAAGATGTTAAAAGACGAATTACTGCAACGATCAGCTGACATCGTTCATGTCGGCTGATCATTGCCTTCTATTACATAAGATGATTATCGGGCAAATATTGTTTTGTGTAAAAGGGCCATTAGAGTTAAACTGATATATATATATATTTTTTCAACGTGGAGGGTTTCCTCTAAATTTTACAATCTACTAACACTCCCTGTGAAAGTACACAGGTACACTTGCATATTTTCATTTTATTTTAGAAAAATGGCTTATCAACAGTTGGAGAGGCACTAGTCGCAGACTAATAATGTGTATGTGTAATATATATATATATATATATATATATATATATATATTACACATACACATTATTAGTCTGTGACTAGTGCCTCTCCAACTGTTGATAAGCCATTTTTCTAAATTAACTGTCTAGGCTTTGCGCTGGGCTACAGGTAGCACTGTAGCCTTGCAGCACTGGGGTCCTGGGTTCAAATCCCACTAAGCGCAACATCTGCAAGTAATTTATATGTTCTCTTTCTAGTTGCATGGGTTTCATCCCATAGGGTGGGTTCACATAGAGGAATTCTCGCGGATAAACTCAGCGCGTTTCCGTTGGGTCCATAGACAGCATTCTATGTGCCATGTCAGTTCTTTCGGCGGAATCAGCTGGCCCATAGAATGGTGTCTATGGAGCCGGCATAAAGGTGTGCGTCCGTGAGTGTGTACAGAGTTTATACGCGCAAATTCTTCAATGTGAACCCACCCATACCCCAGAAATATACAGATAGGCAATTTCGATTGTGAGCCCTAATAGGGACAGGGACCAAAAGCGGCAAATGTTTATGCTGTGGAGTGCTGCGGAATCAATTGGTGCTATATAAATAATGGAATTATTATTTGCCATGTGATTAGCATAACCAGGCTTCATCACAAAGCAAAGCCCAGACAGACATCCAAGGCAAAATTAAAGAGACCAATTAATCCATTAGTCTCTAATTATGTAAACAAAGAAACCAAAACTGCAAATGTGAGAACCCGGCCTTACAAGCTTAATATGGTCTACTACTTTCATACGAGAATTGTGTGCAGTAAATATAATTACATAAAAGGGTAAACTGAGAAGCAGCTCACACTGAGGTTTTCATTTACCATTACGTGTATAGTAGAACAAAAGCTTTTAGCTTTTTACATCTAATATTACAGAATGGTCATGTAGTAGAAATTTAGTTACACCCACACTTCACCAATGTTTGGTCAATATGGGATTTATGCAAAGGAAGAATACACTAATATGGAATAACAATAAAAACTCCCGACTAAATGTGTCAGCAATGTGTAACAAAAAAAACAGACCCCTTACATTATAGGTGTCCTAACAGCAGCTCCTTTTAAACATCCCTTTCATGTACGAGCCTATGTGATCGGTATCAAATTTGTAAATCACAAATCAAAAATGATTTTTTTATGCCAGAAAAAAATGCTCAAAAGATCTTGGCCACCAGGTGTCTCCCTTCCCTGCAATCTGCTGTTCACTGCCTGTTGTTAGGCTCAGTGAATCTATATTTACAGAGAAAGCAAAGTGGACAACAGGAGGTGGATGAAGGGCTTAGCTACTGCTGTGTACAAGAGAGGGGGAAGTGAACCTCGGCTATGTGCATGCAATCTATGAGCCTGTCTCCATCCTCCAGAGCATTTACAGTGTCCCTGAGGCTGCCCTTTCATCCAAGCAGTGCATCAGTAACACTTTCTCCCTCCACTTGCCTTCTATATTGCCATATGTATGGTGTACTTTAAGACTTTTCCCCTAGCACAGTGCCAGCCTGGCACGTCCAGTGCATTTTCACCAGCACTTTTTATTGGCATAGCAAAAAAAAATAAAAAATGCTGTGCTGTGGTTTGCCAGACAACAAGGGTAGGAAGTAACTTTGTGTACTACTGGAAAATTAGCCAGCTCTGGTCCCACCTCCTGAAATGAAGAGAATGAAAAATAGCTGTACACCATTACGGGCTGAAAACCAGCAGTGAGTAGCTGAGAAGTAAACCAGGGTAAGACTCAATGAGGTCTTGAACTTTTCACATGTTGTTCAAACAAGTTTAAAGTTTAAGTGACAATAATGCTTTAAGTCCCTTTTTAGGTGCTGTTACACGCAGCTCGAGCACCCGCAGTTAGCACATATGGTTGTGAACACAGACGAGGGCTGGACATGCCGAATTAAACAGGTGAAAGTCCATACACAGCCTGCTTAAGAATCACAAGCTCTAGCCATGGCTACTAGCACTTATGATTTACTGATCATTGTGGACTGCACCGGCCTAGTTTTGCATACTGAAGTGACGGCTGGATCACCATAGAACAATAGAGATGTGCTGGGGTCTTGGAAAGCTAGGTGGCTCAAATATTGGTCTCGATTAGACCACCCCTTTAACCCAGACTAGATTTTTGGTTGCCCATTCATTATACATAGTAATCATTTCCCTTGAGAAGACTATATTTTGGATTATTTTTTGTAGTTATTGATCTTTTGTCACTGCTGGTTAAGGAAGTAAAATTAAAAGGAAAAATAGATACTGTAAACCCGCAGAAACCAAATGCAGAACTGAGTGGACTTCCCTTATATGAAATGTGAGAGCAAAGTTCCTCAGAAATGTTGATTCGTGAGAGCAGAGATGTCGTTTCTTTATTATTAAATGACTAATGCAGTGTTTGCTTTGGAGGTCTGCCAGAATTGTATTGACCCCTCAGCAGCATCATATTCATGCCTCACAAGACAGCATATAGAACCAATCGCCATCACACAGTGCCAAATACTGGTGTGTAGGGGGGAATGGGGGAGGGGCAAAATGTTAATAAGTGTAATGCCACAACCCTCTAGCTGTGACTTGTTTAAACAAAACAACCATAACCGCTTATTCCCACATTCTGCGAAACACAAAACGGCAAAGCCTTGTAGTGCACTCCCTGGCCGGCATCATGTATCAATATGATGCCGGGAGCAGGGAAAGTGCTTGGATATTCGCAACTGCTTCATTACAGTGCCGGTTCCCTTTAACACAGTGGACAGCATATTGGCCCCAACCAACCAACCAACCAACGTACTCTCCCTTCCCACCAGGAATAAAAACGTTGCACAGAAATAACTTTTCCTGGTGGATAATCGGCCTCTATCAAACACAACTTTAAACACACACATACATACACACATACATACACACACACATTCATTTATAGACCTTGTATCCCTACACATTCATTTATAGACCCTGTATCCCTACACAAGGCCCCAACCACCATAGAAAACATATTTGCACATTAAACGGGATGGACTTCCCCCGGGGCCACAAACAGAAAACCATCCAGAAAATGGGTAATTGAAGTAAAGCCTGTTTCATGGTGCACCACCCACTCCAAGAGCTGAAAACGTCATAGCGGTGGCAGGATATGGGACAGTCCCTGGACAAGCACATATTGTAATTGAAGCTGCCTTCTAAGTGACAACCAAGAAGGTGGTAAATCTGGGTGTACCGGAAGCAGCCAGAAGGCAGACCAGGTTTGGCCATAAGGGCACCTCTGCCTGCATGTCTCATGAGGGAAATCGCCATGTGAAGAGTCTCATAAGTAACTGAGAAATCCTGGGCAGATAAGCCATCATTCACAGAAGGGCCCGTAGGGAGGGACAAATGGTGGACAAGTCAAAACTTGCCTTCCTCTTTCTTTGGGACCACACCCAGTGGGGAAAGGGAGTTCAGAATTATGCTGGGTTTCCACGGAGCGATAATTCGCCCGATCGTACGATTAACGACTTCGAAGTAACGATTTTTCTTTTATAATGATCAGCGTTTAGACGGAACGATATATCGTACGGAAAGTTTGTTTTGCGATCGCTTAGCCTATCTCGCACATAGGTAAGATAGGTGAACGACTGTTTACACAGTACGATCTGCAAATTTTTTGCAAACGACGATTTAAGAACACGTTCAAAGATCAAAGTGAACGATTTCTCGCTTGTCGTTCGATCGTTCGTTGCGTTTACACGTACGATTATCGGTCAAATTCGATCGTTATCGTGCAAATTCGCACGATAATAATTCCGTGTAAACGCAGCATAAGGGCCTGCAATGCGGCCTAACACTACCTGTCTAATTATATCCGGGACCGATTTTAAATTATTGGCAAAGACCAGAATAAGCAAACGGTAAACTGAAGACCCAACCTTAATACCTCTGCTGTTCCCGATTGGGGTAATGGTCTAACCAAGGAGCCATAGCAAGTAAGCTCACCGGGCTCCTTGGGTTCAGAACCAAAGGGTTTTGCGCCTGGTGGCATCAAGGGTCTCGGGCAATGGGTTGCTGCGTGTGAGTCCTCGCATGCCAAGCACTTGTGTTTACATTTACAAAGCCTGGCAAAGTTGCATTGGCCCTTATAAGAGAGCCAGCAGGCTCCAGGGTGATGGATAGCCACAGGTCCCAAAGGGGCTGATTTTGTGACACCAAAAGCCAAAGCCATACATCAGTGGCCATGTTATCTAGGCAACCATCAAAGCAACAAGTACCCCAAAAGAAAGCATCCCTATGTACCCGCTAAAGGAGGCGGCAGCTGAGGGGAGGGGGACACGGCTAGCACCCCAGAAGATAATTTGCCCATAATCATCTGCAATGAAGGAAGAATCTCATCCCCAGATGGGGAGCACCACCACGGGAACCTGGAACACATGTGGCTCCTTCAATCACTGGAGTGACAACAGGAGCGGCATTGTCTGTACCCAGCGGAGCTTCTATGGCGCCCAGTGCGGATGATGACAAAGAGGATCTCCGTTTGCTGATCCTTCAGTGATGTCGCCGGGAACTGGATCAAGGATCCATATCAGTTGAGGGTGGCATAGAGATGGGCATCAGAATAAGGCCTCTCCCCTTCAGAAATGGGTTGGTGCACTACAGGTGCCAGCTACTTAGGGGCACTACAGGTGCCAACTGCTGAGGGGGCAAAACATTAATTACCCCTTCAGTTGGCAGCACTGGGGCAGAATTATTCATGGGGATATTGCCTGCAGTATTTACAAACATTTCTGCTGCAGCAGCAGCTTCCAGACTAGCAGGGGTTAACTCCACAGAGAGAGGGAGAGGGGGAGGGGCGGAAGCCGGCTCAGAGGCAGAGGAGCTGCTGGCATGTGCTCCCATACTGAATGAAGGGGAGAGAGAAGAGGCAGCCAGGCACCGTGCAGGAGCGCCAGGTAACGGGGCAGAGCCCGGTGCGGGGACACGGCGGCGGCGGCGGCACAGGTGAGACACCTCTTATTACTCATGCATGTGCCGGGGCCCCTCTGCAGTGCTCATTCACTATTCCCTGCGTGTAGCAACCGAGCAGGGGATGATGGATGGAGCGCGGATAATGGATGTGTGTAGTCTGCAGCACATACACATTGGATTATCCCTGACCACATACAATATATATATATATATATAATATATATATATATATATATATAATCTCATAGTATAATATACGGTAGCATCACTTCTCCATGTGCATGTCTCATCCTATAATGCAGTGGTAATGTATACAATACTGGGATGAGATGGAAAGTTAGGCAATGGTTGGCAGTGATGCTCCATACACATCATGTGTACTACTGGCTATGGGAAGAGCAGATGAGTCCAGGCAGGATGGTGGGTAATCTCTGGAGGAGGCTGTGTCCTGACTGTATTGGTAGATGAGGCCAGATGATCCTCCTCCAGATGCTCTAATAAACTTGTTAGTCCTGTTACCATTAACCCCTGGCCTCCCAGGAGCTTGTTATTTTAGGGACACATGTCAGAGGGATCAGTCCTGGTCTCAGTAATTCTGGCTACTTCCTCTTCTGCATAGAAGCCACTGGAGTTTATACATGTTATGGACCAGTCCTATTGATGTGCCTTGTTGGTCCTCCCTGATAGTGTGCCGCTCTGGTGAACAGTTCTGTAATTTAGTTCTCTGCTATGTAAAGCTGCCAAACAAGTTGTTTTTGGAGAAGATCATCATATGGCATTTACATTACTGTATACTTCCAATGTTGTTGTGGAAGAGGAGGCTAATATAGATGATAGGAAACTGGTGTATGGATCAGTTTTTTTATACCAGAGCCAAGTCCATGGGATATGTCTAGGAAACCGTGCATATGACAGTATATGAGTGTTGATATAGTGCAGGGGTAGGGAACCTTGGCTCTCTAGCTGTTACATAACTACAACTCCCATCATGCCTGGGCAGCCAAAGCTTTTTCAGGGGTAGGAAACCTTGTCTCTCCAGCTGGTGCACAACTAGAACTACCATCATGCCTAGGCAGCCAAAGCTATATCAGGGGTAGGGAACCTTGGCTGTTGTTACAAAACAGCTACCGTCATGCTTGGACATCCAAAGCTTTAGCTGTCCATGCATGATGGGAGTTGTAGTTTTGCAACAGCTGGAGGTTCCCTACCCCTGATATAATGGAAGAACAGTGCAATCATGACTTCAGCATTGATGGACATACATCTACTCAGCTTTAGCTGTCCAGGCATGATGGGCTTTGTAGTTTTGCAACAGCTGGAGAGCCAAGGTTCCCTACCCCTGATATAATGGAAGAACAGTGGAATTGTGACTTCAGCGTTGACGGACATAAACCTCTGCTCAGTAGCTGAAACTTGATTTTCTTCAAGATTTATCATAATGTGCTAGAAAAAGTCAGTGATGTCTATAGCAAACATTTATGTTAGCTCTTTTACTGTTCTAATGTAGAGATGAGCAGACTTTGATAGTTTGGGTTTGCGTGAATCAGAACAATTGGCAATTAAATCCCACTGGCTGGAGAAGCTGAATGCAGCCAGAGGACTACCTGGAAAACATGGATATGTGCAAACCTCAACTTTCCGCAGGTTCACTCAGCTTTACTAATAAATGTTCATGATGTGAGGCAGATTGGTGTGCCAAGGACTGTAGACCCACCCCAGTGCACCAAACCATCTAACATACCAAAAGGGATATCTGGAAAGCAGGAAAGGTCCTACACTTTCTGCTACCCAGTGCTCCATGTCCTCCGTCTGCCTGTCCATGCTGATAATTTCTGCAGATAAGTGGTGAAGCATGTTGCTACAAGAATTATGTGAATCTGTGGCTGCACGCAGTGAGCAATAGCTGCCCAATGTCACTATAACATCAGGCAGATATTAATCACTGCCCGCAACATGCTCCTACCCCTATTGTATATATCAGCATGAATGGGCAGAGAGCAGAAAAGGTGTAGGACTTTATGCTCTCTGGATAGCCCCCTTTACAAAACAGGATTGCAGAGAAATGGTGCTGAGGATGATAGTAAGGAAACTAGCTTGGTCCTCAGCATCCCTGGCCCTATGGGAACATAGCAGCAGGTTAGATTCGTCTAACTTGTTGTTAGTTTCTAGAGATGAGCGAACCGGGTTTGAGTCAATCCGAATTCGATCGTTCGGCATTTGATTAGCTGGGCTGCTGAACTTGGATAAAGCTCTAAGGTTGTCTGGAAAACGTGGATACAGCCAATGACTATATCCATGTTTTCCACATAGCCTTAGGGCTTTATCCAACTTCAGCAGCCACCGCTAATCAAATGCCGAAAGTCCGGGTTCGGATAGACTCCAGCATGCTCGAGGTTCGCTCATCTCTATTAGTTTCCCTTTAAATAAATGGCTGGGGAAAATCAGCTGATCTTCAGCTGTTGTTGCATAGAAAATGTCAGTTGATACTAACAGCCAATTTACTATTGACTTCAATAGTTTACAGCACAAAAAATAAAAGAGAAAACATATGGTGCATTTACACAGTGATTTATCTGACAGATCTTGGAAGCCAAAGCCAGGAATGGATTTAGAAAGAGGAGATGTCTCAATCTTTCCTTTATGATCTGTTCTCTGTTTATAGTCTGTTCCTGGCTTTGGCTTCAAAAATCTGCCAGATAAATCTCTGTGTAAACGCACCCATAGTCCGATTGTTAATTGACACAGTATTTTGCGATACGCAGCAGATTAGATCTAAATAACTGAACACAGTATCAAATCTGCTGCGTATCTGCTGTGTGTGTTTGTACCCTTAGTGTTTATAAGCCAAAATCAGAATTAGAACCAATGCAATCTGTGTGAAACCTGCAATAGTAGATATATATTTATATAAGTAACAATCTGGGGGTTACTTACTCGCTGAGAACACCATCTCCCGGGTGAGACGGTTGCCACACCACAAATTGCAGTCCCACTTGGTGCTGGAAGTTTTAAACACAGGCGGCTTTGTTCTTCCATCATCGGAAAACACATATAGGCAACACCATTCACATAAACAATATAAATCCTAGGCCGTCTAGCCACTAACTACACAATACAGCTTCCCTACCTGTCACTTTTGAGCCTTATGTTCAGTATCACAAACTGTACACATTTGTCTCGCCAGGCTCTTGTCTGCAGCTCCCACACTGGGAAGCTCTGAAGTCTTTAACAGAGCTCCACCAGGTGCGTTCCTGAGCCTCATCATCTCTCAGGCTGGAGTGGAGTAGATGGACCAGGAGCTGCCCCTGAACCATTCTCTTCACTCTAGAGACAAAGTACTGTGCCACTATATATATCTTTAGTGTACGTTCACACTTACCGGATCCGCAGCTTATTTTCTGCTGCGGATCCGCAGCAGATTTCATTTAAATAACTGAACACAGCACCAAATCTGCACCATCAGATCTGCTGCGGATCCTGTAGGTGTGAACGCACCCTTACGCACTAAAACAATTGAGAATAGTCAGTGTTGTTTTCTGAAGTATGTTTTCCAAAATTACATACCAATAATGTTTGGGACCAGGTAGCCAAACATGTTGTTTCCAGGTCACTTATGATGAATCTGCTTCTAGTTGCTGTCAATTTGATAACTGCCCCAACTTACATGTCCACACTGACTGGATTCACCATGGCTGCAACATGCGCACTAAAGTTTTCAGACCCAAGCCCAGCCCTGGATCCAGTTTTAGGGCCCTTGCTCACTACGGAAATCTCGCCGGTAAGCTCCAGCGGATTCCGTGCACTCGTCCCCGCCATATAGTGCCCCCGCGCTCTCCAGCTTGAAGATCTTCCCGTCCGATAGACTCCATTCTATTCAGCCAGATTCCACTGTCCACCCAAAAAAGAAGCCTATGGGACGGCCGGATGTTCAAGCGGGAGTGCGCACAGAATCCAACGGTGCTTATCCGCCCGTTTTCCTTAGTGTGCATGGGCCCATACTGGGAAAATTCTGAATTAAATTGTTTAAAGGGGAACTCTAGATAGGGAAAATTATTTTCTATAAAAAATACTTTGAAAGTTGTCTCTACCCTTTTTTCCATCAACGGGCAGGCTGTACTCTGCAAAATACGTTCGGACAAACAGTGTGTCCGGCGATCTGGCAGCTCTATTAACACGCTGGATGCTTTAAACTATCCCATTCAAATGAATGGGATCAGTTCAAAGATGCTTTTCTACTGCGTCGGAGGAAAACAACGCCAGATCGCCGGATGAGGGTCAACTCGGCCTTATATAGTTACCTGCTGCATATGTTACTAAAACAATCGCTTTCTAAAAAAATACTTTTTTTCTTTGACCTATACACTGTGGACATGCTTTTTTTTGCATTGCTGATTACACCCTACAGTATAGGAGCACGTTCAGTATTTTAACAAAGTGCATCCAATGACATAATGAGTTTGTTCTGCAACGCTACAAGCTCAGTTCCATTTTCCTGTGGCTTGCTAATCTGAATCCCGCATGCTGACAAGTGCTTCTGTTTTAATTGACACCACGCAGCACAATCCTCATTACCGTTCATGATCATTTTTCTTAGAGATTGTCACCTACCGCTCATCATCCAGTACTTGTTTCTGTTGTATGTAAGGATCAGGTACATCCCCATCACATCAGCTGTCCCTTGTGGCTGCTCCAACCACTGAGCAATATCTGACTCATTAGAAATCCTGTAAATCCACCATTATTCAGAGATTACACCCTAATGGCCTGTCACATTATTTTATCATTTGTAACATTTTTCAGCATTTTGTTTGGGCAGAAGGTTTTGACATTAAGATCGGAGTATTCTGATGCATTAGTAGCAACACATCCTTTGGAAAATGTCATCCTGGTTCTGCGTGACCTTGTGCAATCTGATATTTCTTTGTTCCAGAAGCTGAGAAATGAGACTGTGTGCTCAGCTGGGCGAGGGATTTTATTGGACATGAAAAATATTAAGTATTGAGAAAAATTCCCAGTTATATAATTATACTGCTAAAAGTGAATACGCTCGGCTATGAGAAACAGTTGAGTGATTTTACGTGGGACAGTTTGGATTCCAGATTTTTTTTTTTTACTGCTTCCTGTCATTCTGAGGCCATGCTCACACAGTGTTGTTTTGCAGACGTCTTTTGGTTATTACGGCTGCAAATGATGATGATTATTTGCGGCTGTAATTAAAAGAAGTCCGTTATTTAGACGTTGTTTGGTGTTGAAGATGTCTGACTTCCTTTCTAAGGACTCATCCACACATCAGTTTGTTTTTGTTTGTTTTTTGGGGACCTTAAAAATCAGGATCAGGGATGTACTGTACTGAACCATCAGTATGGGATCAGTGACGCATCAGTTTTACATCACTGATTGTGCATCCGCAAAAATGCATAGCAGGGCAATAAACCAGGATGCTGTTTTATGGACAGAAAAAAATGTGTGAAGGAGGCCTAAGCCACAGAATAATGCAGTCAAATTTCAGAAAAAGTCATTTTTGATCAATTTCTAGTAGTTATTTTTATAATGTATGTTAATGGAAGACAAATTCTAATGGATGGCACACATCTGCTTCCGTTTCTACCATTCATTTTTGCATCTGTTTTTCCCCCCATGAAATGGATATGTTAAAAGGACAGCAAAAACTCAGTGTGAACCTAGCCTTAAAACGCTTCTGACAGAAAGAAATAAGAGATACCAGAAACATGTGGTCCATTTATCTCCAGGTGAACAATCAGTATTGTAACATTTCATTGGTGTGGTAAAGGATGGTGCAGAGATCGTAGCATTATAAATGGCATAGAATAGTAGTGTGGCCCTGTTTCAGATTTAGAATATAAGCTCAAAAGCTTTAAAGGAAAAGTTCAGCAAAAATTTTATTAAAGTATTGTATTGCCCTCCAAAAGTTATACAAATTACCTATATACACTTATTACGGGAAATGCTTATAAAGTGCTTTTTTCCCTGCACTTACTACTGCATCAAGGCTTCACTTCCTGGATAACATGGTGATGTCACGACCCGACTCCCAGAGCTGTGCGGGCTGTGGCTGCTGGAGAGGATGATGGCAGGGGGATGTTTAGTGTCCCTCTAGTGCCCTGTGTCCCCCTTTTATCATCCTCTCCAGCAGCCACAGCCCACACAGCTCTGGGAGTCGGGTCGTGACATCACCATTTTATTCAGGAAGTGAAGCCTTGATGCAGTAGTAAGTGCAGGGAAAAAAGCACTTTATAAGCATTTCTCGTAATAAGTGTATATTGGTGATTTGTATACCTTTTGGGGGGCAATACATACTTTAATAAAAAAATTTTGCTGGACTTCCCCTTTAAAGCAAATGTACCAGTAGGTACATCACTTTAAGATTTTTAGTTCAATAGACTTGTCTATTCCCGGTCACCGGCCCAGCCTGAAGCAGTGAAGGCGGGCCCGTCCACCCCCATTGTGACGTTCTGCCCTCCACTCTGTGACACGGCTCCATTAGAATGAGTGGAACCGCGTCACAGAGGGGAGGGGTTTCATCACACTGGGGGCAGGCGTGCCTGCCTCTTCTACTTCAGGCTGGGCCGGTGACCGAAAATAGACCGCAGGAAATGGCCCACGGTTTAAACAATAGACCGCGGCACCAGCATCCCTGCGTCGGCACCAGTCTATTGATGTAAAAATCTCAAAGCGATGTACCTGCTAGTACATTCACTTTAACTTTGCTTTTTAATATTTTATATGTGACATCTGTATGTTCTGTATCAGAACTAACATCCATATACTGGCAAAGGTAGGAAAGTTTAAGGTTTCTTATCAGTGTTCTCAGCTATTTCTTTGCTTGTTTCAACAAGTGGAAATGAAGGAGTGGACAGCTAAAGCCTGTTTTGTAGTGACAAGTTCCATCATGAATACCAGTCAAAATCTTATCTTGCACTTTGGGTGATCTTATAAGCTTTGTATGTGATGAAGCTAGCGGCAGAATGGTGCTCTGACCAGCCACAATGACCTCATTAATGTTTCTAAACACTCATAAACTTCCTCAATTATACAGTGTCCAGTACTACTAAGGACTCTCATAGTCGCCCTTCACATTCTCAATAACCTCTTTCCTGTGCAAAGTATGTAAACTTTACATTATTATAAACTAAAACCATTCTAGCTTCCTGTGAAGACATTTTATTGTATAATAATATAGTTATGTATATAATGCTTTACTTACGCTTTGTCTCATTCAAGTGAATTACATTTTTAGGTTATGTTTACACAGCGTAAAATATACGGAAACTATAGCAGTAGTTTTAATTTAAAACAATGTCCGGGATGCAGTGAACATAGCTGTCAGTGCAACAACGACCGTAGTACCAATGACCGTAGTACCAACTATAAATGTAATATTTGGTCCCACAGCGGCAATGTAAAATTTATGTATTGCACATAAAAAATGGAATATTAGCTATGAATTCTAGTGTTGGGAATGATCTTGGCCATAGTAGTATAACATAAGTCAGTGCTTCTCAAACTGTGAGGCGGGCCTCACCAGTGAGGCGCCCCCTAGGTGTTGGTGAGGCCCAGCTGGGAAGACAGTTTTCACAATAGTGACTATGATTTGTACAGTCCTTTTGCTGTTTGCAAAAATATCCATTTTAGCAACATTATTAACTTATTTTGTACTTGTTTTATTATATATATAGCTTGGGAGATGGGTGAAAGGCATCCTAGCATTATTTTCAGCTTTTAAATGGACTTTCACCACAGATGGTGACGCCCAGTTACCCTCTTGGTCAGTCTGGTGAGGACCAGGCATTGCCTTGGTCTGTTGGGTGAGGCTCCAATAGAAAAAGTTTGAAAAGCACTGACATAATTATACCTTGTTAATGTCACAGCAGACTTTAAGTAATACGGATAAGGATTTAACTTTCAATCAGCTATGACAACTGATGCCAGACTCTCTTCACAATCGGTGTTGATGCTGTAGGCTATGTGCCTCCTGACATACAAAGCATGGTTGTTTTGTCTAAAAGGTGAAACATAAACATAACAACAAAAAACATAACAAACATTTCCAAGTAAAGGAATTCAGGGCATGGTATCCCAATTATGATGGGATCCGGAAAAATAACATGAGTTATGTGGGAGAGTGTCATGCCCGACATTGGGTAAACTGATAGAGGTTGGGGAAATGAGACAACCATTCAACAAGATCATGTTGCATATTAACTATATTGTCCTTTCACTTGTTATCCTAGGTGAAACAGTCCCACGTTGGGATGCGGTTTTGTGCAAGGACCTGTTAATAAGATCAATAAAACAAAAAACGTTTAGGGAACCTTCTGGGTACTCAGACTTCCAAGACAGGAGCTAAGGTTAAAAACTAGGAGATGCCTTAAAGGGGTTATCCAGTGCTACAAAAATATGGCCACTTTTCTCCCTACTGTTGTCTCCAGTTCAGGTGCAGTTTGCAATTAAGCTCCATTTACTTCAATGGAACGGAGTTTCAAAACCCCACCCAAACTGAAAACAACAGTAGGGGGAAAGTGGCCATGTTTTTGTAGCGCTGGATAACCCCTTTAAATTCTGCACCACAATCTAGTCTAATGCTACATTAACATGGAGCGATAATTCGCCCAATCTAACGATTTAAAGTATTAGGGTGCGTTCACACCTACAGGATCTGCAGCAGATCTGCAGGAGATTTGTTGCTGTGTTCAGTTATTTAAATGAAATCTGCTGCAGAAAATCAGCTGCAGATCCTGTAGGTGTGAACGCACCATTAATGTGTTTTTTATAATGATCAGCGTTCAGACGGAACAATATATTGTTTGAAAAAATCGTTATTGTGATCGTTTTAACATCGCTTAAGCCCATCTCACACATAGGGTGAATTGGTGAAAGACTGTTTACACAAAGCGATC
Source organism: Dendropsophus ebraccatus (assembly GCF_027789765.1). Lineage (NCBI taxonomy): Eukaryota > Metazoa > Chordata > Amphibia > Anura > Hylidae > Dendropsophus > Dendropsophus ebraccatus. Next base: position 120,711,045 of record NC_091458.1, on the reverse strand, counting down.
TGCAAACTTTAAGCAAATGACCAACGATGATTTGAGAACATTATGAAAGATCACAATGAACGATTTCTCGCTTGTCACTTGATCGTTCGCTGTGTTTGCACAAGCTGATTATCGCTCCAATGCAATCGTTATCACTAAAATTCAAACGATAATTGTTCCGTGTAAACACACCATAAGCTTATGGGATTATGGTGTGAGATTGTAACATAATTAAAAGAATGTATCCCATTTTTAAAGAGAAGCTGGCTAAAAGCCCTATTATACCAAGTGATTATCGGCCATATATGGCCGATTATCAGCCGTTACGGCCGATAATCGCTTGATGTAATATTTAGTGTTAAAAGGCAACAATCAGCTGACATGCACTATGCTGGCTGAGCCTTGTCTTTCAACTTGTTGGAAAAATTTAGAACGATAGCGACGATCTGCTGGCCGTCACTCCGTGTAATAATGTGGTGTCCCACTACGGGTGTTGCTCCTATTCACACCCTTTGTAAAAGTCTGTACTTTTCTGTGGTCTTATTGCAGCTACAGTATTACTAGAGATGACCACTAGATGTCGCTGTATTGTGTAACTAAAGTATGGAAGCTGAACGGCTGAAGTATCTCAAGGGTTATTTGTATGTGTATGTACCAGATTCTGTAGGATCTTCTCTTTCTTCTGTCCTATCGCCTCTCTTCTTTTCCATGTTCTGTTGCACTCTTTCCACCCAACCACAGCGCACCTTACATGCTGGTTAGGAAGTTAGTCCCTTGGGTGAAGGAGGAGTCTTAGCTGAGCTTTGGTAGAGAAAGGACGTAGCTCAGATGGCTCTCCACCATGGTTCTGCCTGGGCCCTGGCCCTCTGCCAGGTATCCTCTACAGTCGCAGTACTTAGTCAGTACCCCGCATGGGTAGGACACGGGACAGAGCCCCCTTACCAACTTCTTTCTTGAAGCATCAATTAAGCTGTGTGATGCACTGTTAAACCCTTCAAGAGAGGACTAGCCAACAGATATCCTCAACCCACGCCAAGGAGCACAAGAGAGCCAAAGAGCTAGGAAATGATCCGGGTGGAGCAAAGTTACTAAAGTTCTATGAACTTCATCTCGCAGCGTGGGTGTACATAGGAAATCCTAACCATTCCGCTCATTCCAGGTAACAAGGTTTGGGGTCTGTGTCACCCATTGGTACGGTTCTGCCAAAGCACAGGTTGTTTCTTCTTCTTCTACAAGTATTCTTCTATGCACTCCAACCTCCTGGCAGAGCACATTACTACTTGGGTTGAGACTCTCATGGCATCCTCATCTCTACTACGCTACCTCAGTACAACCTTATCAACTCTACTACATCCTACTCAGCACTTATCACACAGATCTGGTGGTTCTATGTTCATGTATTTATTGGAACTGTATCAAGTGTATTTCAAGATTCGTTGTATTACCTGCTGCACCTTAACAAGTAGTAAACCAATTCAACGTTATCACCTGAGTCTGTGATTATTCATTACACAGCACTTTCACCGCAACCTTGGGACATATCCCCTCTCTGTAGGTAGTGGGTCCTACCACTATTCGGGAGGGTTACTACACTGCTCTAGCCATCCGTAATAACAACACCTGTGACAACACTATCCCAAGAGACCCTGCAGCAACCCGACAGGACACCGACCATAGGCGAGAAGGGTACAACTGGCCTTACTCTCTAAAAGCAGGCGTGCCATCACACCACTGGTGTCACGTGACAAAACCCTTAAGGTCCTGCTGTACATCGGCCATCCACCGCAAGGAGTGGCGTCACACTTCCATCTAGCAAGTGACCGGCCGCCCCACCGCTACAACATCATCCAGGGGTCACCACAATAAGAGCAGCGGCAGCAGACCGCCGCTGGCTCTTATCAGTTCCACAGATGATCTAAAGATCGTCCGGGAAGACCATCCTGCAGCTCCCCACAGTCCCTTTGCTCTTACACGCGCCGATAGTGAGCTGGGAACCTGTCAGGTCAGCGCTCGTTTGCTCCTCCAGATTGGCTTGTCTAATAAGACTTATAGTTTCTCTACCCACTGGTGATCAGCTGTTATGGAGGGCTATCCAGCGATCACTGATGAAGAATAGAGGTGAGCGAAGCAGATTCGTTTTGCTTAGTATGAAGCAAAACTGATCTGTGCTCACATCCCTCAGGCAGCCGTCTCGGTGCAGAGGGAATATACTGCCTGGGGACCACCTGGAAAATGCCTGGAAAACATGGATACAACATGATCAAGGTTATAGGGGTAGGGTACACACTGATTTACTTGTCAGGCTGCATACCTCTGTTTTGTGTAGGCAACAAATCTATGCCATGTAAATGTATCGGTGTTATCATGTTTCACATATTTGAAACCTTTATCTTTTGGCCCCTGTGTTATAAAGAAAACTGAAAATGTGTTGTTTTAAGCAAGGTATTTAAGGGGACGATTACTTGCCTTCATTGTTGTTCTTATTTTAGCTGACTTTTAATTGTTTTGGCATCGCCACATTTTTTATTGTTCTGTTAACTATATTAGGGCTTATGTTATGCAGCATGAGTTCACATTCATCCTGTATTAATAATACAGTGTTACAAGGTAACAACATTAATATCAGACCTCTAGTCACAGCCTCAGGAGTAGGGACCACTGTGTCCAACCTCACTTGGGATCTTGAGGACCCCTAGCATCCCCTGCAAATCAAAGGTAAATAGTACATAGTGTATAGAAAAGGCTTGACTATTTCTTGAACTGAAAGGAGTACTCCGGGCAGGAGCCTTTTTTAATATATACCTGGGAATAGGTGGTTTAAAAATAATAAAGTGCACTTACCTCCCTGGCTCCTACTTTGCCACCGATCTTACCAATCCTTCCCGCTGTTCAGCTGTTTCCAGGTTCTGGGGCTGTGAGGTTGAAGGCCCGCCCAGCCAATCAGCAAATGAAGTGCTATGCCGCTGTAGCCCCTGATTGGCTGAGTGGGCCTTCAACATTACGACAACAGGTCCAGAAGCAGACGAACTGCGTGATTGAGCGGTAAGATTCTGACAGGCCTCCGGGGGCCAGGGTGCTTAGTGTCCTTTATGATTTTTGACCAACCCATCTTCAAGCACATATCAAAAAAGGTCCTTGCCCAGAGTACCCCTTTCAGATTGTTTTTCACTAATTCAATATGGCATTTTTTTTTGAGCATTGTTGCTGTCTGTTGTACCATGGCCCTTTCAGGTCGGGCCTCTTCCACACATCATTATCGTTTTATCTGTCTGGACTTTTTGTCTGCGTTCCTCAAAAAGTTATCGGCAATGCATCTGCAAAAAAAGGGGGAAGTTGGCTTAGAAAGGGTATGTGCATGCTGAGGAAAACACACGGAGGACTTGCGGTGGATTTCGCCGCTGCTCCCCGCGCGTTCCCGCTTCGCTCTCCGCCTGTGCCATAGAATCCATTCTATGGTCAGGCAGATTCTGCCGGGACGAGCAGCGGAATCCACCACAAGTCCCCAGCGTGTTTTCCTCAGTGTGCACATACCCAAACAGTGGGAGAACGGGCAACAAGTCCTCAAATTGCATGGTTTTTGGTTCATAAGCCATCCACAGTTATGAAGTTATTTATCTCTAACTGCTAACAATATTAGGCTATTTTTCCACAATGTAAAAATAAGGGCAAATAACGGCCGTTATCTGCCTTTATTTTTACATTGTGGGAGCATAGCCCAATACTGATGTGTGAAAGGGGCCCCATTCTGACTTCTGTTTGAGGAAATCATAATAAAAGTAACTTTGTATGTAAAGTATTTGCTGTATTTGCTCTTCATGTACACGTGTTCACAACAATATACGTAAGGCTGTAAACCTGCCTTGCAGAATTCAGTGCCTGTGTGTGAGGCTGTAACCATGTGTTGGCATTTGTAATAATTGTGGGCTGTTTGCTTGCATTTCGGAGAGAACATTGACAAACTAGTCAACCCCCAACCATCCCATGTAACGGCAGCATTTGCCAGATGATAATAGTAGTTCTGTAGCTGCAGTGCGCCCTCCTTTTAGGTTATTATTTGAATGTTATTTGAATTTGTATGTATTAAACTAATACTCAGGTTGTAGTTGATATTAGGCGGATTTATGAAAAATGTTAGTATACCAGTTTTTAGTCACATATTTTTGTGTAAGAGTCCTATTACATGGGTATATGAAAGCCTGATCAATACTGCTAAATCTGTGCTCATTTATGGGCCTTTTACATGGAACGATTTATTGTTCGAATTTGCACGATAACAATCAAATTCGAACGATAATCGTACGTGTAAACGCAGCGAACGATCAAAGGACAAGAGATAAATCGTTCATTTTGATCTTTCAACATGTTCACAAATCATCGTTGATCGTTCGCAAAAAATTTGCAGATCGTTCAGTGTAAACAGTCTTTCAACTATTTCACCTATGTGTGAGATAGGCTTAAACGATCGCATAGCGAATTTTCTGTACGATGTATCATTCCGTCTAAACGCTGATCGTTATAAAAAAAACATTGTTCATTCAAAATCGTTAATCGTGCGATCGGGCGAATTATCGCTCCGTGTAAAAGTACCATTACTGGGCCTATTTCACAGCCCGATAATCATTTGGCAAGGGCTGCACAGACATTGTTACCAATGTCTGTGCAGCCCTTACCCAAACAGTAAAACAGTCCCAGCCAGCGATTGGTTGAGCGGCCTGTTTGCTCAGAAAGGCCACTCTGAAGCCACAGTGTGTGGTGCCAGGGGGCATACAGATTGCAGGAGAAGACTGGGAGCATGGGCAGGTGAAGTATAAACTGTTTGGGCAATCGTCAGCCATCGGCCGTGCATCGCTATTACACGTAGTGATGCACGGTCAGCGGCCAATGATTTTAGGTGTGAGCCTGAAGAAACGATCAGCCGATGACTGTTGCATCGGTTGATTGTTGTCTTTATTACACCGAGTGATAATTGGCCAAATGGGGCCGATTCAGCCAATTATTGCTCCACGTAATAGGGTCCTAAGGCATATTGTGACTTTTTAGTTTCTTTAAACCAAACCCCCTACATTTGAATATTTACTATAATTTACTACTTGCCGCCTTATAGTCATTTTTAAGAGAGATTTAAATTTATTTAGAGAGATTTATGTGACAGATTTTTGAAGCCAAAGCCAGGAATGGATTTAAGAATAGGAGAAATCTCAGTCTTTCCTTTATGATCTGTTCCATGTTTAAAGTCTGTTCCTGGCTTTGGCTTTAATAATCTGTCAGATAGATCTCTCTGTGTAACCACTTCCTTAGACACATTTACTATAATTTTCTGGCATAAATTATAGTGGAAATCAACACCAGCTGGTACCTGGTATAGAATTCTACAGCTGCCGCACCTGTAGCCACAGATGCCTCAAATTTATTGAGAGTCCTGTTGCTGGGTTTACACGTAGCGACAATTTGCCCGATCGTACGATGAACGATTTTGAAGTAACAATTTGTTTTTTATAACGATCAGCGTTTAGACTAAACGATATATCGTACGGAAAAAACGTTTTGCGATCGCTTAAGCCTATCTCGCACATAGGTTAAATCGGTGAACGACTTTTTACTCGGAACGATCTGCAATTTTTTTTGCTAATGACGATTTAAGAACATGTTGTAAGATTAAAATGAACGATTTCTCGCTCGTCATTTGATCGCTCGCTGCTTTTACACGTACGATTATCGTTCTAATTCGATCGTTATCGTGCAAATTCGAACGATAATCGTTCCGTGTAAATGCAGCATGTCTCTCTAAAATAAACCTAGTGCAGCTGAAGTGGGCAATCTTTTACATATGAAACACTAGTCCTAAGGTCACCATACAGCCTAGACTTTTGACTGCTATACCTGCCACTCGTGGCGGGTTCGGCTGTCAGTATAAGGCTACATTCACACATCCGTTGTTCTGTTCGTAATTGCGGACCGATGGTATTCAAACGTCCGTACGTGATGTAATCTGTGCCGCAAAAAAAAAAAAAGGACATGCTGTAATGCGGACGGCATTTTGCGTCCCGGATCGCTAGGGTAATGAAGTGTGGACGTAGTGCTCCGTAAAGCACGGAGCACTACAGATGCACATTCGTAGTGCAGACCGCGGCCGAGGGCTGCACTACGGGTGTGTGAATATAGCCTAAGGTGTATGGGGCTCTACCAACCATCCACCGACAGATGATGTTAGAAGAGATAGAGGTTGGGTGTGGTGGAAAATCACCACCTGACCCCTTTGTTTTAGGAAAGATAAGCTGCAGCAAGAGCTCTTTCACTGTGGCCTACCCTTCCTTTCTCCAAAAAAAATACAGGAACACAGCAGTGGTAAACGTTTATCTTTCCATGGGTATTCTTTGGCTGCATCCCTCTTTTCCAGGCAGCGGGAGTCACACATCCTTGTTCAGTCTGTTATATACGGTCTATAAAGCGACTCTGTACCCACAATCTGACCCCCCCAAACCGCTTGTACCCTCAGATAGCTGCTTTTAATCCAAGATCTGTCCTGGGGTCAGTTTGGCAGGTGATGCAGTTATTGTGCTAAAAGACAGCTTTTAAACTGGCAGTCCCGTGCCCTACGGGAGTGGCGTAGATTGTGTATGCATTAGGCTGGCACACCCTCTCCGTCCCTCCTCCTCACCCATCATTAGGAATGCTCCAGGCAGATTGTCTCCTATTCCCCACCTGTGTCAGCACAGCACATGGGCTGGATCGTTAAGGCACCTGTGCAATGTTCAGCATGGACAAAATGTTCCAGTGGTATTCCTAATGATGAAGAGGGTGGGGAGGAGGGACGGAGGGGTGGTGCAAAGATGGGCCTAAAAACTCCCGTAGGGCACGGGGCTGCCAGTTTAAAAGTAGTTTTTTAGGACAATAACTGCATCACCTGCCGAATGGACCCCAGGACAGATCTTGGATTAAAAGCAGCTAACTGAAGGTACAAGTGGTTTGGGGGGACAGATTGTGGGTACAGTGTCACTATAAGCTGACTGCATATCACGGACTGAACTTTTTAACACGGCCACCCTGCATCACGCCAGTTCAGTGGCGGAGGGCTAGATTCATCTAGCTAATAGTTCCCCTTTCAAAGTAAAGATGGTGAAAGGATGGTAAAAAAAGAAGAACTGTGTGGGAACAACTAAAAAAGAATGTCTGTTGTTTGCAAAAGACATCCGCAAATGTCATGATCATTATTTTGACGCTTGCGCAGAAAACTTAATTTAATACACTGTCACAGGGGGAGATTTATCAAACTTGGTGTAAATTCAAACTGGCTCAGTTGCCCCTAGTACCCAATCAGATTCCACCTTTCATTTTTCAAAGAGTCTGTGAGGAATGAAAAGTGGAATCTGATTGGTTGCTAGGGGCAACTGAGCCAGTTTCACTTTACACCATGTTTGATAAATCTTTGATAGATCTTCTTAAAAAGAAAAAGTGGATGCCTTTTCTCTCTCTCGGCACGCCTCACCACTACCTCCTCCCAGCTTCTGTTGAATATTCATGACGCCCCTCACCCCGGCCTCCTGGCGACGTCATCTTTAGTTGCCTGGGTCTGTGCATTGTCCCGCAGGCCGCGGGAGCGTGGACAATGCACATACCCAGGCAACTAAAGATGACGTCACCAGGAGGCTGGGGGACGGGCGCCATGAATATTCAACAGAAGCCCACCACCAAAGGTAGCCCACCACACTAATAGACACAGACCTTCATCACACTGTCAGCACCTCAGAACCATAATAGGTGCTGACAGATTCTCTTTAACTTTGTGTGAACATAGCCATGCTGGGTATTCGTCTCTTTAATTTAACTAAATTCTAAAAAATGTGAATCATAGTGACCTATGACTCGGCACATACTGAAGTGAGTGAGATCCTGGAACACAGTGGGGGATTTTAAAAATCAGACCCTGATGATGACGATCAAAATTGTTAATAACTGAATAATGAATCGCCAAGTCCTAGGTGGTTCTGATGTCAGGCGCTCAGGTGAATAAAAAGTATGCCCCCCCCCCCCAAAATAAAGGCTGACATTTAACTGACAGCTGGATCAGTCGATGCACCATAGCTACAAGGTTTCATCTACAAAATAAAATCCTGTGTAAGGCCCCCTTCTCACGTCCGGAAAACCCACCCGGATTTCTTATCAGGAAATACAGACAGATTTCCGGACCCATAGACTTGCATTAGTCACAGACACCCTTCCAGATTTTTCCAGAAGCGTGTCCATTCCGGAAAATAGAACCAGATTTTTTAGAACCGGTTCGGAATTCCATCCCAGACACCCCCATAGAAGTCTATGGGAGCCTCAAAATCCCGGACGCTTTCCTGATGCGTAAAATAAACGGATGCGTTTTGATCGCCTTTTTATAATGGTGTCAATGAAAAAAACAGGACCAAACAGATGCACACAAATACATCCAGTTTTCCAACAGTTTTTTGCAAAAAACGTCTGAAAAAGAAAACTGATTGCAAAAATGTAGTGTGAATCCAGCTTAAGCTGTGAAAGAGTTTCTTATGGTCAAACCTTTTTGTTTTTCTGATTGTGTACAGAACACATTATTGCCTTTTCCTTTAATAAAATGTATAGAATATATCAATATAAAGTAATAGTCTCATTATATTTTGTGTGCCATTATTTGCCCTGTTGTCCAAAAAGATTGGATTTATGAAGCTGTCCAGAACAAAATAAACCGTGTGATAAATGAAAAGGATCGATTATGCTGTGTAGCCGAGAAGCTCATTCACTTCTGCCATTTGCTTCCTTCATATAGTGATGCAGTCAGAGTGCAGTGCTGTGCTAGCCAACAGGCTCCTGGGATATAGCTGACTCTGCAGTGCTGAATTAATAGCAATATTAAACAGGAAATTGGCAAACCATAGAAAACGGGCATGGCTTGTTATCTTTTTATTACTTGAGATACTGCTGACAACTCATAACTACTGTATACAATTACATCAGTTGTTCAATGAGTATTTCTTTGGAATATTATAGGCAGGTCGTAGCTAAAGGCTTGTGGGCCCTGATACAAAATTTCTGCTCAGCCCCATAGATTGCAAAACTACAAAACCTATCATGAAATGTTAGCTGGACATGATAGGATCTGTAGTTCAAATATGCAAAAAAACACTGCAGTGACACCATCACGTGTCTCGACGTCAGTGAACTAGCCATACCTTACCCTGGGAAGGAACAACCAAGCCAAGAAATGTCTCCAATCAAGGATACCACCCAAGCAAGGTATCCAACCACAGACAGCTGTTTTGGGGTATTTGCCCCTCATCAGTGTGGAGAAGGATTCTGGCTAGTGGAAGCAATTGCCTAGTAAGTGCACTGATGAGGGGCAAATAGCCAGAAACAGCTGGCTGTGGATGGATTCCTTGATTGGAGACATTCCTTGGCTTGGTTGTTCCTTCCCGGAGGAAGGTCTTGCTAGTTCACTGACTTCAAGACACGTGATGGTGTCTCTGCAGTGTTCTTTTGCATATTTGATTTCCCAGGGGGCAATGTTCTGGAATACACTGATGTTGGGACACGTGATGGTGTCCCTGCGGTGTTCTTGTTGATCTTCCTGAGGTCAACCAGCATTCTTTTGCATGCACTTACTAGGCAATTGCTCCCACTAGCCAGAATCCTACATATTGAAGTATGAGGCGGGTGGTGGAGGAGTAGGAATAGATGCTAGTGTACAGGATAGCCTTTGCAGTTATGCAAGTCTGGAAAACAAGAAAATAAATGGCTGCACCTCTCACACATGTTTGATACCAAAGCTTCTCAGCTACATTAAAAACTAACTTAAGAAGTCAGTATATAATTTGATCAAACCATATTAGCTTGTACCACATGCAGGTCTTCTGATACACGAGTTCCTACTTTAACAATGGTGCATTGTTGGTCAGCGACCACCACTGCAAAGCCAGCAGAATCTAACCGGCTGCTAACTCGATGGCTATGGCTATGGCTGTATCCCAGTTTTTCAGGCGGTCCTCAAGGTTGTATCCACCCTCTCCATGGAGCGGGCAGGCAGCGGGAATCAGAAGCCGATAGTTCAGGTTCATACGAACCCGAACCTCAGCCGGTTCGCTCATCCCTACTGAGAATGTAGGTATATCTTTTACCTTCATCCTCTACGGCGTTCCCGTGCTGTTTATTCTGAAATCCTCTCCTGTAAGCTGTTAGGAGCACTAGGGGTGTGGCTACTGCCCTCCCCAGCTTGTCCATTGTTGGTAATTAGAAGGGGTGGGCTGGCAACGATTCGCCCCTGGCAAAACTGCCCCCCCAAAGATCATAAATGGAGGGGGGTTGTAGCCCCATCCCCAGTGCTCTTAACAGCTTACCGGGCAGAGGACTTTGGAATAAATAGCACAGGAGCAGTGCAGGGGATGAAGGTAAGCATACCTTCATCCTCAGTGCCCCATGCCCTCTAAAGAGCTATCTGCAGGTTAGATTTGTCTAAGCTTCTGAAGTTCCCCTTTAAATGTAACATTTTCATCTGGTATATCATATAATATTAGTAGAAATCCTTTACAGGAGTGTTGTGGTTTGTTTCTGGAGGTAGAGTAATTAATCATGTTTGCAAAGCCTGTATTACATTTCAGAACACTTCTGGTGTTGCTTGGAAATCATCATTTTATCCTGCAGATATATAAGGCTTATGTATTAGTTAGTGCTAACATACTTGAACAAAATTTGAACCTTTAGATTTAGAGAAACTGACAAAGCTATGATGTAATTATGGTGGTGTTTAGGGCTTCATTTTCAAAAATAGTCTTAATCGCTGAGGCCCCACCTCTTTGACCCGGCTTTTTAGGAATAAAATATTTTTTTTTTTTTGTGCAAAGGAAGGCCCCAGCAACAGTTTGGACCCCAGGAAAGAACATGGATTGATGCAAGCTAAGAAACGGTACCAGGTTTAGGGATTGGTATTTTTTCCCTGGCAAGGATTTTAGAGAGGATATCTAAGAAATATCGCATGTATTAGAGTATTCCACATTTTTTTCCCTTATTGATCATAATTGAATCCAGGAGTGCCTTTGTGTTGCACTGCTGTGAGGCTTGACCGGTCACTTGCTAGGTGGTACCGTGTGACACCACTACTGTGGTGGTTGGTCGGAGTATAGCTCAGCCAGATGTTGTACTGTCGTGACGCCAGTGCCAGGTGGGCACACAGGTATGGAGGCACACCTGCTTTTTTAGTTTAGAGTGGCCAGTTATACCCTTTCCCCAGTGGATCGTAACCTGCCGGGCTGTGAGAAGATCCCTTGGGTGCTTATCACGGTGGTCCAGAGTGGAGGTGTGACCCACCCGGACTATTGGTACCGCCACCCACAGAAAGGGGAGATGACCCTAGGAAGGTGCAATTACTGTGTGGGGGCTTAAGTAATAATCACTAGACCTGTTACCATAAATAAACTCTTCTTTACTTTAGGAACACTTGATACAGTAGGATACAGTAGACTTGTGACTTGACTAACAAGACTTGTGCTGAGAGCTTGAGAGGTAGTATAGCCATGCTGGCTTGGTTGTGTGATGAGAAGTAGAGTGAGTACAGAAAAGTAGAGAGGAGGATGTCATGAGAGTCCCAACCCAAGTAGTAATGTGCTATGCCGGAAGAATAATTAGAATACTTGTGCCCGTGTTTTGACTTCTTGTCTTTGCACCACTTATTGCCCCCCAGTGTCAGGTGACCTGTCCTATGAGGGTGACACAAGCCCCAAACCTTGTTACCTGGGTTGAGGAGAGTGGTCCGAATTTTCTGGTTACACCTGTGCTGCAAGATAGAGTACGTAGGCTTGTAGCAACTTTGCTCTATCCGGATCAGTTCTTCTTGCTTCAGGATACTGTCCTGCACCTTTAGACTTGTTCTCAGCGTGGGCTGGGATGATCTCTGACTTTGTCCCCCCAGTGAGTGTTTAGCACTGCATAGTGAGTAGAAGTGCTTCTTTTAATAAGAGTGTCCGAGCTTCCAATGTGTGTCTGCCCACTATCACACTGTAGAGTAGACTACACTGGACTCGTCCTCTAACAAGGCACCTGGCATAAGCCAGGGCCCAACTTGACTGCTTAAGGGACCGTTCTGGCTTGTGTCCTCTCTGTACAGAAACCAGACTAAGACTGACTAAGTGTGTGACTACACTTCCTCTTCCCCCATAAAAAGGTTTAGGTTCATTAAATTCTATGGGCCTTTTATTCAGGATCCATGTGACATTATACAAGAAAAAGGCTGACCACATGAAGTCTTACGATTGAATAAATCTTACTGGTGGCTTATTAAGTACAAACAGACTTTTATCATTTATTTCACATGTGCACATTGAATTATTACAGTACAAGGGTATTTTCACGCTGAGGAATAGGCGAGTATTCTGCAAGGAATTTAAGAGGAAAGTTTTCAGCTTGAAATATCTCACCTATTCATCTCTGGCAGAATAGGAGCAGAATGCAAATGGAATTCAAGTGAAATTCAAGCAGAATTAAAGCCCTATTGACTTCTATAGGATTCCTCTAGCAGAATCCGCCCAAAGAATTGACATGTCAATTCTTCAGGGGGAAAACGGATCTGTGGCAGAATTTTCAGCGCAGAAATTCCGCTGTGTGAAAAACAGTGCGGAAATCTTATGAAAGTCAATGGGACAATGCTAAGTTCATATTTTACAGGCAGAATTTGAAGCGGAATCTTCTGCAAATTTGCTGCGGATTCCGCGCATATTTCTCAGTGTAAACATTGTGAACAGTGCCAATCTTTTTTTTTTTTTTTTTTTTTTTTTTTTTACCTACACCAGTAGTGGGTTAGAAACACAGAAACTGTTCAGATCTTTCCATTATAATTTTGCCCTGCCAGTTCCCCTCCAGGTTTTGGTTGAAAAAAGACTGATCAAAAGACTGACGGAAATACTATGTGTGAGCATAGCAATAGGTAGATATGCAGAGTCTTTTTGCTCAAATAGCTGCAAATAGCCTAGATTTATCAGGCTGTCCGAAGGCATAAAACGTTTTGGTTGCTATGGAAAAACCCATCACAGCTCAGCTTTCATTTTACCAGAGTGATTTGTAGAAATGTAACCTGAGATGTGATTTATAGCTGTGGGAAAACCAGACTGTTTTTGTCCTTGGACAGATTGATAAATCTGGGCCAATACGTTACAACTAGAGATGAGCAAACCAGGTTTGGGTTCGAGCGGTGGGCTGCTGAAATCGGATAAAGCTCTAAAGTTGTCTGGAAAACATGGATACAGCCAATGACTATATCCATGATTTTCACATAGCCTTAGGGCTTTATCCAAGTTCAGCAGCCACTGTCAATCAAATGCCGAAAGTTCGGGTTCAGATCGACTCGAGCATGCCCGAGGTTCGCTCATCTCTAGTTACAACCTTAAAACACATCTCTTGTCTATAGATTAGAGTTTACCACCGAAATGTTATGCGGTATTGTTGCTGCTTTTCTGCTTTGTCTGCCAGTGGATGATCAGCAAAGTATTGCAGGCTACATGCTATGGCCTAGATATATCAATCTGTGCAAGACATAACCTGTTGTAAGTTGCCCATAGCAACTAATCACGGCTCAGCTTACATATCATAAAGAGCTCCGCTGAAATGAGACCTGAGCTGTGATTGGTTACTATGGACAAATCTGGGCCATAGTATATATAATATATATACTGTGGGGGAGATTTATCAAAGATGGTGTAAAGTGGAACTGGCTCAGTTGCCCCTAGCAACCAATCAGATTCCACCTTACATTCCTCACAGATTCTTTGGAATATGAAAGGTAGAATCTGATTGGTTGCTAGGGGCAACTGAGCCAGTGTCACTTTACACCATCTTTGATAAATCTGCCCCTGTGTTGTTGTGTTTTTTAATTGTTTATTTTTAAGATTTTATTTTCAACAAAAAAGTAAGATACAATACAGGATAAAAGCAAAGTACAATAATCACAGTACATGGGTCCTGAGCATAAGTCTTCCGTTACATCCTAACAGGACCTTGGTGACCTTTGTATATGAATACGTGAAGACAAGACAAAAAATACTACAACCTTCCATTATATGTGGAGAGTAGACTAAGACTAAGAATATATAGGTAATTTAACTATAGTCAACCCCAAAGTGGGCTCCCGCCCTAAACAAGGCCTCTTCATAACATCTCAGGAATAAACGTAGGTTCTTTCTTCAAATGAAACTTAAAACAAGGATAAATACACTTATTTCAAAAGTCAAACAATAAAATGGAGAGGACAAAGACAAGACTAGACAGACACATCAAGGGACAGAACTAGGACAGGTTGGGGGAGCATTCAGTGATATTCTGAACATATCATAGTAGGAGTCCCAAAGGGACCATATCTTCATGAATTTCTCCACTCTGTTCTCATTAGAGGCTGATAGATATTCAAGTCTGCGTACATCCTGTATCCTGTTTATAAGTTCCAATGCTGAAGGGATAAGGGGTTGCTTCCAATATTTTGCCAATAAGCATGTGGAGGCCGTTAAAATGTACAATAGAAGCCGGGTTTCATGCCTACGCATATTTTTAGGGGGCACATTCATAAGGTATACCATTGGGTCTAAAGGTATGTCACAGTGAAATATCACAGATATCAGCTTCTGTATGCCTCTCCAGTAAGGTTTCAGTAGATTACAATCCCAAAAAATATGCGTCAAGCTACCTTCTCGTAAGAGACATCGCCAGCATAAGGGCGAAACAGTTGGATACATCCGATGCAGAACATCAGGGGTGTGATACCAATGAAGGAGTATCTTATATTGGTTTTCCTTATAAGATATACAGGAGGAGGATTTAGCAGCTTGGGCCCTATCACTCTGCCCCTGTGTTTTTAATAAACTTCTATTGTGAACCGTTACGCACAGAATCTAGCGTGCAGTTTTTCTTCTTAATGAAGAATGGGGCTTTGTTACATTTTCCCTCACCGTGACACGTTTCAGCATTTAGATTCACTGACAAGTGGCTGACAAAATCTGCTATGAATTCTGGAAGCTTCTCTGTGTATCTGCTGTTCTCAGATGCTCTTCTGTCTGCTACATATTCACAGTTTGGATCCTGAACATTTGCCATGACAAAGGCTGATGCATCATCTAATCTTATGAAAACACTCTCATCGTAGGACATTCTGTACGTTTGGGAACAGACAGTGACTTGAGCTTTTCTAACCCTCTAAAAGGAAACTGCTATGCAACTGCCGACATACACTCCTAGCTATGTTAACATGGAGAGTAGCGGTATGTGTCATTTTTATGTCCATGTGGTTGCAGTCCAATAAAAATGCCTTTGATCCCTTGTCTGAAGAGTCATAGGGGCATGGCCAGGCATACAAGTAACTAATAACACTATTAACCTACTAAATATTGCTAATTACACACTGTACAAACATATATCCCTTCCAGTTATGCCGCACAAACCTACCGTACTTTTGTTAACTCCCCCACTGTATGCAAATCTAGCTGAACTAGGGATCAGGGTGGTCCTTGTGACCAAGCTAGTCAAAGTCCTGGGGCTGAACAGCGATGCAATGACACCTCTCGTCCACCTCTAGCAAGGTACTGCAGTGTAAATCGAGCCCAGAGAGGTGTGATTACAAGGGCAGCCTGTGGCAATTGAGTACTGAGAGCATTGATCAATGCAGTACATACTGTAGGTTTACCTCCGAATTTCCTGCACCTGCACAGTATTGAGTGGTGATCACTTTACATTCTTAGGTGAGCAACATTTAGCTCCCCTAAGCATTATGCACTGCAGATCGGCAATAAATCGTTCATAGCCCAGCACTCGTCTGTGGACCAGCAATTAGGGAACGCTGCCCTAGGGGGGGAATACAAATAAGTGTGGTCCTATTTTTTATACACAAAAAAAAAGTGATAAACACAATTTCGCACCATGCAAAATCACCCAAATGACTAAATTATTACATTTCCAATCTTGCACAGTAAACAGCGCAAGCACAAAAATCCACCTGCAGTTTTTTTGTTTTTTTTTGTGTTACATCACATCCTGAAAAATGGTACCAATAAAAAGTACAGATTATGGCACAATTTTTTTTTTTTTTTAAAGTAGTAAAGTTAAAATAAAAGTTATATAAATTGGGTATGGTTGTAATCATACTGACTTGAGGAACATAGATAACATGTTAGTTTTACAACACGGCGAACAGCGTAAAGATCCCTTCCCTTCAGAATTTAGAAGATATTTTTTTTTTTTTTTTTCGTTTGGTCCATTAAAAGAAAATCTAATACAGCCAGCATCCAGATAAAAGGAGCTCTAGGTGCTCAGTGGCAGGGTAGGTAACCTCCAGGAAATAATAGAAAATGTCACGGCCGCGGCGGCGTCCTGCGTTCCGGGCCGCCGCCGCGACCGCTTCCTGCCCCATGCAGCAGCCGGTGTCCATAGTCGGGGACCCGGCGCTGCTATCACCTCGGCCCCGGGGGGCGCCTCACCTCTCCACGCTCCTGTCTCCCGCTGTGCCGGCCGGCGCGCGCGTCCCCGCCGCCGAGGGCGCGCGCGCGCCGGCTGTCTCAGATTTAAAGGGGCAGTGCGCTCCTAATTGGTAGTTGCACCTAATCACTCCCCTATAAATCCCAGCATGCCCTGTCCCCTGTGTTGGAGCCTCTACATGCTTCCCATAGCGTTTGGCCCAGCTCCCTGTTGTTCCTGTGTCCTGTCCGTTACCTGGTCCCAAGTCCCTGTTCCTGAGTCCTGTCCGTTACCCGGTCCCAAGTCCCTGTTCCTGAGTCCTGTCCATTACCTGGTCCCTTGTCCCTGTTCCTGGTTCCTGTTCCCCTGTCACTCCACCTGTTCCCGTGTCCAGCCTGTCACGTGCGCTCTCACCTGCAGACTATTGCCTGTGCCATCTCCTGCCACGCCTCGCCTGCCGACACCAGCAACCAAGCCAGGGGTAGCGACCTGGGGGTCGCCTGCCGCAGCAAGTCCATCCCGCCTTGCGGCGGGCTCTGGTGAAAACCAGCGGCCCCTTAGACTCCGCTCCCTGGTGAGGTTTGTGTCATCGCTGGTGCCGGTCCAGTGGATCCACTACTCCGGGCGTTACAGTAGGCTCCAACCATGGATCCCGGCGAGGTGCCTGATCTCCGTGATGTCGCCAGAGTGGTCACTCAGCAGGCGCAACAAATCCAGAAGCAGTCACAGCAGATCCAGCAACTCACTGCCGCCTTACAGCAGCAGACTACTGCCCAGCGCACACCACCTCCTGACGCTTCTTCTTCACTCCGACTGGCCCTCCCAAGCAAGTACTCTGGGGACTCTAAGTTGTGCAGAGGATTCTTGACTCAGTGCACCATGCACATTGAACTTTTGAGTAGTCAGTTTTCCACCGAGCGCTCTAAAGTGGCTTTCATCATCAGCCTATTAGAAGGTAGAGCCCTGGCCTGGGCCACGCCACTGTGGGACCGTGATGATCCAGTTGCTGCCAATCTCCGGGCCTTCCTATTCGAGTTTCGCTCCGTCTTTGAGGAACCTGCCCGTGCTTCTTCAGCCGAGACTGCTCTCCTCAACCTCTCTCAAGGCAGCTCCTCTGTTGGTGACTACGCCATCCAGTTCCGCACCCTGGCAGCCGAATTGGACTGGAACGAGGCCGCCCTATTGGCCACCTTCAAGAGGGGCCTGTCTAGTCGTGTGAGAGACGTGCTCGCTGCCCGAGACCTGCCTACCTCCCTGAACGAACTCATTCTACTGGCCACCCGAGTTGATACTCGTTTTTCGGAGAGGGAGGAGGAGGTTCGGCATGAACATTTACTAACCCGTTCCCGTCGCCATCCCCAGCTGGCGCCGGTTTTCCAGAATCCTGACCTTTCGATGTCCCAACCCTCTCCTGAGATTCCTATGCAGGTGGAACGGGCTCACCTGACGCCTGATGAAAGAATCCGGCGCCTGGAGCAGAATCTCTGTCTCTATTGCGGTGGTTCCGATCACTTCCGGCTGGGATGTCCCCTACGTCCCCAAACATCCGGAAAATGCTCGCACCTAGGTCCGGTGGGACAGGTGTCCCTAGGTGTGAATGCCACCATTCCAAGTCTGTCTATGCCAGTTTCCATCCGGACTCTCTCAGGACGAAATCATCAGACTACTGCCTTCCTCGATTCTGGGTCAGCAGGCAGTTTTATTGCGGCAACATTGGTCCAAAGATGGCGGCTACCCGTGACCCGACTAGCCAGGCCCCTGTCTATCTCCTCGGTCACAGGCGAAATTCTTACCGACCGTGTGTACTACCAGACCGCACCTTTAGTCCTCCAGGTGGGTCCTTTACATCAAGAAGAGATATCCTTCTACGTCCTGCCCCATTCTTCCCCCGCGGTCCTCCTGGGACTCCCGTGGCTGCAAGAACATGCCCCTCAACTGGACTGGAGAACCGGGGAGATTCTCAGTTGGGGTCAGGACTGTTCCAACCAGTGTCTCAGGTCACCTCAGACCAAGTGTACTATGTCGTTTCCTGTCCCAGCCAAGCCTCTACCCGACCTACCGGCAGAAGACCAAGACTCGGCGGATGCCTTCTCTGCCGAGGTGTACCCTCTCTCCGTACCCAAGACTAAGGTCGTGTCCTCTCACCACCGGGAGAACTTACAGAAGGTCCTCGTCCACAGACCCACAGTCCCTTGCCATGTTTTACCGCCTGATCGCCTAGCACCAGTCGTCACCTCCTCGCTTCAGAGAGTACCCCCCGGAAAGACTCATGTTCACCCTGCGCTTCGAAGAGGTATTTTGAAGTGGGGTCATTCCTCGTTGGAGGCCGGGCACCCTGGAGTCCGTAAGACCGGCCAACGGATCTCTCGCCACTACTGGTGGCCTAGTCTGTTTCAAGATGTCAAAGACTTTGTGGCTTCCTGTGCCATCTGCAGGCAAGAAAGAGGGGGAGGCCAAAGGGGGGGGGGTACTGTCACGGCCGCGGCGGCGTCCTGCGTTCCGGGCCGCCGCCGCGACCGCTTCCTGCCCCATGCAGCAGCCGGTGTCCATAGTCGGGGACCCGGCGCTGCTATCACCTCGGCCCCGGGGGGCGCCTCACCTCTCCACGCTCCTGTCTCCCGCTGTGCCGGCCGGCGCGCGCGTCCCCGCCTCCTCGGGCGCGCGCGCGCCGGCTGTCTCAGATTTAAAGGGGCAGTGCGCTCCTAATTGGTAGTTGCACCTAATCACTCCCCTATAAATCCCAGCATGCCCTGTCCCCTGTGTTGGAGCCTCTACATGCTTCCCATAGCGTTTGGCCCAGCTCCCTGTTGTTCCTGTGTCCTGTCCGTTACCTGGTCCCAAGTCCCTGTTCCTGAGTCCTGTCCGTTACCCGGTCCCAAGTCCCTGTTCCTGAGTCCTGTCCATTACCTGGTCCCTTGTCCCTGTTCCTGGTTCCTGTTCCCCTGTCACTCCACCTGTTCCCGTGTCCAGCCTGTCACGTGCGCTCTCACCTGCAGACTATTGCCTGTGCCATCTCCTGCCACGCCTCGCCTGCCGACACCAGCAACCAAGCCAGGGGTAGCGACCTGGGGGTCGCCTGCCGCAGCAAGTCCATCCCGCCTTGCGGCGGGCTCTGGTGAAAACCAGCGGCCCCTTAGACTCCGCTCCCTGGTGAGGTTTGTGTCATCGCTGGTGCCGGTCCAGTGGATCCACTACTCCGGGCGTTACAGAAAAAAATCCATGGCACTCTAAACAGAATCCTAATGATGCGTCTTTTATTTAAAAATATGTAAAAAGGTGTTGTTAAAGAAAACTTGATACTCAGTGGCCAATGATTCGATGAATCCCCTGACCTTAATCCTGGCTTGGATTGGACATAATTACAGCCAGCATACATGCAGATTGTACAGTATGTTGTTTCAAATAAAATAAGTATACTGAGGACCCTGATATTCTTACTACTGATACAAGACAAGTATTTTATTTGAAAAAATCAGTTAGCTGAACCAATTTTCTTGGGTGTAGAACAATAGCTTTTGACATAAATATGGAGAACAACTACACATATACTATCACAAGTTTGTCGCTGTATGACCTTGGTTTTGCCCTTTCTATTATAGAGAGTACGCTTGTGTTCATAATTCTATCCAGTGAATAGTTTTCCATGACAGGCACTTGATATTATCTTTGTTTTCCAGTAGAGCATTATGAAATTGCATAAGTTACAGCTACTGAATGGAGAATAAGTGAGTGTATGATAATGAGCACATGGCTTGTACTTAGCATATGATAGTTTTATCCTGTTTTCCTCACCATGAGGATAAGCTATAATGTGTCTCTCCATTACAAGCTGTACCCAGGACTGGTTTTAAATATGTGGTAGCTAGTAAATGTTAACAAATACCATAACCATTTTGGTATGATAATTACACATTATAGATTGTACAAAGTCAAAGGTAATGGAACTAAAATTTATTTTCTCATTTTGAACTGCTCAGATCTACACAAGTCATACAATGCTTATTAATACCATCGGGGATGAAGCACTGGAGGCAGTCCGGCCCACAACCAGTGGGAGGAAACCCCCCTTCCCTCTATGACACGGCTCCATTAGAATTAATGGAGCTTGCAACATGGAGGGGTGAGGGTTTCCTTCCACTAGGGGCAGGCTGGTCTGTAGTGTCCCACCACGGGTGTTTTGTATGTCACACCTGTCACAAAAGCCCTTTCACTCAAAGCCAAGTGGTAATGAAGGTAGCTTATTATTTCACCACTAGATGTCACTGTTTTCTATGTGAGCTCTTTTTCTATTGCACAGCTGAAATTAGCTAAGGGTTACTGTTTCCTATATGTTATGTACTTTTGTTGACCAATGGAGATGCTCTTTCTTTCCGACCTAACCTTTCTCTTCTTTCCTTTGCACACATTCCTTTCCACCATTCACAGGGTCCCTTACACTCCCCTGTTGGAAGTAGTCACTTGGTGGGAGGTGTAGCGTCAGTCTTAATCAGATTCTCATGGGAGGAGGACACACAGAGTAGACGTCCTTGCTGTAGCCAAGCCAGGGCCTGGCTTTGCCAGACCCCAGTCCGGGACTGTCCAGTTGTATTAGTGAGTTGGTCAGGTACACATGTATATGAAGCAACCAGAGACACTTAGTTTTTCCAGTCTATCCACTGTCCACAATGCAGTGCTAGACACTACAAGGAGGACATGCCAAGAACCACTCTACAAAGTGCAGGGTAGTATCCTAGAACACAAAGAAACTGGCCTGGATAGGACAAAGCTACTGGAGGGTCTGCGTATCCTATCTCACAGTGCAGGTGACACCGGGAAGGTTTGAACACTTAGCTTCACCCAGGTAACCACGGATGGGGCTTATGTCACCCTATTAGGACAGTTAACTTGACACTGTAGGGCAGAAGGTGGTCAGACAGTCTAAACACAGGCAAGTAAACTTCTTACTCTCAAGTATCTCTCAAGTATTCTTCTTCAATTTCTGGCAGAGCACAATACTACTTTGGGTTGGGACTGCCTTGACAAACTCCTCTCCTCTCCACTGCTCCACTCTAAACTCTCAACTATACAAACACCGCTACAACTACCTCTCTTGCATTCACCACTTACCAGTATCTGTGCAGTACAGACAGGGCCGCCATCAGGAATTTCGGGGCCCCATACAACCAAAGTGTCTGGGCCCCCCACATTAATAAGAAAAAAAAAAAAAAATAGTGTGTTCGTCCCACGCCTTGCTGGGAGGTATAATTTGGTTCCGATCAATTCTAGAGAACTGGCTCATATACCCCATTTTCCCCAGTGGCTTAAAATGTAACCTCTGTTATACAGTTATAAAATTGTAGAAATTAAATGTGAACAAGGTGCAATTCAAATAGACACTTACTTGTATAGCTGCCTCTTGTGCTCTGTATGCAGTGCATTATATTCACCCCTGCAACGTACAATTTATAGCGTGTCTACAAGCCCAGCGGGGGTCATTATGATGGAGACTAAAACTTGGGGTAAAGAGTGGGGTAGGGGTTCCCCTGTATTCAGAATGCTGTTAAGTACTAGGCAATGCCCCGTTTGGGGTTATTGAATTTCGAGGGTCTGGGGGGCTGTTTGATTTGTATATGTTCACCAATATCCCCTCCCCGGTATGCTCACTAACATAGAATATGTTGATAAGGCTAATATAATGAGGCGGTTCCATGTTAGTGAGCATATACAAATCACCCCCCCCCCCCCCCAGGCAGACTAGTTTAGCTCACCCAAGCCAGTAATAGCGAATACATGGCGGTGAGAACGCTTTCTAGTAGATCCTGTTTGTGCAGCAGAGGTGTCTTTATCCTGTTCTGCATAGACCCTCGAAATTCAATAATCCCAGACAGGGCATTGCCTAGCACTCAACAGCATTCTGAATACAGGGGAACCCCTACCCCACTCTTGTATAAGTTTTAGTCTCCATCATAATGAGCCCCGCTGGGCTTGTAGACACGCTATAAATTGTATGTTGCAGGGGTGAATATAATGCACTGCATACAGAGCACAAGAGACAGCTATACAAGTAAGTGTCTATTTGAATTGCACCTTGTTCACATTTAGGTTCTACAATTGTATAACTGTATAACAGAGGTTACATTTTAAGCCACTGGGGAAAATGGGGTATATGAGCCAGTTCTCTAGAATTGATCTCACACACAGACACCAGCACACATGTATACAGACACCAGCACACATGTATACAGACACCAGCACACATGTATACAGACATACAGACACCAGCACACATGTATACAGACATACAGACACCAGCACACCAGGGCACGATGAAGCTTGAACTTCTGCAACCTGGAGAAATCACCTGATATCACCTGCAGTCCTATGTAACACCACATAACACAGTGGTATCTCTGAGTACAGATAATGTAGTAGATTTCACCTGCAGTCCTATGTAAAAGCACAGATAACACAGTGATATCCCTCTGAGTACAGATAGTGTAGATGTCACCTGCAGTCCTATGTAACACCACAGATAACAGTGATATCTCTGAGTACAGATAATGTAGTAGCTGTCACCTGCAGTCCTATGTAACACCACAGATAACACAGCGATATCTCCGAGTACAGATAGTGTAGATGTCACCTGCAGTCCTATGTAACACAACAGATAACACAGTGATATCTCTGAGTACAGATAATGTAGATGTCACCTGCAGTCCTATGTAACAGCACAGATAACACAGTGATATCTCTGAGTACAGATAATGTAGTAGCTGTCACCTCGGGGAGCCCCTACTAAATGATGTTCTACAAAATAAGAAAAGTGTCATACAGTGACTCACAGGTGATGTCTTCTTTGATCTGAGGCGTCACTTTCCCTTTTTCTCTCCATCCGGCCCAGACCTCCATGATGAGTCCTTCCAGATACGTTTCATCCGCTTAGAACCTGCGAGACAAACAATTTAGGCTCCGCACATTTCTAGCAACTTCCTTTCCTTTCTCCCCCCTGTAGGCTCCCATAGTAACTGCGCTGTGTGGGATGCCCCCTGTATTTAGGATCCCCTGCTGTGCCCCCTGTATGTAGGATTCCCAGCTGTGCCCCCATGTGCTAATAATGCCCCTAGAGGTGGCCCCCATGAACTAATAATGCCCCCAGAGGTACCCCCATGCACTAATAATGCCCCCAGAGGTGCCCCCATATACTAATAATGCCCCCAGAGGTGCCCCCATGAGCTAATAATGCCCCCAGAGGTGCCCCCATATACTAATAATGCCCCCAGAGGTGCCCCCATGAGCTAATAATGCCCCCAGAGGTGCCCCCATATACTAATAATGCCCCCAGAGGTGCCCCCATATACTAATAATGCCCCCAGAGGTGCCCCCATACACTAATAATGCCCCCAGAGGTGCCCCCATACACTAATAATGCCCCCAGAGGTGCCCCCATGAACTAATAATGCCCCCAGAGGTGCCCCCATGAACTAATAATGCCCCCAGAGGTGCCCCCATATACTAATAATACCCCCAGAGGTGCCCCCATGAACTAATAATGCCCCCAGAGGTGCCCCCATGAACTAATAATGCCCCCGAGATTTGCCCCCATGCACTAATAATGCCCCCAGAGGTGCCCCCATATACTAATAATGCCCCCAGAGGTGCCCCCATGAGCTAATAATGCCCCCAGAGGTGCCCCCATGAGCTAATAATGCCCCCAGAGGTGCCCCCATACACTAATAATGCCCCTAGAGGTGCCCCCATACACTAATAATGCCCCCAGAGGTGCCCCCCATACACTATAATAATGCCCCCAGAGGTGCCCCCATACACTAATAATGCCCCCAGAGGTGCCCCCATACACTAATAATGCCCCCAGAGGTGCCCCCATACACTAATAATGCCCCCAGAGGTGCCCCCATACACTAATAATGCCCCCAGAGGTGCCCCCATACACTAATAACGCCCCCAGAGGTGCCCCCATACACTAATAACGCCCCCAGAGGTGCCCCCATACACTAATAACGCCCCCAGAGGTGCCCCCATACAATAATAATGCCCCCAGAGGTGCCCCCATATACTAATAATGCCCCCAGAGGTGCCCCCATACACTACTAATGCCCCCAGAGGTGCCCCCATACACTACTAATGCCCCCAGAGGTGCCCCCAGAGGTGCCCCCATATACTAATAATGTCCCCAGAGGTGCCCCCATACACTAATAATGTCCCCAGAGGTGCCCCCATACACTAATAATGCCCCCAGAGGTGCCCCCATATACTAATAATGCCCCCAGAGGTGCCCCCATACACTAATAATGCCCCCAGAGGTGCCCCCATACAATAATAATGCCCCCATACACTAATAACGCCCCCAGAGGTTCCCCCATACACTAATAACGCCCCCAGAGGTGCCCCCATACAGTAATAATGCCCCCAGATGTGCCCCCATACACTACTCATGCCCCCAGAGGTGCCCCCATACACTACTAATGCCCCCATACACTACTAATGCCCCCAGAGGTGCCCCCATACACTAATAATGCACACAGAGGTGCCCCCCATACACTACTAATGCCCCCAGAGGTGCCCCCATACACTACTAATGCCCCCAGAGGTGCCCCCATACACTAATAATGCCCCCAGAGGTGCCCCCATATACTAATAATGCCCCCAGAGGTGCCCCCATATACTAATAATGCACACAGAGGTGGCCCCCATGAACTACTAATGCCCCCAGAGGTGCCCCCATACACTAATAACGCCCCCAGAGGTGCCCCTAAAAAAAACAAACATCCTACTCACCTAATCCGCTCTGTGCAGGCAGCAGCTCTTCCTCCTCCTCTTGGGGCTCCATCTTGTGAGCCGCAGGGACGGGACTTCCGGCAGACGTGATGACGTCACGTCATCACGCCTGCCGGAGGGGCACATGATCACGGCCCGGCCTCCCATAGGCTGCTGGTATGAAGTGCCGGCAGCCTATGGGAGAGAATACAGGAGGAGGACGCTGACAGGTCCTTCTCCTGTATTCTGATCGCTCTAATGTTCCGCCCGCTGTGCGGGCGGAACATTAAAGCGATCAGTGCATCCCGAGAAGCTGCGTGGCCGCAGCTTCTCGGGATGCTCAAAAACAGGTGGCAAGGGGGCCGTGCGGACCCCCCTAGCGTAGCGGTCGGGGGGCGGCGGCCGGCGGGCCCGCCGGGCCCCCCCCCGTGTCTCTTAGGGTCCGGGCCCCATACGGCAGTACCACTTGTACTGCCCTATCGGCGGCCCTGAGTACAGATCCAGTGAAGCACTAAAGTCTGTATCAAGATAAGCTATCTACTACCAAAGTGTTCATAGCGTTCAGAGACTGTACAGTAAAGCTGTTCTTTTTATTTAACTGGGACTCAGTCTTCCTTGAATCAGCACCAGCACCTATACACCTCTGCTACACACCTTGGGTTAATCTTCCCCTTTCTGTGGGTAATGGTACCGATAGTCCAGGTGGGTCATTTGCCACTCAGTACTGCCGTGACAAGAGCCCAAGGGACCCATGACAACCCGGCAGGTTACCGACCATTTTGGGAAATTGTAGAGACCGTCCCTATATAAAGCAGGTACCAACATCACACCTATGTGCTGAACTAGCATTGGTGTCACAACAACCACCATCATGAAACTGTGAGGCACCCCCTAGATGTTGGTGAGGCACAGCTGGGGAAGGCAGTTTCACAAAAGTGGCTATTCCCTGGCTGCAGCAATCTCTGGTTTAGCAACATTATGCCCTCCGTTTGTACCTAATTTAATAATATTCAGAGTTTCGGAAACAGACTGAGCGATAGTTTTTGCATTTGCTCCTTTGGGTAAGGTCTCAGTAGAAAAGGTTTGAGATGCCCTTGTATATAGATATCTGGAATCTAAAAAAATATCTCAGTTAAGATCTATACATGGAGTAGGCAGCCCAAGAAACATAGAAGACTGGTAATCTATAGACTTAGTTTGCCTCTGATTCCCTGACGTTCCGCTGTCAACACTGTTTCATCAGGAGTTAAATTAATGACTCCTGATGAAGCCATGTTGACAGCGGAATGCGTGGAGTGCTTCTCCTCCTACTCCCCACACACACTTAATATCCTTCACACATATTGACCTTCTTTTATTGTGTTTTTTCATTGTTTTTTATTTTTTTTATTTTTTTTCGGGGGATTGATATTATTACCGCATTATTTTCCGCCATTGTGCTTATTTTTTTCCATTACTCTTCATACATGTTGTGTTTAAGGGTCAGTTGTTAGTGTATTCCATCTTGGATGCAAGCGGGGTATTGATTCATGGAGTCATGAGAAAGAAAAGTTGCTCCTGCAAAAAACAGGCTCTCATATTGCTCTGTAGATGTAAGTTATTGCTTGTAGAAGGCAAGGAGGAAAAATTAAAATGCTAAAGTTAAAGTAAAACTGGCCTTAAAGAGATATTCCCATCTGGAAAGGTTATGTCCTATCGACAGTATTGACACATGTGAGCCACCGCTCAATTCATCATCTACAAAGCTGCCAGAGAGAGCTGGAAGCAGCTCCTTCTCCAAATGGCAATACCCAATTATTGGGGTTAATGCTTTCTGGTCCAAATGCAAGAGGAACAAGTGGAATCTGAGATGACTCCAATTTCAAAGAATTGTAAAGTTCTGTGAAATATGTTGACGCTATAAAACTAAAAATAATTTTAAAGAATTATCATTATGGTCATTTAAAACTCATTAGATGCTACTGTTATTAGTGCCTGCAGCATGTTAGGAGTTTGTTAGAGGATGGGGGCTCCCTCTGTCAACCCTTTTGCAAACTTAGGTTTCTACAAAATGCTGTATAGTAACCAAAAGCTTTATCAGTATCAGCTTTTCTAGACTTTTGAATGGCAAATCTACCCATTTAAAGGAAAACTATGAACAGGTTAGACGTATCTAACCTGCTCATATCTCTCTATTGCACACAGGGATCTGAGAAGGAAGGTAAGTCTCTTACCTTCATCCACGGCACAGTTTCCTTGCAGTTTGTAGTTTAATCCTGCGTCTAGTAAGGCCGTTTGGAGCACTGATCCACCCGGATTTATCGGTTCTCTTGAGATTGTACACACACCCCAGTGCTCCAAATGGCGTTTCTAGACACAGGGGTAGTGCGGTCTAAAGGATTTTTTCACTAAATAAAACACATTACAAAGTTATACAACGTTGTAATGTGTGTTATTTAAGTCAATAGCCCCCTTCCCCATCTCCCCCCCCCCCCCGACCGTGGACCCGGAGGTGTGATGCACTATACTTACGGAATCACTATGGACCCCGGCCGCCATCTTGGGACGATCACGTCATCTTCAGGAGGCCGGCCTGACTGCTCCAGCCCTCCCTCATGCCGGGCCCCCCTCTGCCGCGTCATCAGCTGCACAGCCGCGATTGGCTGAGCACTGTTATGGTCAGCCAATCGCGGCTGTGCAGCTGATGACGCGGCAGAGGGGGGCCCGGCATGAGGGAGGGCTGGAGCAGTCAGGCTGGCCTCCTGAAAATGATGGTCGACAGTGATTCCGTAAGTATGGTGCATCACACTTCCGGGTCTGTGGTCGGGGGGGGGGGGGGGGGGAAGGGGAGACATGGGTAAGGGGGCAATTTACTTAAATAACACACATTACAATGTTGTATAACTTTGTAATGTGTGTTATTTAGTGAAAAAAATCCTTTAGACCACACTACTCCTTTGAGCTACAAACTGCACAGAAACAACACCAAAGGTGAAGGTAAGAGACTTGCCGTTTGTCTAACCTGCTGATAGTTTCCCTTTAAGGAAAATTTGCCACATATAAATCTTTGAAGACTGAGTGACAAACATTGTTGCCATTCTGTTTGTCTTGGCTTTTTCTAAAAACCAATATCACTTGCATAGAGTTTAAAGTGAATGTACCATCAGGTACACTGCTTTAACCCTTTTACATCAATAGACTGGCACCAGTGCGGAGATACCGGGACCAAAGTCCTTATTTTGAACCGCGGCCCGGTTCCCGCGCACAGAGCTAGTCTATTCCTGTGCACTGCCGGTGTCAGTCTATTGATAGAAAAATCTTCAAGCGATGTACCTGATGGTACATTCGCTTTAAAGGGTTTATCCAGACTTTTGATGATTGCCTTTCTTCAGGAGTCGGCCTGGCTCTTGGCATCTTTGCCGATGAGCTAAATGTAACAGCTGCAATGCCTAGCACAGCCACTATGGGAAGCATGGTTTTTGAAAGTATGAGCAAGTGTAATGAAGAGGTGGCCTATTTAAGCAGCTGATCGTTGGGGGTCCTGACCTCATGCTGCCACCAGTCTGATATTGATGGCCTATCAGCAATTAGTTTTAAAATTCTGGATAATCTTCTTAACAGTGTTATCTCTCATGTTCAGAAGTGATTTTCTTTTTACATTTTAGATAGAAATATCATTTTCATTACAAATCAATGTAGCAGGTTAAATGAACCTTTAAAGCCGTGTAATGATAAGAATGTTTTTTTTTTCTGGTTGCCTGGTCTCTGTGAGTAACAGACGCTTGCTTTACATGATCTTCTCATTGCCTTGATAAATATGACATGGGCCATTAGCTTTTCAACAGACAGTCACCAGTGTTTTCACAGCATAAGAGTCAATGCTGGATTTGGAAGGGGAGAGGGTGCTGTCTTATACTAGTGCAGAAAGTTGAGCACAAGAGCAATGTCTCCACTATCATCCACTAAACACAATGACGATAAACTCTTTACTGTACTAAATGTGGCAACAGCTAATCCCAGCGCAGCGGTCACCTAGGTGTGCAGATGAAAGAAGCTTTGCCGATATGATTAGCACTGCTGACAGTCACAGTGTTTGTACTTCTTCATACTTTCAGGAAGAAAGGCAGCTGCTTCCAAAGGCTTCCCACTCTTTCAATGCTTAAAGAGCACACGACATTTACATGACATATACACGCTTAAGCCAATGTTTCTTTCTCGGCCCTGTTTCATCAGTTTCTTTACAGCTGGGATTTAGCACGAGGCACAGATCTTGGCTGTGCAATGTCAGAAATTGAAATCCATGTACTTGGGTCACATAATAGTTTTTCAGTTACCTTCCCCATAATGATAAAAAATAATCTATACCTTATAAGGAACTCAAAAATTGGTCAAAAATTGCATTGCCACCAACAGTACCATCCTAGTGCAGCCTGCATCGAAAGTAAGTGTTACGTTTAATTTCCTATAATTTTCAACATCTGGATTGTCAATAGATATAGTTGTGTGCCACAAAGTCCACAGTAATTTTTTCACCTGTGATATATATACATATAATATAACCCTTTAATATCTAACGGAATGTTAATGTTAATATTACTTTGTAAAGATTCTGCTATTGTTTTGCCGTTAATAATTAACCTAAAAATTAAAAATAAGAATAAAAGATTGCTTAGTAGTAATGGCATTAATGTATGTGCCGGTTTCAGTTGTCACTGAACTTCCCCTCTAAAAGCAAGAGTTAGGGGGACACGGAGGGGGCGTGGTTTCATGTTGGCTACCTTAGTTGTAAGATTTATGCTGCGTTTACACGGAACGATTATTGTTCAAATTTGCACAATAACGATTTTGAATGATAATCGTACGTGTAAATGCAGCAAACGATTAAACGATGAGCGAGAAATCGTTCATTTTGATCTTACAACATGTTCCTAAATGGTCGTTCGCAAAAAAATTGCAGGTCGTTCCGTGTAAAGTCGTTCACCGATTTAACCTATGTGCGAGATGGGCTTCAGCAATCGCAAAACGATTTTTTTCCATTTGATATATCAATCCGTCTAAACGCTGATCATTATAAAAAAAAAAAAATCGTTACTTCGAAGTCGGACGATCGGGCGAATTATCGCTACGTGTAAACCCAGCATCATCGTATGCAATTTTTTTTCCACAAAAATCGTGCCGCAATGCTCCGTTCCAGCCAAACTGTGCTAGCAAAAGATATTGAGCGCAAAAATTGAGCTCATCAAGGTCCATCTGCCTAATGAAAATTTTTGCCGCATTGCCGAAGGTTTTTTAGGCATGATGGAAAAAATGCGCAAGCGCTAAAAAACTTTGCGGATGATAAATGTGACCATTCCCTATGTGTAAATTCCTAAATGTATTCAATGTACTGCATGCTAATGAATGCTGAATACAAAATACATACATGGATACATAAATAGTTAAATTAGCCTTAGGCATCTGCATAAATGATTCATTTTTCACTATTAAGTTTGTGGTGTTCAGCATAGATTTGATAAGTAATGTTCCCGGCTGCTTTGAGTATGTCATTTGCTTTAGTGTATTACCTTGCTTCCTTGCTTTCTTGGGATAATTGATGCAAATGCATTGACGACTTTTCACCCCAGTTTTAATAACTTTGCATTCCTCATTCATTGGGATACTATACCTGTATTGTTCTAAGTTGGCATGTACAGAAGTGAAATGTAATATTCATATTTCAGTCTTTTTTTTTCTCTTTCTTTTAGCAGTAGAAGCATAAATACAATATGACCTATTGTCTAGCACCAGTGAGAGCTGCTTGTTATGTATCTCTTTTAATTTACATGTCGCTTACATATACCTTTTGTTCCTGTACTAAGAACACATTAATATTTGTAACTTTCTTCAGACAGGCTTAAAGGAGTATTCCAGATTTGAAGTTGCAGATTTAATGCAAAGTAACTCTGGGCCATCAAATCTGCTGCGGATCTGCTGCAGATTCAAATATGCGCCATCAAATCTGCTGCAGATCCTGTACGTGTGAATGCACCCTAAGGGTGCGTTCACACCTACAGGATACGCGGCAGATCAGCAGCAGATTTGATCTGCAGCAGTCTTATCTTTATTACCTGTTCCCTGTTTATAGTCTGTTCCTGACTTTGCTGCAAAAATCTGTCAGATATCTGTTGGCGTAATAGGGCCCTAAGAGTTCTCCTTATCTCTCTGTGTAAACACACCATAAGGGGAAAAGACTGCCAAAGGGGTAAATAGATTTTTGGTCACATCACATGTCAATAAAAAATTTAATAAAAAGTGATCAACAAGTCACACATACTGTATGCAATTGTGGCAGTAATAAAAACTACAGATTATGGCATAAAAAGTGAGCCCTCACACAGCCCCCAAGGAGTCACAATAGAACAATTTCAAGCACATTTATAAAAAAAAAAAAGAAAAAAAAAAGAAAAGAATTTTTTTAAGGTATTAAAATAAAAGTTAGTGTTATTAGAAAATACAATTGGTGTAGCAAAAATGGGTCTGTAGGTGTAAAAATAAAAGAGCTGTTGCTTTTTAGACACAAGGAAGAAAACAAAAGCGCAAAAACAAACATTTGCTTAGGGTACAAACCCACTTGACGTATTTGCTGCGTGAATCAGTCTTAAAAATAAGCAGGCAAAACGCAGGTTGGCTTTATACAATTGTTCTGTGTTAAAATACGCAATTGCGTATTTTTGAAGCATGAAGCTACATGCGTTTTTCGCACAGGTTGTTAACAACTGATGCTTTGCTAACAACAAGCTTCACGCTTCAAAAATATGCAATTGCGTATTTTAACGCAGAACAATCGTATAAAGCCAACCTGCAGTTTGCCTGCTTATTTTTAAGACTGATTCACGCAGCAAATACGTCAAGTGGGTTTGTACCCTTAATGTTTTTTTCCCCCCCCCCTCCTATAATGCCATCTCATCACCAGTATTTTTGCAGTGTCAATTGCTTAATCCTGGCGCAGCTGCATCTGTAAATGTAATTACTGCAGCTTGTGATCCCTAGTCTGACAACCAATAAATTACCTGCTCTAATGTGTGGACAAATGTCTCTCTTGTGTGGCTGCTTTTCTTCGAACCATGTTATTTTTAATACTTCCAGATAAGAAGGAGTACGTCAAGTTAAATATTTTAGCAAACTTGCCTCCTTCTCCTGATATGCAGCTTTTTTCTTCCCATTTATTGACAGCTTTTTGTCTAGGTTACCGACCACCACTCTGCTCTAAAAGCAATCTTCTTCCTGGTAGATAAATTGCTTTACTGGAAAAATAGTAAATGCTTTAAACAAACTTCCACCAGATGTGGCTGGTAATTCTACAGTAGCTGAGCTTTCTGAGCTTTCTTACACTTCCCCTTTAGGGTATATACCAGTGATGGCTAACCTTGACACTCCAGCTGTTGCAAAACTACAATTCCCATCATACCTGAACAACCAATGATATGGCTTTGGCTGCCCAGGCATGATGGGAGTTGTAGTTTTGCAACAGCTGGAGTGTCAAGGTTAGCCATCACTGGTATATACACACAGAGTAATTCTCACTGAAAACTGTGCGGAATCCGCCGCTCGCTCCCCCGTGCTCCCACTTGAAGGTCTGCCTGCCACATAGGCTCCATTATATGCCCGGGTGGCTTCTGTTGTTTGGCCAAAGAAATGACATGTCAATTCTTTGGGCGGACAGCCGAATCCGCCCGACCATAGAATGGTCTATGGAGCTAGCGAGGAGGGAAGGGGGAGCGCTGTGGGAGTTTTCGCTGAGAATTACTTTGTTTACATATACCCTTATTGTTCATATTGCTAATTTTCTCCAGCTTTTTTTCAAATTTTTTTTTTCTAGCTATTAGCAGATGTCTTATTTTTCTCACACTTGCCCTAATTTAGAAGTATGCCAGCCCACATTCATTTCTGTGGGAGAAATTTCTTGGCATGCTCTATGACCTGCATAAAAAAGGGAAGCGTTCACCACCACCTAGTGGTAGAACCTATATTAGGTATCTGCTGGTGTCATCTTACCCTGTAATCCCGTCTGTTATGGCCATATAGAGGACATCACTGGAAAGTGATCTATACAGAACAGGAAGTCAATTTATTATTAGGCTAAATTATCTTAATGAAAATATTTTAGAATATAGATGACCCAATAGAAATGAGAACAATCACAAAACATTCCTAAAAGAGAAGTTCAAAGAGGTTATACAGTTTTAGGCTGGGTTCATACTACGTATATTTGTTAGTATTGTGGTCCTCATATTGCAACCAAAACCAGGAGTGGATTAAAAACACAGGATCTGTTCACACAATGTTGAAATTGAGTGGATGGCTGCCATTTAATGGCAAATATTTGCTGTTATTTTAAAACAACGGCTGTTATATTGAAATAATGGCCGTTATTTACTGTTATATGGCGGCCATCCACTCAATTTCAACATTGTGTGGACAGAGCCTTTTTTGTGTTTTTAATCCACTCCTGGTTTTGGTTGCAATATGAGGACCACAATACTGACTGAAATATACGTAGTGTGAACCCAGCCTAAGGTAATGTTTTATATAATGCTGCTCTGTTAGAAAACCTAATAAACATCTTTTGCTTACCTCTCTACACTCCCCTGGTGTCCTGCTGTAGCCTCTCCAGTGTCCCTGCTGACTGCAGCCAACGCCACTTCCAAGACGAGCTTGTCTTGGAAGTGACAGTGTGCTCACCCAATCACTGGTTATGGCGCTGTCCTGTCTCAGTTAGTAATTGGCTAAGTGGACTGTCACTGCGGAGACTAGTTTGTCTAGGAAGTGGCAGCGGCTGCAGTCAGCGGGGACACCGGAGATGCCGCATCAGGACACCAGGGGAGTGCGGAGAGGTAAGCATAACATGTTTATAATGTTTTCCAGCAGGGCAGCATTATATTAAAGAAAATTCCTAATGCTGGCTAACCTCTTTAACGTAAAATCTTGGTTGAAACAAAATATATCGGATTCGGATCGATTGTCGGATTCTATGAAGTTTACTTATACTTAGATGTCAGGTAGTCAGGAATCATGCTCCTGAAGAAGAAACTAGGTTGGTCTCAATAAACTACTGAAGAAAATGCAATTTTGTCTACTTTAATTGTGTTTGCCCAAATAGGTCTCCAGACAACATTTTTTTCTTTGATATTCATTGAAATATGTTTTCATAATATTAATTGAACTTATATTCATATGTATATATGCATTGTGGGTAATATTGGTAGTGTCACCTTGACTGCATTTTCACAATTTTACCTTGGCTTCTCCAACAGTTATAAGAATGTATGAGATCAACCTTTACTACTTTTCTGTAGTCAGTTTGCTTTGTTTAGTGTGCAGTGGCTTTTATGTTTCTGATAACACACACCTGTTTATGTCTGGAAACTTCATGTAATGTCCCTTGCTTTACTGTTCCTGAGCATCTATTTTCACTATGATGTCATCTTGTCACATATTGTAGCACTTACTGTCTCTTTGCCTTATTCCAAATGAGTCCAGATGGATCTC
The DNA here is from genome assembly GCF_027789765.1 of Dendropsophus ebraccatus. Lineage (NCBI taxonomy): Eukaryota > Metazoa > Chordata > Amphibia > Anura > Hylidae > Dendropsophus > Dendropsophus ebraccatus. Next base: position 120,676,365 of record NC_091458.1, on the reverse strand, counting down.
AGGAGGACCAGATGGCTCGGGAATGTGGGTATGCCTTCATCCTCCAAACACAGGCTCTCAAAAGCTTGCTAAATACTATAAATTGAGTAACAAATTGCATCAAGTGTGTATATAGAATTCCTAAGGAATTTTTTAATTGGTTTGACATTTTTGTATTTAGATGGAGGGAAGGATGAAGTTTTCCATTTACTTAGTGCTATATAAAGAGATTCTATGGCCGCTGATATAACTCTCTGAGAGGGTTGTATCCTTTTAGTTGGTTACTTATAATTAAATTTGTTATATATAAAACTTATACAGAGAAAGAATGGTACAAAATACAAATTCCCTTGTAGCCATGTATATGTCTCTGCAAAAGAATTAATAAAAAATGTGTGTCATTTCTAGATACTACTGGCATTAGCACAACCCCGCATACATGTATGTATGGGAGTCAGGGTTATCCAGCGCTACAAAAACATGGCCACTTCCTTCCATGGAGACAGCACCACTCTTGTCTCCAGGTCAGGTATGGTTTTCAATTAAGCACCATTCACTTTAATGGAACTAAGTTGCAAAACCTGCTTACAACCTGGAGACAAGAGCAGTGCTGGCTCTGAAAGAAAGCAGCCATGTTTTTGTAACGCTGGATAACCCCTTTAAGGAACTGACAACTCCAAAAGGCAGGAACAGCAGGGCGGGTGCCAGTGTCAAGGCCTTATTTGTCTTAACAGTTACAGGAGATGGAACAGCACTGTTACCGAAGGTAATAAAACTTCCTTTTTTTAGCATCCCCTGTCCTATAGGAACATAACAGCAGAAAAGCTTCTTCTAAATTCTATTACTTTATGTTAAAATTATTAAAGTCCTGAAAAACCCTTTAAATTATCCGTAGAAAACTGATTGGTAGATTATGATGCCCATACCAAATTTCTCTTCAGTCTTTTGTACTGTTTACTCTAATTATGTTCACGTACACAACCTACTGCACAACCCTTTGTATAATTTAGTCATTCATACAATAATTATTAAGAGCATACATATAAAAAATAAACTCTACCTTGTCTTTTTACAACATAAACATCCATAACCTTTCAATTAGAATGTCTGAGCATAGTTATTTGGCTAATTACTTTAACTACATGGTTACTAAATATTTATTGCAATTAAAAGTAATTATTCAGATTCTACAGTTTGGAAGGCTAAATTTAGACCTCTGCAACTTTTTGGGGTGATATTTCTCGTGAACATTAGTCATTTATGACAAACTCCCTTTATATTGCACTCAGTTGTTCAAGAAAATATGAGAAACGCTGTAATGTAGCCTCTTAAAAAATACCTTTTTTTAAAATCTCTGAGCTCATAAACCACTTTTTGTACGTTATTTTTCCCAATATACGTAGGTTATATAAGCCCTAGTTACAGTCAGCACCCTGTCCTGAATAAGTGCCAAGCTATCTCTCGCCATGGCATTGAAAAGTTTTCTCACCCGCTTTTGAGTCCAGAGTCCCATCTCCTGCCTCCTGAATCTACAGATTTGGGCAAAATCTACATCAACCAAAACCAGGGATGGGTTGAAAACACAGAGAGGCTATGTTCACACACTGTTGAAATTTAGTGGATGGTCATCATTTAATGGCGTTATTTCAAAACAACAGCCATTGTTTTTAAAATAACGGCAATTATTTGAAAATAGCAAGTTTCAACTGTGTGTGAACATAGCCTTTCTGTGTTTTCAACCCACTCCTGGATTTGGTTGCCGAATACTGAGCAAAAATGCTTACTGCAGTTTTGGCTGTCACTATAAGGTGTATGGGGCTCTCCCAAAGAACCTCCAAAAGATGATGTTGGTGGAGAAAAGGGTTGGGTGTGATGGAAAATCACTGCCTGCCCCCTTAATTTTGGGAGAGAGCATATGGGGAAATGGGACCTTAAAGTGAATCTGTACAAATGTTGCAGATAAATAATGGAATCTAGGGATTTGATCGAATCCCGGGAAATTATGAAATGAACATGCCGTTCCATCATTTCCCTAGGGATTTGAACAAATCACTAACCCCTTTCAGGGAAAGGATGGAATGAATGATCGAGGAGTCGCCCAGCTCTTTGTTTGGCTGCGGACGGGGGAGCAGAACTGCACACCTCCCGGCAGGCATATGGCGGCGGGGGCGGACAGGAACTCCTGGCAGGCACGGCAGTGGAGGGCGGGGACGGGAGAGCATAATGGAACACCTCCCGGCAGGCAAACTACGGTGGGGCGGACGGGACCGGAGGCAGATGGGGAGCAGAGCGGCCCACCTCCCGGAAGGCATACTGCCTTGGGGCGGACGGGGAGCAGGAGGCATGTCGCAGGGTGGACGGAACCGGAGGTGGACAGGGAGCAGAGTGGCACACCTTCCTGCAGGCAAATGGCAGCGGGAGCAGAGCGGACAGGCTGGGGGAGCAGAGAGGCCGAGGAGGCGGACGTGGAGCAGAGCAGACAGGCTGGGGGAAGCAGAGAGGCGATACGTTAAGCAAATTCTATGTCGCAGGGGTAAATGATAGAGTTCACTCCATCATTTCCCTGAAAGGGGTCAGTGATTTGATCAATTCCCTATGGAAATGATGGAACAGCGTGGTAATTTCATCATTTCTCGGCATTTGATCAAATCACTGATTCTATCATTTCACTGCAACATCCATATACATAAAACGCTCACAGGCTAATGTATTTTCACCAACGTCCAAACGCAGACGTTTTCCACAGGAGATGGGATGGTTTGGATGTTGGGGAGAATACATCAACCTGTGGACGTTTCATGTACGAAGTGCCAGGATGAAATCATCTGTATATTTGCAGAGAAACACTGTGAGTATGTGTCTTCACTGACCTGAGGGACATTATGCAACTAACTGCGAATGGCATATGAGGTACAAACGTGCATGTGGTTTACCACTATCCCATACCACACTTTCTCTACATGGATTGTTAAAGGAGAAGTCAACGAAAATTTTCTTTTAATGTATTGTATTGCCCCCCAAAAGTTATACAAATCCCCAATATACACTTATTACGGGAAATGCTTATAAAGTGCTTTTTCCCTGCACTTACTACTGCATCAAAGCTTCACTTCCTGGATAACATGGTGATATCACAACCCGACTCCCAGAGCTGTGCTGGCGGTGTCTGTTGGAGAGGATGATGGCAGAGGGATGCTCAGTGTCCTCCAGTGCTCTGTGTCCCTCAGTGTCCCCCTGCCATCATCCTCTCCAGCAGCCACAGCGTGCACAGCTCTGGGAGTCGGGTCGTGACATCACCATTTTATCCAGGAAGTGAAGCCTTGATGCAGTAGTAAGTGTAGGGAAAAAAAGTACTTTTATAAGCATTTCCCGTACCCGTACGTCATATGTCCTCATTAGCACTTCAAAGCGGGGCCGCGCGGTAGCCCGGGACAGCCGCTAATTAGCTAATCGGAGGCAGCTGTCAAAGTTGACAGCTGCCTCCGATTACCGGAGGCAACCTTTCCCTGGGGTCTAGTGGGGGAGATCGCTCCTCCGGGACGTTGTCCCGGAGGAGCAATCTCCCTGTCTGATGCCGGCCGAGGACTCGTCCAAGATGGCGCCGCCCCCGGCTCGGCACTCGTTTACTTCCGGCTGCAGCAGCCGGAAGCAAACGAGTGCCGATCTCATTGATCTCTGCAGCATATCTATGCTGCAGAGATCTCAGTGAGAGATCAAAGTATATATACTAGTAGTCCCCTAGGGGGGCTTCTAGTATATGTGTAAAAAAAAAAAAAAAAGAAAAAAAAAGTGTTGTTTATATTAAAAAGCCCCCTCCCCTAATAAAAGTCTGAAGCACCCCCCTTTTCCCAGGTTTTAAATAAAAGTAAACAAATAAATAAATAAACATGTTTGCTATCGCCGCGTGCGTAATCGCCCGAACTATTAATTAATCACATTCCTGATCTCGCACGGTAAACGGCATCAGCGCAAAAAAATCACAAAGTGCAAAATTGCGTATTTTTGGTCGCATCAAATCCAGAAGAAATGTAATAAAAAGCGATCAAAAAGTCGTATATGCGCAATCAATGTACCGATAGAAAGAACACATCATGGCGCAAAAAATGACACCTCGCACAGCCCCATAGACCAAAGGATAAAAGCGCTATAAGCCTGGGAATGGAGCGATTTTAAGGAACGTATATTTGTTAACAATGGTTTGAATTTTTTATAGGCCATCCGATACAATATAAGTTATACATGTTATATATCGTTTTAATCGTAACGACTTGTGGAACATGCATAACAAGTCAATTTTACCCCAGGGCGAATGGCGTAAAAACACAGTTCCCCCAAATAAAAGAAATGCTGTTTTTTTTTCAATTTCACCACACTTTGAATTTTTTTCTGGTTTCGTAGTGTACCAAATGCAAAAATTCAGCCTGTCATTGCAAAGTACAATTAGTGACGCAAAAAATAAGGGCTCATATGGGTTTCTAGGTGGAAAAAAGCAAGTGCTATGACCTTTTAAACACAAGGAGGAAAAAACGAAAATGCAAAAATGAAAATGGGCCCCGTCCTTAAGGGGTTAAAAAAAAAATTTCATCTGACTTCTCCTTTAAAGGGGAACTTCAGGTAGAGGGGGAAAAATGAAACTTCTGCAGATGCATATAGCATTACTTACATGTCTATCCCAGTTTTGAAACTACCAAAAATCTATTTGTTTGGGGTATATTGTGCTGTATTGTGTTTCTGTACTTCCTGGTTGAGCAGATGTACACAGAACTACAGGTTCCAGAATGCAATGCTTTCCCTCAGCTGTTCATCACAGTCCTCCACCCTGCCCATTTCCCATCCAAATGTTGTATAACATCTTGACTGTGTTAACACATTGCAGTTTTATTGTGTTACTAAATTATTTGCAGTACTTTACTATTTGATTGGGACACCCCACAGAACCTTTTGGATCGGCACAAAAAGCTGCAGAAATGAAGAAATCACCACTACGTACGGGACCGCATGTAACGCTACGGGCGTAAGTTACGGCATTTTCGTCCGCAAACAATGGTCTGGTTAATTTTTTACGCCGCCGCGTACGATCCGGGTGTAAGTTCGTACGTAGTGTGAACTGTGCAGCCGTACTTCGTATACTTTCCATTATACGCAAACTACGTAAGTCTCCGGCCGCTTATTCACGGAACGCGCTACGGCCGGAAACTTACGTAGTGTGAACATAGCCTTAAGGTGGATTTGGTGTTCTCTGACCATGTGGAATAATGACGTTTTGAAGTGCGGCATCTAGTTGTTATTCATAATATTGCTGTTTTTCCTCTTCTCTGCTAAAACCAAATTGTGTTTCAAATAGGTTTGGAGGTTGTTTTCTTAACTATGGATGAAATTCTTAGTTAATGTAAAAGTACTGTAGAAGGTAACTTAAAAAGCATGGGTTTGTGATCACTTTCCCATAGCAACTGCATTATGGGTCATACTTCAAGTGCACCTGTCAGCTCTGCAGTCTTGACCTACAGTATTCTCAGCCACTTTATTATCAAAATCAGAGTTAGAAAAAGCTGAAGAATTAGTCTACAGAAGTCTATACGTTCTTTAACAGGGAACAGAGAGCAAATAAAAATGTGTCCACTGTAGCAGGTTTGTCCCATATTTTTTTTCATTAAATATACCAAGATCCAATTAATGTACCATTACTACTGTCCTTAGAGACTATCTATAAAGTTCTGCATTGGAGAATGCTATTATATATAGTACATTGTAGTAGTTTCTACATTACTGTTACAGTATCCTTCTTTGTTTGCGTATCTCTGTCATCAGGGGTCAGAACATGAAGAGTAGCGGTCTTGGCAAAAGCTATTGATTTTTGGTTGCTGTTGGTAAAGTTCCAGAGAAAACTTCCCTTCCTGCAGTGCTGCCTATAGAGAAATGTCCTAGGGAGCAAAGACCAAGCAAGTTTTTGTATATGTCTTGGTAGAAAGACAAAAATTGTAACGCAACAGCGTGAACTTGTGGCGATGATCAGCCAACCATCAGCTGTGCACGTATAGCTTCAAAAAGCCAACATCAGAGAATTCTGTAATCTGCCAACAGCCATTAAAAGCCATATAATATGCATAGATTTTTAAAATGGTGATGGCTAGAATTGCCCATTATGGCCTTTTATCTTGTGTGAAGGACTAGCTCAATGGTCTAGGTCGTGTTTTAGACACAGGGCAGTGGGGAAACGCTTCTAACGCCATTTAGATTGATTTTAACATCATAGTCAGAACAGTATATATGAGTATATTTCTTTATCATATAAAATACTTTACAGATGAAGGCCTTTTGCACATAGCAGAACCCTGTTCATGAGGATGTCTGTGTGCCACAGTATAATACTCCATTGTGTGTTGTATGTTGGAGATGTAATAATTTGCAGTAATGCCTCTAGGAGAGAATAGCTATGTAATATGGAATCCAAACTATTTTTTTTTATCATAATGAAGGCATACTGCAATACACTACCCTGCATCATCTAACTATGTGCATCAGAAACCTTGTGGGCTAATATATATTTTAGTAGTTGGATAGAGAATTTCTTTAAAGTGAATGAACCACTACATGAACAGACCCACGCCGGTGCGGGGATGCCGATGGCGCAGTCCTTTTTTTGTACCAACACCCAGTTCCCACCTCCAGTGTTTCATGCCAGGACGGTGCTCAGGAATAGACTGGCTCCGTGCACAGGAAACAGGCGTCTGTGACGTGGCCAGGGTTGATTCTAATGGAGTTGCATCACTGGATCTCCGCACCGACACCAACAAAGTAGTGGGAAAAAAAATTCACTTTTATAAAGCGGTACATTTGCTTAAAACATATGCAGAATGTACGTATGTGCAAGTATATTCACGATTCTCCTTTATGTAGCTGTGTTACCAATGTGTACACTACAAAGACCGAAGGGTGAATTTGCACAGAAATAATGATGGTAAAGACCGAAGCTAGCTGGTAGCCGAGAGACTCTTTATAGATTACACCGCGACAATTACAGGACCAAAGAGACATTTTTAGACCCATATTTCATATAATGAGACCACTTTCTAAATTTGTTCTGTATTGTCAAAATAAAGGTGAGTCAGCATTCATTTTCTTTTGTCCTCCAACTTCTGCAATTTTTTTTCTTCCTCTTCTTATGAATATATGTCCTGCTGTGATTTGAAGAAGTTTGGGAGAAAATAATTGGAAGCTGTGCAAAAACCTCCGTGTATGTACAGTGTGCGAGCATTAGGCGTTATTACTTCCTTCACCACATTAGCTTTGTATACCACATTTAGATGAGTTTGGAAGACATTATTAAGCACTATAAATGCTTTACGACCACAGGCGCATTAGTAGTAGTACAAGGAGATTTTATTCATGTGATCGGAAATGCACTCCTCTCTGGTTTGTGGAAAGGAAGAAGCAATTTGTTCTAATATCTCTGTAACATCATGAGATCCTTTCTGTATACTCTTATAGGCTTTGTTTACACACATTGGGGGAGATTTATCAAACTGGTGTAAAGTAGATTTGTCTTAGTTGCCCCTAGCAACAGATCAGATTCCACCTTTCAATTTCCAAAGAGTCTGTGAGGAATGAACAGTGGAATCTGATTGGTTGGTAGGGGCAACTGAGCCAGTTTCACCAGTTTGATAGATCTCCCCCATTGTTTCTATTGGAGAGCCATCATTTACAAACAAATAACGGATGTTATGTTATACCAACAAACATTATTTGTATAACAGCCGTTGTCTTAAAATAACTGCCGTCCAATAAAAACGGACATCATTTTGACAGTGTTTTAACATAGCCCTATACTATATTTTATAAAATTAAGTAGATACTGAACTGTCTAACAAATCTGTATGAAAAGCACTGTATTAGATATTGGTATTGGTTGGTTGAGTAGAATCCGGTAAGGGTGTACGTTTTAACAAACACAAATCGACCATAACAACAAAATAACCTTGTAATATTGTATAGGTCTCCCTTGTGGTAACATGTTGACATGGACCCTATCCTGGGATACAGCAGTGGACATGGGATACAGCAGCGGCATCTGGAGCGGGACTGCCAGGAGAGGGTTAGTGTCCACTGCTGTATGCCGGTGTAGGGTGGGTTCTAGCCCACTGTCAGGGCTGGCAGGTTTCCTTTAAGGGATGCACCTTGGTATCCAGTGACTGGTTTGTAATGTACATAAAAAGAGAAAGAGAATGCTTAAAGGGCAACTGACAGCACAGATATATGCTGCCAGTTTTCAGTTGCCTATCACACAAGCATTGGTGCCACTGTGTAATATGGCGTCTTTGTAAAAAATAAATAAATTAGCTTTATTTTGCATTTACAGTGTCACCATGTCCCAATCTCTGGCCACTAATCTGTTCTCAGGCCACCTCTGCCTCCTCTAGAATAAGGCTGTCAATCATTTTTTTTTTTTTACAAAGACTACACATCACAAAGCAGTGCCAAAGGTATGTTTTTGATGCTTGTGTGATGGGAAATTGGAAACTGGCAGCACCGATATATGCATATGCGTGCTGTCAGTTTCCCTTTAAAGGGGTATTCTCATATCAAAACACTCGGGGTCCAACCACTTGTTTGGAAATAATGGACGTTATTTGGACGGCTAATGACATCCATCCAAAATAATTTAAAAAAAACACCAAAAAAAAGCGTTATGTTGGCCCTTCTTGGTACCATAACACTATTTGCCCCACACTCATGTTTTGCAGTTGTTGTGTTTTTTTTCCTAGAGTTTATGTAATATGTGACAAATAACACTTTTTGTTTTCCAAAGGTTTACTCGGGAAATGTGCTCTACAATAAAGCCTTTTTATAGGCTGACATCTTCCATTCATTGTCTGACATGTGTTATCTTGGGGCTCAGCGTTCACGCAAACTTGTAGTACTGTAAGTGCCCTTTAAGTCAGATTCCAAGGGGATGTTCCTGTCAGATATTTTCCTTAATTGGGTGAACCTGTCATGGTGGAATCTTGTATGTCATGACCGGGGGGAAATACATAATAATACAGACTTTCGATCATTTATTAATACATTTTATCCTGTGCTACGGTGTCAAAGTATGAAAATAGGAGTATAGGGTTTTCTACTGACTGCATTGCTGCAGCGTATCCATTAGGGTACTTTCACACAGGACTGAAATGCTGAAGATTTGATACTGATTTTACCAACTATATCTATCTATCTATCTAAGTTAATAAGAAAGGAAATATTATAAGGACAGACTAGATGGACCTGGTCTTGTTCTGCTGACAATTCTCTGTTTCTATATTTCTAACTTCAATAGAGAAGTGAAACCCCATAACAAAATACCCATAACAAATATACGGCAGGCGTATTCCAGGGAGAAGGGGCAAATCTGTGCCTTCTCCTTAGCGTACACCCTGGGGCGAAACTTTCATAAATATCCTCCATAGTATATAGGAGGCAGGAGAGAGAGGTCAGTCTGCATCCACACTGCAGATAAGCATAAGAAAAGCAGACACAGAGATGGGGGGGACATTTACAAAGCGTCCGCCCGAGGCGTACACCAGAGAGAAAGTGCAGATTCGCCCCTAAGTCAGGGAGGAGGTGTGGCCTTCTCCCGCACCTCATTTATCATGATTTACGCGTGCTCGCATGCGCCTCTTTCCTGCCTGGGGATAGGGGACGGGGCCTAATATACTAATATAAGACTGGCATACTTGTACGCCGGTCTTCATAAATCCCCCCCAAGGAGTTTGCAGAATGGTAACCAGGGAAGAAAACATCAGATACTAGTGATAGTGTGGGCACAAATAATGCAGAACATCCTGAAAAAGTTACCTGAAATGATAGTTACACTTGAAGCAATAAAAGAAAAGCATTTAAAAACACACTCCACCTGCAATGTGAGAACACAGCTTTACCTTTATATTACCTGAATGTCATATTATTGCACTCTCCCCTAGTGCAGACTGTGACACCATGCTCTCCATCTGTTGCCACTTATTTGTGTATTGAACCTGCATTGATTGTGACTCTGCCTCGCTGCATCAAGGAGGAGACTGTGACCGCAGGAACTAGCTGCTTGGTTATAGAAATAATAGATGCATATCTTTTTAAGCTGGCTTTAGCAGGAAGGTGTCACAAATCTAAAGATACAGAGCAGATGCATGTAGCAGGTATGTTTTATGTATAATAGTTTTCTTCAACAAAGAAGTGAAAGATGAGGCACTCGTGTATCCTTGAAAAATCCATAACTTTATTCCACCATTAGTTACAACAGGTGCTCATGGACGCGGTCAGGTGAGTGAACGGGAGACAGCCTGTTTCGCGTGATGACGTTCACGCTTCCTCTCGGCCCTGACGTCACTCCGTGACCTTGCCCCTTTTAACTCCGTGCTAATTAAAAAAAACTTCTAATTTACAAAAAAAGTTAAAAACAATGCAAAAAAGGAACAAAGTGCATTTCATTAACCTTGCTGCAACATTGCCTATATATACACACATATCTTATGTCTCTTCTATTTATTTATAGCCATGTACATCAGAGCGATCGTTTAACCCTAGAGGTCCTAGGGCATCCATCTTTAAAATTAACTCCTTTTCTCTTTTCATTAAATTATCATGTCTATTCCCTCCCCTCACGGGATTTTTAACTTGTAGCAACCCCATAAAGCACAATTGTGTTGCATCACCGCCATGAAACTTACACATATGTTCTATTACCTTCGGACATCCTTTACCTGTGCGCACCGAACGTACATGTTCAGAGAACCGCTGGCAGAGGGGCCTGATGGTCTTTCCAATATAGTAGTACCCACAGCTGCACAGGAGTGCATAAACTACATACGAGGATCGGCAGGTAAGGAAATCCCTAATCTGCCACTGTATACCTCCCAACTGTCAGACTGTCAGTGGTGTGTCTCCCTGCACTGTGCACTATGGTAAATGTTAAGATGAATTGCTATGATATGGTTAAACCCCAACCCCAATGGTTACCCATTATTTCCCCCAAGCAGTAGGTAATCCCATAACTGTGCCCTATGCAGTAGCCAACCCCTCTATTAATGTCCCATAATGCCCCACATAGTAATTATATAGTAGCCAGCCCTCCCAATATTGCCCCTCATAGTAGCCATATAGTAGCCAGCCCTCCCAATGGTGACCCATATAAACGTCAGCCCCCAAATGTCTCATATAGTAGCCAGCCCTGTCACTAGTGCCCCATATAGTAGCCAGCCCCCAATAGTGTCTTATATAGTAGCCAGCCCTTGCCAATAGTCTCTTATATAGTAGCCAGCCCTCCCCAAGTCTCTTATAAAGTAGCCAGCCCTCCCTCATAGTATGTTATATAGTAGCCAGCCCTCCCCCATAGTATGTTATATAGAAGCCAGCGCTCCCCAAGTTATTTTTACGGTAGCCAGCCCTCCCATTTAGTATGTTATATAGTAGTCAGCCCTTCCCCTTTAGTATGTTATATTGAAGCCAGCCCTCCCAAAGTCATTTCTAAAGTAGCCATCCCTCCCCCATAGTATGTTATATTGAAGCCAGCCCTCCCAAAGTCATTTCTAAAGTAGCCAGCCCTCCCACATAGTATGTTATATAGTAGCCAGCCCTCCCCAAGTCTCTTATAAAGTAGCCAGCCCTCCCTCATAGTATGTTATATAGTAGCCAGCCCTCCCCCATAGTATGTTATATAGAAGCCAGCGCTCCCCAAGTTATTTTTACGGTAGCCAGCCCTCCCATTTAGTATGTTAAATAGTAGTCAGCCCTTCCCCTTTAGTATGTTATATTGAAGCCAGCCCTCCCAAAGTCATTTCTAAAGTAGCCATCCCTCCCCCATAGTATGTTATATTGAAGCCAGCCCTCCCAAAGTCATTTCTAAAGTAGCCAGCCCTCCCCCATAGTATGTTATATAGAAGCCAGCCCTCCCCAAGTCTCTTATACAGTAGCCAGCCCTCCCCAAGTCTCTTATACAGTAACCAGCCCTCCCCCTTAGTATGTTATATAGAAGCCAGCCCTCCCCAAGTCATTTTTACAGTAGCCAGCCCTCCCCCATAGTATGTTATATAGAAGCCAACCCTCCCCAAGTCTTTTATACAGCAGCCAACCCTCCCCCATAGTATGTTATTTAGAAGCCAGCCCTCCCCAAGCCCTCCCGGCAGGCATATGGCGGTCTGCGACATGCCTCCTGCTCTCCCGGGCTGTCCGCTATGCTCCCCGTCCGCCCCAATGCCGTATGCCTGCCAGGGGTGTGCCGCTCTGCTCCCCCCGTCCGCCTCTACCACCGTATGCCTGCCGGGAGTTCCCGTCTGCCCCCGTCGCCATATGCCTGCCGGGGAGGTGTGCCACTCTGCTCCCCGTCTGCCCCCGTCGCCATATGCCTGCCGGGGAGGTGTGCCACTCTGCTCCCCCGTCCGCCTCTGCCGCCGTGTCTGCCAGGAGTTCCCGTCTGCCCCCGTCGCCATATGCCTGCCGGGGAGGTGTGACGCTCTGCTCCCCATCCGCCCCGCCGCCATATGTCTGCTAGGGAGATGTGCCGCTCTGCTCCCCCCATCTGCCTCTGCCACCGTATGCCTGCCGAGAGTTCACGTCAGCCCCCGTCGACATATGCCTGTCGGGGAGGTGTGCCGATCTGCTCCCCGTCCGCCCGCTGCCAAACATAGAGAAGTTGTTGATTCAAAGCACATCTGCAGCTTCAAGCGACTCTGTACCCACAATCTGACCCCCCCCCCCCCCAAACCACTTGTACCTTCGGATAGCTGCTTTTAATCCAAGATCTGTCCAGCGGACCGTTTGGCAGGTGATGCAGTTATTGTCCTAAAAAAATACTTTTAAACTTGAAACCCGTGCCAAACGGGAGTATCTGTGCCCTAACTTTACACAACCTCTCTGCCCCTCCTCCCCACCCTCCTCATCATTAGGAATGCTCCAGGCAGATTGCCTCCTATTCCCCACCTGTGGCAGCCCGGCACATGGGCTGGATCGTTAAGCACCTGTGCAATGTTCCGCATAAAGAAAAATGTTCCAGTGGCATTCCTAATGATGAAGAGGGTGGGGAGGAGGAATGGAGGGGTGGTGCAAAGTTAGGGCACAGATACTCCCGTTTGGCATGGGCTTCAAGTTTAAAAGTATTTTTTTAGGACAATAACTGCATCACCTGCCAAACGGACCACAGGACATATTTTGGATTAAAAGCAGCTATCCATATTATGCCACTCATCTGCGACAAATTACTGCATGGTCCAAGTACCTAGCCTATAAGAAATGGGCTGAGATTGAAAAAATATGGCTAGCACCTTTCCATCCCAACTCCTTTCTCTGGCACCCCTCTCCGCCTTCCTTCTCCCATTTAAACCTCCTTGGCCCCATTAACTTTACTTTGCACATCTGGTCCATCTGCTCCTCCAAATTTAAACTCTATTCCAAAACGTCCCCTTTAAATTCCTTCCTTCTCTATCCTGACTTTCAGCCTGGTTTACAATCTCATATAGTTAGACTATGGGGCTCCAAGAAACTGTTTCAGTTCGCCGACATGGTAGACCCACTTACACGCACCCTTCTCCCCTTCCACAGGATTGTGGACAGATTTGAGCTACCGCCCTCAGAGCAATATACCTATTTACAGATCCGCCATTTTATGCTGTCTCGCCTGGGATCCCTCACAGTCTCGAAACCAACTGCCTTTGAACAATTAGTGAGAGGGGGCGTTTCTACATCAGGGTTGATATCAGATATCTATCGAATTATTAACTCACCCTCTGATGGCTCCCAGGCTAGACATCACTATATGGATAAGTGGGAGGCGGTATTGGGCAGGCAGCTCCCCCCAGAGTGTTGGGATGTGATATGGGACAGGGCGGCAAGATCCTCCATCTGCACCACATATAAGGAATCCCACTATAAGCTGTTAATGCACTGGTACCATACGCCTGAGCTCCTCCATAAACTAAATAATGCTATCCCCCCACAATGTTGGAGGTGTTCAGGTAGTGTGGGGTCGCTCCTCCATATATTTTGGGATTGCCCCCTTATCCGCCCATTTTGGGTAGAGGTTTGCAGACTGGCCTCGACAGTCTTGGGTGCTACCATTGCTAGGGACCCTGGAATCTGTCTGTTGAACTTGTTCCCAAAGACCCTCCGGAAAAAGCAGGCGAAGTTGTTACTCACTATCCTGACAGCGGCCAAGTCCTTAATTGCTCGTGCCTGGAAGCAAACATCCCCTCCTTCCCGGCCTTGTTTGCTCGCCAGAATCCGGGAGTTGCGTTCCCTAGAAAAGCTTACTGCTTCCCTTAATAATGCCATTGATAAATTTGAGTCCATATGGATCCTTTGGGATTCCTTTGATATGATTGCCTCTTCTGGCAGTAGACCCTAGTTTCCCTGTCCCTCCCACCTCCCCTCCCTTCCCTCCCCCCTTTTCCTATCTCCTTGGTGTTGAGTCCTGTCTTAGTTTGTCTGTGTTGTCTGTTTGTCAAAAGGTTTTGTTATGGGGCTGTAGTTTGGTTCCACTTTTTGTCTGAGCCATAAGTAACAGGTAGATATCATCAGACGACAGCTGCTGTATTATCTATGTTTTCTGATTATCCTTGTAGAACTATGCTGTGCCGCTATGGTCACAGAAGAACTAGGTGCTGCCACTATTTCTACCTACTTGTGCCTGATATGTTTATACTTATTGCTGGTACCTCATCATATTGCTGTTTCTCACATTATCCTGTACATGCCCTGTAATTCTTTGTTCTGTTTGTGCAAAAAATTTTTGAAAAATCTTTGCAATAAAAATTACAGTTATAAAAAAAAAAAAAAAAAGCAGCTATCCAAAGGTACAAGTGGTTTTGGGGGGGGGGGTCAGATTGTGGATACAGAGTCGCCTTCAAATCTGCGCCATCAAATCTGCTGCAGATCCTGTATGTGTGATTTGATCAAATCCCTGGATTCTATCATTTCACTGCAATATATATTAGGCAACAATGGGAGGGAAAGAGCGGTGTATCAAGAGGAGGAGGCAAGTTTGGTTAATAAAAGTATTTGCAAACATATATAACTTGACAAGCCCTACAAGTATAACTATATTAGCTGAGTTGGGAATACCCCCTTTAAAAGTTGATGTGTGCCACAGCTTGAATTATTTTCAGTCTTGCATTCATGTTTCATCTGTTTGAAGTGAACACTATATAATCACACTAAATCCCATGTCTCTTTGAGGGGAAAAAAATGAAATCATAAAAGGGTCGATGGAAAGACTCCAAATGAGATCACATGAATATTTTAATCAAAATGTAAGCAGCATGTTAACATGTTTTAAATGTGAAATTATTGGAAAAACACAGAGCTTGATGTACAGTATCTAGCTCATCGTACCATTCAAAGAGTATCTAGAGAATGAAACATATATTGTGGTATGAAGTAGCGGTAATGTAAACGCAAAACCAAGCTTAGGTATTCCGACCATTTAAAATTTTTAATATAGTGCTGAATGCATAGAACATAATAATCATCCTATTCTTACCCTACCATGATTTCCCAGGGTCCCCCTTTGACGTCTTTGGGTCCCCTGCTGAACAAACCGCGACAGCCCGCTTAGCCGATAACTCAGTTAGTCTTGAAAGTAGCAGCGGTGTATTCAGCTGGGAACCCGAAGATATCACAGGAGGTTCTGGGGAAGTGGGATTAGGTAAGAACAGGATGAGTATCATGTTCTATGCAGTTCAGCACTATATATATATTACAAATTTTAAATGGCCAGAGTGTCCCTTTGAACACATACTTACCTCCCTCACTCACTTAGTGCCGCAGCTCTCACATCTTCTGATCACCACCTCTTTGCAGTTCTTGCTTCTTCTGATGATGTTGCGCTCCCTGCTCTGCTTTGTGATTGGCTGAACAGGGAGTGGAACATCATCAAAAGGAGCAAGGGTGGGGGAGGTAAGTATGCATTCTTTCATTCTTCTGTGGCACAGGGTGGCATGTAGTAAAATATAAGGTTTTCCTGGAAAACTACTTTAACAGATTCTATACTGTATTCTCAAAGATGGTGTTAATAGGTGAACATGTGCTTTAAATTTCTTTTGTGGTGCCTTATTTAACACTTTTGTACTCCATTCTTCTCTTGTTGTGTTATATGGCTAATAAATGCTGGGAGGTAAAGACTAATGGAAGCCATTACTGCAGGTTGTCATCTAGCTTTGCAGTGAATATAAATTAGCCATAAATTATCCTTGTTATGCAAAATTACTTGATTATGATGTCTGGGCTCTCTTGGAATAGCTGCTTAACCTCCTTTACAGGTGGCATGAAAGGTAGTTGAAGGGAAACAAGATTTCTATATTAGGACATGAATCTTGTATAATGTACAGTTGGGCATTGACAGTTATACACTTGTGTATATCTCAAGATGGCGCTAGACAAATCCCAGAAGGAAGAAAATAAAGAAATATAAAATGACTGCAACTTTTCCTTCTGTATGTAACTAATTTTTATAGCTTCTTAAAGCTTATTTTTCTTTTAAATCAATTGGTTTCAGAAAGTTTATAATTTACAAGATTTAAAAATCTCAGGTCTTCCCATACTTATCAGATGCTGTATGTCCAACAGGAAGTGGTGTTTTATTTTCCGTCTGACACCCTGCTCTCTGCTGACATCTCTGTCCGAAACAGGAACTGTCCAGAGCAGGAGGTTTTCTATGGGGATTTGCTGCTGCTCTGGACAGTTTCTGTCTCAGACAGAGATGGCAGCAGAGAGCACTGTGTCACACGGAAAAGAAAACTTTTCCTTCAGGACCCAGAAGGAGTTAGGGCCCTATTCCACCGATTATCGTTCGCATAATCGTTAACGATTAACAATCTCAAACGACCGGTATTGCGAAAGACCTGAAAACGTTCACTCATTTCCATGGAACGATAATCGTTACTTATGATCGTATTTGCAATCGTTTTTCTTCGCTATTTCTTCGCTATTGCGTTCGTATCTACTGCGAACGGCCGAACAATGTCTTATTCAATGCAAACGATTTGCAAACGTTTTGCGAATGAGCAACGATAAAAATAGGTCCAGGTCTTATAAAGCGATCAACGATTTCTCGTTCGGTCGTTAAACGTTAACTGCATTTCAACCGAACGATTATCATTTAGATTCGAACGATTTAATGATAATCTGAACGATAATCATCCGGTGGAATAGGGCCCTTAGAGTACCTGTCACTACGGCGGCTTCTGGATCTGTGGTGAATTTGACTCTGAACCTGTAATTTGGGTATCCATAGCAATAAACACACTGTGACGGAAATACGGGCGACCCTCATTCTGATCCTATTGGGTTCATGCGCATTCCCAGCTCACTACATTACAAAACACTAGTACAGAAAAGTATATCTTTCACATTTATTTTTTTTACATGAAACAGAAGTTAAACCAACTACATAAATGTCTAATAGGCCCACAGCAAATACAGAACCTATCCTTTGCTTTGTAGTCTTTATAATCTTTATAATACAAATCAAACCCATCTAGAAGGGGGTCATCCTCCACAACGTCAGACATTTTCCCCTTAAAAGCTCACTCAGACAATTTTTAAGGATGGAACATAAAAACAGCATGTACGATTTGCTACTGCCCCAGGTGATTTAGCAGACATCAGTGGCATTGATGCATTAAACATCGTTTTCTATCTTGGGTTTTGTTTTGGCTGTGACTATAGCACTGCTATGCATTCTTTCATGTGGTTTGTGTTCTTTTCATACAGGAGTTGCACATAAAATCTCATTTCATTCCCTAATCATATTAGTTGTTGAATCAGGAATCATGCTGCTGTTTGGCTTCTGAGACCAAAGACCAATTGCTCCCTCCGCCTGCTTTGAACACTGAGGCCTTTAAAAGCAATTATTTTAGAATACTGTGGTTTTTTTCCTGCCATCCTGTAAAAAAAAAAAAGTTTACTTTAAAGGCTGTGTATAATGTAGATTTTTTTTTTGTGCCGATTAGTGACAATTTTTTTTGTTTTGATTTTCTTTTTCTTTTAATTTCTTCTTTTGTACATTATTATGGGGGAAACCATCCTGTCTGAGCTGTTTTAACAACATTTAGAGATGGACGTGGAGCTTAACCCTATTCACTTCTGTGGGGCAGAAATGCTCCAGTGCACTATATATAGTTATCTATATACTGGCATTGCATCTCACTATTATCCTGTCTGTGATGATAAGGAGGACACTGCTAGAAAGAGGTGTCAGCTTATTATTATATTTGTACATTATATACATATGCATATTTTACAATTTGATTTGATTCGAACAATAGTTCATTTTCTGATGACACATTTCCTCTAATGGATCAAACATTTAATAGTTAATACATTTGGTGGTGGTCTGCTGCGTTTTAGAGGTTTTAGAGCAAAGAACCATTAAAGGGGTAGTTCTGCAAAAATAAAATAAAAATCTTTCAAATCAGCTGGTGCCAGAAATTTGTAATTTACTTCTATTAAAAAACATCAAGTCTTTCAGTACTTAGCAGCTGTATGTCCTGCAAAAAGTGGTGTATTCTTTCCAGTCTAAAGGTATGTTAACGCTGAGTAAATCAGGCGGAATTATGCGGCGGAACTTTCCGCCACGGAATCCTGCCTGCCTCAGTGTGCCATAGCCTGTTTATGGAAGAGCGCGCGCTCCTCTGCTGCCGCCGCTCTCCGCTCGGAATAGTGACATGCCACTTCTTTGAGCAGTGGAGTGTTTGTGACTGTAAGCGCCTGCCCCAGGGCCCCTCTGCCTTTCCCACCTTCCCACCTATACAGCCTCCTCTGGCTGTCAGTCATTCTGGAGGAGGCATGCAGCAGCCTTAAGCGACAGCATCGGATGGAGAGTGGGGCGGGCAGAGGCCATGTGGGGCCAGCCCGGGGATAATTTTTTTTTTAAAGAAACGGCAAATCACAGTGCAGCGCTAATGGCATTGGCAATAGAAAACTAGCACCACGGATATATGCCACCTATCCATGTTGTCAGTTTCCCAGTAACATCTGTTATATGTAAATCGTTCCAGAAATGCTATATTGAAGTATCTCAATGAAAAATAAATGTATGCCTCCATTTCAGCATGGTTTTATAAGGGATCAGTACTGTCAAACTATATCCCCTGGGAGTCGAGGGTGTCATCCTAGAGGACCCTACCTAATGAACTAGGGGGCTGCTGGGTTGGGCATCCC
The DNA here is from genome assembly GCF_027789765.1 of Dendropsophus ebraccatus. Lineage (NCBI taxonomy): Eukaryota > Metazoa > Chordata > Amphibia > Anura > Hylidae > Dendropsophus > Dendropsophus ebraccatus. The sequence goes on along the minus strand of NC_091458.1, from coordinate 120,657,201 downwards.
CTTCACCAGGCAGGATGTCTCTTACTCTTGGGGACCGTCACATCAACATCCCCAGGCCTTAAATATCACTAAATGTATGAATGAATCCCAGGAACTAAACAATTTGGAGGCAAAGTCTTGAACTTTATGTTCCTCAAATCATTCCTGAATTATATTTACAGTGTGGCAGCGTGCATCATCCTTCTGAAAGAATATATTATATAATATATTAGGAATTTTTGGCCTGCGTTCATATCATGTCTGTCTAGTAACAGTGTAATGAAAGCTTATTCTTTGGGGATTAAAGCCACTGGAATTTAGAAGTGTGCTGCTAATAATAATGGAGGAGATAAGATTGATGCCATTGTCTACCTCACTTTCTGGTGTCCATGTAATATTCTGTATATAAATGCATTTCGAGCAGTAATATTTTCACACTTTGCAAAGCCTTGTATTATAAGTTAATAGATGATTTGTGCCGGCACAGTAGCTGCTTGTATAATTCAATGTTGTATTCTGCTAGAGGTAAATATAACTCCTAATATATCATCTTGGGGTTATGATAATAAAGACTAATAATTGCAATAACCTGCATGACTCTCATTCCACAAGCTCGCTAGAGGAACACTAATTGTCATTGCATCTCACCAGGGGTAGTAAAGAAATCTAATTGATTACAAAGATTTACAATATCTTAGACTGTGTTCACACACTGTATTTGATGGTGCATTTCAAGCATTTTGAGTTATGCGTCACAATATACTGTACCTATTTTTGTCTGCTTGTGTTTCACATTATATTAAATTCAGTGGAGAAAAATGCCTTAACGTCGTTAACATGTCACCTTATTATTTGATTTTACACATGGGGGAGATTTATTAAACCTGGTGTAAAGTGAAACTGTCTCAGTTGCCCCTAACAACCAATCAGATTCCACCTTTCATTCCTCACAGACTCTTTGGAAAATAAAAGATGGAATCTGATTGGTTGCTAGGGACAACTGGGCCAGTTTCACTTTAAACCATGTTTGATAAATCTCCCCCATTAAGTTTAATGAAACGTTTGCAGATGTGTAGAAATTTCTGCTATGAACGGACCATAAATACGGATGATGTGCTACAGAATGGAATTCCCGGCATGATCATTCATTCTGTTCATCAAGTACATCTATGCTTGTATGTGGATTTACCATTTGCACGTTGGAACATGGGCCCAGTTTTATCAATTTGTTTAAATAAAAAAATGCCTGACAGATTGCAACCAATCACAGCTCAGCTTTCATATCTTGCCAGGTTAAAGGCCGCCCGATAGAGTAAATGATGCACTGATATGTGTCTCCTAGTTTCCATTTCAGCTTTGTCATTTTGGCCCCAAATTGCAGCCGGTTTATCCAAAAGACAGCAGTAATTTGCATTAAATGGTGGCAATTTGGTGTTAAAAAAACAAAACAAAACAAAAAAAAGACAGCTGTGGAGCAACCCTGAAACATTGACAGCCATTTTGGTATGTGAAAATCAAAAGGGTCAATTGAGGCTATGTCCACACAGTAAAAATCAAATATCAAAATATGGTCGTGATTTGGAGTACAAATTTAAAAAAAATGTATGAGCAGGTGAAAATAATGGCTGTTTTCATTACAAAATCAGGTGGTAAATAATGAGTATGTTCATTATTTTGATGGTTGTAATCATATACGGACCTTATTCTATTTAGTGTGTGCATTGCCAGCCAATTTCCCATTGACTTTAATGGAGCGCATTATTACATTGATAGATTATTACAAGATGGCGTTTGGTTTTTTAACCCTAAAATTACAACAGTATTTTGCCTTTATTTTATGATGTGTAAATATAGCCCAATAATAGTGACAGGTTTCTTTTTCTCCATGCCGTCACTAATGGGTATTTCTGTTTTATTGCAGGGACGGTGTGAACACAAAGCCTTAATTAAGAAAATCTATTGTGGCCGGTTCAGAACTTGTGCATTGCACCCTAGAGACTGTGGTGGAATTTTCCCACACTGTAGCAATGGAGTGTGATTCCGGCTCAAGTAAAGACACTCAGACTGAGCTTGCTGAGAGGGTCGCTGCTATCGACGTGGATGAACAAGCTGAAGGGCCAAATGTGCTGTTTTCTGAAGAAATGCACATCATGACAAATAACGGTATGAGCTCTGAAACTAGTGAGGATGTGTTCCTTTCTTCTCAAGATCAGAGGGACTTAAGCTGTTTCCAAAGAACCTCTTCTAGGCCTACACTTTCAAACAGAAAATTCTCTCTCCAGGAAAGGCCTACAGGTGGTTGCCTGCCCTCTCAGCACCAGGCCTATGGCCCATATGCAACTGGTCCTGCATCACACATATCACCACGAATAGTTCGAAGGCCAACAATCGAATCAAACCGGGTCTCTATCTCTGACTCTGATGTAAGTTGTTCTTTTGTCTGCCTGCTTTTGTAACTATACTGCCATGTTGACCCAATTGGCATTGGATCTGATGACCCGAACTAACAGCTTAAAAAAAAAAAAAAAAGTGACTTAGGGTGAGTTCACACTACGTTTTTTCCTATTTCTTTCTTCCTTTTTTTAAAATTTTTTTTTATTTTTAAAAACGGATTGCAAAAACGTAGTGCGAACCCAGCCTTATACTTGTGTTTCACTTGCTGGCTTCATCTGGTGCTTGATCCTTCATTATTTATATAAAATATTGACGGCTGGTAATGGAATTTTTTGGTTCTGTGGAAAAGTCCTAGGTATCAGCAGGTTCCATGCAGAAGCCCTATTCTAACTTTATAGGGTTTGTGCACGAAACTCACTGACGCCTTGGACGTTCCCACGGCAAGTCAAACTTCTATTGGCTGCTACTTCTTTAGCCAGAATTTTCAAATACTTTTTTTTTTGTTTTTTTGTTTTTAACAAAAATTGTTTATTTACATAGTGACATAAATTAGTAATCATGGAATAATGCAATTAGTAACAAAACACATAAGAATGTCTATATTAATTAAATCTTGTTTTAATTTATTTATTTTCTAATATGGCAGGCTGTATGAGTACGTTGTGGCTTTTGGCTGTTTTTTTTTTCATGTTTTTCTGTCAAAATTTCAGTTTTGAAAAGGCCATGACATATAAGAAATATTCTCAAAGACCTCATTTTCAAAGTAACTAATAGAAATGTAGCAAGAAGTTTTATCCGTACAACTGTTTCAGCAAATTTAGTAGAACTAAACCATGAAAATAAAAAAAGTTATAGTTTTAGTTTATAAATTTTAGTTATTAGTGCCAAATGTCTGGTTGTAAACTGCTGTTTGTGCACACAGCAAGGCTTAGAAGGGAAGAAGCACCGTTTCGCGTTTCGCTTTTGCAGCTCACAACAACAGCCGTTATAACATCTAAAAATACGTTGTTTGAACATAGCCTTGTGCGGTGTTTCCAATTTGAGTTACTGGTGCATTTTTGCCATGAATGACTATAATCAAGGTGAAAAAAATACAATTTTTACCATGATTTGAGGAAAATCGCTGCAAATCTCAGTAAAAAGTTTTGCAACAATTTTGGAAAAGTTTGTGAAAACATCCTTATGCCACTTCAATGACCTATATTTTTTTTTTTACCCACTGGAGATATACACCACATAAACTGTCATGGAAGACCACAGATGGTCCCAGGGAGATGAAGGATGAGATGAGTGTAAAGGGTTGTTATTATACGAGGGGATCAGTTGGACGATGAGGTTAATCACACAGATTTGCAACGTATTTTAGTTATACTCCTAACACAACAGAGAAAATAATCAGATCACTGATCGCTGGGCTTAAAGAGAATATATTGCCCAGAGCTTTTTCATGCATTAGAGCCAGATACCGGAACATGTTTTTATTTTCTGATCGTAGTTTTTCAAATTTTGATTTTAATACATTATTATGAGGACAGCCATCTTTCATGAGCTCTTTTTTTTATCAGCATGTAACATGCTTTACCGTAAACCTCGTGGACATAGACACAATGAACATTTCCTATTGTTTGTATGGGACACATTTGTTAGCATGCTTTGTCACCTCTGTGACCTGTGCCAAGGTAATTCCATAGGTAGGGGGGAGACTAAGTTGCTATTTTTTTTGCTATGTACTGGTGTCACTTTTCACTGTAAGGCTATGTTCACACAACGTTTTTTTCAGCTCAGTGTAAAATGCAATGCATGGTGTTTGACTGGTGTTTGTACATTATTCTAGTTTGGTGTTACAAATTGTACTCTGGGTATGGCTTAAGTGAAATGTCCATTGAATTTAATAGTAAAAACAGAGAAACAGCGGTGACAAAAGGAAAACAAAAAGAATGATCATGTTCATTATTTTGACATCCGCGGCAAAGACGTCAGTTATTTAATACATTGTGTGCATTTGACGTCTGTCTTCCCATTGACTTCAATGCATTGCCATTGCAGTCAGTTAAATCGCGGCAAGAACAGACTTTTTTAAATATCAAAATCGGGTGCCTTTTTTTAAATTTTGACGTTGTGTGAACATAGCCTAATGCTCTACAGATCACTTTCCAGCAGCCTCTATTTATCATCACAGACAGAACGATGTTGGTCTGATAAACTAAAGAGAAGAGAAAGGGGGGGGGGGGGGAATAACCCCAACAGGACCTGTTTCACCCAGTCACCAATGTTTCAAAATATAGTTTGTAAGTGTGACACGAGTCTAGGGTCAAGCTGGAGATGCCTGTTTAGAGGCCTTTTCGACAATAACTTAGGGATAGGTTGTATAGAGTGCACTTGGGTAAGGGTACTTTGTAGAGATGAGTGAATTTACAGTAATAGCGAAGTGAAGCACTTCGTTAGCTCGGCAGTCAGCGTATCGGTAGTTACTGGTTCGTTAGCTCGGCAGTCGGTTTATCAGCAGTTAGTGGTTTGTTAGCTCGGCAGTTAGCAGTTCGTTAGCTCGTCAGTCGGCTTATCAGCAGTTAGCACTTCGTTAGCTCGGCAGTCGGCTTATCAGCAGTTAGCACTTCGTTAGCTCGGCAGTCGGCTTATCAGCAGTTAGCACTTCGTTAGCTCGGCAGTCGGCTTATCAGCATTTAGCACTTAGCTCAGAAGTCGGCTTATCAGCAGTTAGCGGTTCGTTAGCTCTGCAGTCGGCTTATCAGCATTTAGCAGTTCGTTAGCTCGGCAGTCTGCTTGTCAGCAGTTAGCGGTTCGTTAGCTCGGCAGTCAGCTTATCAGCGTTTAGCAGTTCGTTAGCTCGGCAGTCGGCTTATCCAGTTCTGGGAACCTGGGAAATTTTTCCAGGACTGACTGGATCCAGCTTTTCCAGGCACCCGGGAAGGAGCTGCACAGAGCAGCACTGAGGTCAAAGGCAGCAGGCTGATAAGCCGACTGCCAAGCAAACAAAGCATTTTGCTTCATTATTACTGTCAATTCGCTCATGTCTAGTAGTTTGCTTTAAATTCTAATAAAATATTTCTTTTTTTCTGTCAGCTACTAGATCTTCTTCCTAGTTGTACCACCACAGGGTAGATACATCAGTACACAGTGCCCATTCAAATAAATACATTGGCCTAGATTTACTAGTATAAGGCTATGTTCCAACACAATATTGCTGCTCAATATTTTGCAACCAAAATCGGGAGTGGATTGAAAACACCGGCTATATTCACACACTGTTGAAATGGCAAATAACAGACATTGTTTAACATGGTTTAAAAATAGCGGCAATTATTTCCCATTAAATGACGGCCATCCGATAAATTTCAACAGTGTGTGAACATAGCCTTTGTGTTTTCAATCCACTCCCGGTTTTGGTTGCAAAATACTGACAAAATTACTGAGTGGGAACATAGCCTAAGGTCAGGTTCACACTACGTAAAAAACACGGCCGTATTTCATAACAACGGCCATATTTTCGCAAACAACGACCGTTGTTTGCAGTTTTTTACGTAGTGTGAACATAGCCTAAATGTGTAAAAAAACTTTTAGTGTGTTTTAGACACGTTTTCTTTCTCTACTGACAAAAGCGGGCATCACTTTGGTAAAAGCTACTGTGACTTTGGGATGTGGCTTAAGATGTGATACCATGTGCCAAAATTCTAGTGCAAGATTCTGTCTAATCTTAGAGTAGACAGATTTAATATCCTGTCTACTGTCATAAATCAGGAGCATTCTTAAACTGTCTAAGCTTTGTTAACACTTTAATAATAGTAATTAGACAGTTTTAGTAAATATAGCCATGTCTAGTAGATTGTAAGCCCTCGCGGGCAGGGTCCTCCATCCCCATGTACCACTCTGCCATTTTACCTTATTCATGTGACGTGTTTTGATCTTGTAATGTTCTGTTTGCCGCCCCATATCCGTTGTACAGTGTTCTGGAATCAAGGGCACTTTATAAATAACATAATAATAATAATATACTTCTGAAGGAGCGTGATTCCCTCCCCCATGGCCTCCAAAAGAGGAGGGGGGTGTATCCTTATTTATGTTTTCAGCAACCATTTGACATTGTGACATTACTGATCTATCTTTTTCCTTTTCTAGGATTGTGTACAGTTGAACCAGTATAAACTACAGAGTGAAATTGGTAAAGTAAGTATACAACATTGTTTCTATTTACATTCATAATGTAACACAATCCGTTCTGGAAGGCTGGTTGTAAACCCATCAGCGTTTTCCCATAGGAAATAATGTCATAGTGTTTAATTGATTCCAGCATCCATCAGCAGTTAACTACAGTACCTGTGTATATCATTGTTTCTAAATCTCGTTCCTGTGCTGGGCAAACAAATGGTGTGCAAGGCTCAGCTTTCGGCTGACTGTCAATCAAGCATGGATAGGGATGGGAGGGGGTTTCTGTTTCTTCTGACTATGTAGTATTGTTTTTTACCCAAAACCACACATCGTTGTCACCTGGTCCACTGGTCTATCACACTGTGGCCTGGTACCTTATAACAGCAGAACTCCAGCATTTTGGAAAGGGTTAAAGCAGGATGGGAAACCTTCGGCACTCAAGATGTTTCAAAACTACAATTCCCATCATGCCTGGACAGCCAAAGCTACAGCTTCGGTTATCCAGGCATGATGGGAATTATAGTTCTGCAACAGCTGGAGGGCCAAAGGTTTCCCATCATGATTTAACCCTTTCCAAAATGCTGGAGTTCTGCTGGGTCAAAACTAGAGATGAGCGAACCTGCCGAGGTTCGGGTTCGTATGAACCTAAACTATCGGCTTCTGATTCCCACTGTTTGCAGCCTTTGTGAACAGGGTGGAAACAGCCTTACGGACCGCCTGGAAAACTGGGATACAGACATAGCCATAGGCTGTATCCCAGTTTTCCAGGCGGTCCGTAAGGCTGTATCCACCCTGTTCACGGAGGCTACAGACAACGGGAATCAGAAGCCAATAGTTTAGGTTCATACGAACCCGAACTTCGGCAAATTTGCTCATCTCTAGTCAAAACCTAGGGGTAGAGGACAAGAAAGAGACCACAGGGGGTCAGACTTCTGGGCCCTGCCAATCAGTAGCGGATTATAATTGGTCTGTTTCAAGTGGTAGCCCGGGGCCCTTGGCCACCCAAACAGACTTACACTTTCAGTGGTGTATTTTCTCTTGGCTACAGCTCTCCCATGATTTGCAAAAAATAGCTGCTTTTTTACACTTTTGCAAGGAGACAATTCAGAAGATTTGGAGAACATACTATAGGACCTTATCATGTGACTATGATGTCACCACAGGTCCTGTACAGTCTGCACTATGGAGGAGAAATACTAAAGATACAGTATTTGTAAAAGGGACAGGGAGAACAATCAGTGAAGAGAGGGGTGACCAGTCTGGGGTGGGGACAGGGGGATACAGGGTGACCAGTTTGCAGTAGGAGCACAGGGATACAGGGTGACCAGTCTAGTGTGGGGGCAGGGGGTACAGGGTGACCAGTCTGGGGTGAGTGTAGGGACACAAGATAGCAGGGTCATGGAAGCAGTTTGCGTGTGTGTGAGGTAGGTGGGTTTTTTTGTGTAGTGCTGCCTGATAGTCATTTTTCATAAAAAAACTTTACAGGCACATGGTAAATATGACATTATCTATCCCGCACTATGAGCACCACCTTAGGGCTGCCATAGTTACAGTCTGCACAGCCCAGGGCCTATGATAAAGTTTATCTAGAACTGTGCCCCAACTCCTTTTTTTTTTTCTTTGTTTTTAATGGAGTCACGGGTCGGCACCTAACCCACAGCTTTATTCATTCTTTATGGAAACAACGGACATATAGGAATTTTAGTATACCGAAATCCTTTGTAATTCTCATTATTTCAGTTTATGGTGGTTATTAGTAAGTTCTAGTGCTCTATCTAGAAAAACAAATGGTAACAATTTCTGAATATAATTAAAAAAAAAAAAACAGCTCTCTAGTACTTTCTAGATCTGTAAAACACAGGTATCCTCTCCTATAGTGTTTTCTCCGATTAATTATACACACGACACTGGTACCAGCACAAGCCGACAGCCTTGGAATAATAAACATTTAATTGTATGTTCTGTTTTAAGAGGGAAAAAGTTTCACAAGACGTAAGCTGAACAAATCTGCATTTATGTCTGCTCCATCCCAAGGCGCTACAGATAATGCTTGTTTGCATCTTGTATCAAAATGAATTCATGAATAAAAAAAAAGAACATGCTGTAATTCTATCTGCTGGATTTTGAAGTAGATGGCGTGTTTGATGATAGTCGAGAACCAGAAATATGAAGCAGAGACCGACTCGCTGGAGGTATAAGCTTTTCTATCAGAGTGCCTTCCTTTATCAGGTGATGGTAAAAACATCTATGCTGGAGAAAGGATGAAAATATCAAGTTATGAAATTATTTAAAAATATGCCAGGCCGGACTATAATGTACCTATCAATTACATTATATTTCATAAATGCTATCCAAATTGATAAAAAAAAAAAAACATATTTTGAGCTAAGAGCTCTATTCATATATAGGGCTCTGACCCCTTCCCCCAGATTCCCTAATTAGTGTTAAATGAGAACTCCGGGCAAAATCTATTTTTTAATATGTTATTACATAAGCAAAGTTAGACAAATTCCTAATGTACACTTTATGGGAAATGTCCTAAATCAGGCAGGCGCCAATTTCTCTAAAAAAAAATTAAAAAAGTGACTGGTTGATATACCTGAAGGGTCCAGCAAGGGGCGCAGTATATGTAGAAGTATAGAAGTCGAAGTCTATGTAGAAAGTATATGTAGTGGAATAATCCCCCCTCCCCGTGCTGCCTGGTACTGACAGCATAGCCATAGGTACCATAGTGCCATTCTTTTTTACTGGGTACATTTACATGTTCTGTACTTTAATCCATAATTGCAGATCAAAGAGTAAGGACCTAGTCATTCCTATAGGGCTATGGGTCCGTAATTTTACGGATCTGTGAATAGCCCGTAATCCGTGTAACAAAAATTACTGACAAGCCCTAGCACGGACTGTAATTGTAGCACGCCTTGTCCCATAGAAGTCTATGGGAGCATCTGTAATTTGCAGAAGTTATGGAAGTATCATCCGTAACATCCGCAAAATACGGCTCTGTAATTCTGATGTCACAGATGTAGCTCTTCCTGGCAGACATTTTAACAGGCGACTTACGGATCCGCAAAAAATACGGATGTATTCCAGATGTATTTTTTGCAGAATGGGACATAATATACAGTCCAGAAAAATTTATGAATGACTGAATGTAATCCAACTAGGATTGTATGAGTAAATAGCCAAGTGGGTGTTACCAAATATGGATGTCCCCCAACTGGTAACACCCAGTTGTCTATTTAGTCATACATTTCTAATAAAAATTACAGAAGAATGGCAGAAATCTGAGCTATAAAATCATTTCAATAGAAATATTTTGTGGGAATGCAAGTAATTACTAATACAGGCATGTCAGGAGGGAGAAGAGATGCTAAAGTAAGTGTCATCCTTTTGCCATCTCTGAGATCTGTTTTATTTTTTTTCTTCATAGAGATAAAAAAGAAAGTGAAAATTGCTTAGCAGTTGTGAACCTAAATGTTCTTGTCTGCTGCTGCCTATGGTTTCATTTACATCTATAATATGCATCAAGCGCGGAGGTAATTTAGGATAACCAGCTAGCAATCAATTCTCATGATGCCGCTACTTTGGCAAGCTCTATGAACAGTTACTGATTTAAAAAGTTCACAGCAAGAACTTCCTTGACTGGGGAATTTCAGCCACCTTGGCCCTGCGCCATAGGAATAATTGCTTTTTTTTGCTTCTTCTTGGTTTTCAGTAATAGAAATGCTAAAATATAGTTATGTAAAGGCCTTGTATGAGGGCCGAAAGGCAGTGTATCTACACTTATTTTACACTTGGACAACTGCATTGTTTGGTTGTGATTAGGGATGAGTGACTTTACAGTACAAATGAAGCAAAGCACTCGGTTAACTCGGCAATCTGCTCAGCCAGCCTGCCCTAGTTGAATTTCATGTGGCTCTGCCCCGGGTGCCTGAAAAAGCTGCATCTAGTCCTGGAAAACTTTGCCCAGGTACGGATCCTTTTCCATTTATTTGTCTCCCAGGACAAAGATAATTCTTAATTTCAGCAACACATGGTCCATATATCTAAGGGGTAGGGAACCTTGGCTCTCCAGCTGTTGCAAAACAACAACTCCCATCATGCTTTGGCTGTCCAGGCATGATAGGGAGTTGTAGTTTTGCAACAGATGGAGAGCAAAGATTCCCTACCTCTGAAATATCTTGATATCTGATCAGGGGCGTAGCTAGGGGTTCAGCCTAGGGGGGGCGAGCGAGTCTCAGTGGGCCCCCAACAGATTATGTTACCCATAGGGAACCTCAGTAGATGACGATGCTTTCCGAATAATAAAGGGTATTTTCTACTACATTATTTATAGTGAACAGGGACTGAGAACAGTGGGAAAGACTTTCTACATGTCACATATATAACCATGTACAAATTAAAGGGGTTATCCAGCATTACAAAAACATAGTTGTCTTTCTCCAGAAACAGCGCCACTCACCTCCAAAGCTTGGATGTGGTAGTGCAGATCAGTTCCACTAAAAGAGAATGGAACCAAGTTGTAGTACCACACACAACATAGGGGCAGCTATGGCGCTGTGTTTGTTTCCTAATTAGCCATCCTTCCATCCATCCATCCATTCTTCTATCTCTTTATCTCATATCTATCTGTCTAATTTCTATTGGGCAGCATGAGGACTACACCATAGCTGATGGTCAGTGACCAAAGAGGCAACACCTGAAGGGTGAACCCGCAGTACCAATAGTGTAAATGTATAGTACAAATGCAAGGTAATAATAAATAGTCCCATGAAGTCTAAGGCAACTATACTAAATAACCTATATACAAAAAAGCCAGACTACTGCAACATAACTAAATGGTATAATTACTGTATGATATCTATTTACTATAGATTATTAACCATTGTTGATGGGCCTGGCATGGGGCACACACAACAGTTAAAGACTGCAGCAAATTTTAGGATGTGTAAAAAAATAATATTACATATATATATATATATATATATATATATATATATATATATATATATATATTGTTAACATAAGACAATTTTACGAGTAATACCTTAACACCACCATCGCACCATAATGACTAATACCAGGGGGGTCAAACTCACCGCCTTCCAGATTTTTAAAAATTACAATTCCCATTAGGCTTGAATAGACAAAGCACTGGGGGCGTATTCTCCGCATGAAATGTAATGATGTGTTTGTTAGGTGGTTTGCTTTTCCTTTTTCCTCTGTCTGGCTCGGCCATCATGCAGACTTCTCCTGGCGATGCCTCGTCTCTGCCAGACAAACATTCTAGGCATCTCAACAAGGCACCATCCCTATGTGTATTGCTCTACACTGTTACCCACTTTATGCCCTCATGTAGTATTTAGACGCAGTTTTAGCCCTCATATACTGTAGTTCCCTCTATGCTCTCATATAGTAAAAAGGCCACCATTTATACCCTAACATATTAGATTATCCCCCCTTTACCTCCATGTAGCAGACAGACCCTCCCTGTGCACCCCCATATAGTAGTCAGGCCCCTCTGTACCTTCATGTGAAATTCAGCTTCTCTGTGCATCCATATGGTAGTTAGACCTTCTGTGGCCCAATATAGTTATTATTTCCCTCAGTTACCATATAGTAGTAGTTAGGGCCCTCTGTGCCTTCATATAGAAGGTATTATTCTCCATGTAGGCATCCCCTCCAGCACCATCTCATGTAGGTAATCCCCCTAGTATCTATTCCTCATGCAGCCACCCCCTTCCCCAGCGGTAATCTCCCTGGTAATCCTCCTGGTGGTTAGACACCCCACCACCACCACCAAATGTACCTCAAAATTAGGTACCCTCTTTTCAATTAGCCAGCACATCCCATACCACAACCCCCATAGGTAACATCCTTTCCAGGAGTTAGCCCCACCCACCCACATAGGTCTCCTCCTCTATAATTAAGGAAAAAAAGCCATACTTACCTGCTGTGCAGTTGCAGTACTGTAGTCTTCTGATGTCAACTCTCTCCCTGCTCTGTAAGCACACAACTGACATCACTGAGGTCCCACAGCTCTAAGGGAGGGAACAGCCTCTTGTGGCCACAACAGTGATTGGTAGGGTGGAGAGCCTTTTTAATCACTGTGCCTCATTTAACCCTATGTTCTCTTCGAATCAGGCACAACATTCGGTAGCCGTGTGGGCCCCCCAGGAGCTCTGGTTGCTGGCCAGGGGCCACCTACAGCCAATAGACATTTGTTAAGTCTGTCTGCATAAGCAATAGCTTTTGCGGACAGCATTAACTGGTGAAATCATCAGTGGGCCCCCCTGTCTGTGTGGGCCCGGGAGCGACCGCCCCCTCTGCCCCCACCAAATTACGCTACTGTATCTGATTAACCCCTTATAGGTATGACTTGTGGTAGATTCACAGACAGTATTTTTAACCCCTTGGCTTTTTATTTGGGGGGGGGGGGGGATGTTGGGAGCAGATGTTAGCAGGAAAATGTAAGCATCCCTATAAGTATTATTATTATTAGAACACCGTTTTTTTCTGATCTGCTTCTATTTTCTGGTTGTAATTTTTTTATTAATTTTTTTTCTACATTATTATAGCAGCTGACTTCTTGAGTTGTTCTTAACAGCATTTTGTGATTGGTCTTTCAGCAGAGCCCATGGAAAAAATGCATTTTTGTGTATGCTAAAAAAAGGATGCGTTTTTTGATTTATTTATTTTTATAATGGAATTCACAAGTGCATCTGATTTTCATCTTTTTTTTTTTTTTTTTTTTTTGGGGGGGGGGGGGGGGGGGGCATAAAACGGAATGCAAAGACACAGTGTGAACCCAGCCTTATACTACTTTGTACAATAAAAAAAGAAACTGGAGAATGGTGCAGCTCTACCAGAGCAAAATCTTTACGACATAATTTGTTTAAACAGATGGTATACTGTTTGCCAAGGTTGAAAGCATTGATCTTATTAGGACCATAATTTTACTGCTTATATTTGTATACGGAGATTGATATACATGTGTAGTAAATCTTTGTTAGCTAGCAGGATCAGCCACTGTTGATTTGTGTAGTAGCAGCTATCAGTCTCTCTGTAAATCTGGCAGTGTCTTATCTTATACATGTGTAGTGCAGACCAGTAGTGTGCGAAATGTGATATGCAGTATTATTAAGTATGTTTCTATTTCTAGGGCTCGTACGGTGTTGTGAAACTGGCGTACAATCAAAGTGATGACAAATATTATGTAAGTATTACCTGATAAAGAACGATATTGCAATATGTAAATATTCTCTGTTCATTTTATACTTTTATTATATTTAGTAATTAAATACAATATACAATCGCAACAGTTCATGGTTTGTATAAAACATCAGAATTACAGGGTTTTTTTCAGGTTAAAATAACTTATCTCCTATCCATAGATCTTCAGAATGGGTCACTGCTCTATGCAGAACAACGGTTGTGCAGATTTAAAAGGGTTCCAGCTGTAGAACCCCCCCCCCCCCCCCCCCGGTAACCTGATGCTTATTCAATATCCTGTAATAGGGGATAAGTGTTTTAAGTACCCCCTTTAACCCCTAGGCGACCCTGGACGTAGGGTTACGTCATGGAAGTCTGTCCCCAGACGACCCATGACGTAACCTTACGTCCTTAGTGTTTCTCCTGCTTCATAGCAGGTGGGGGCCGGCTGCAAACAGCAGCCGGGGTCTCACCGGTAATAACACGCTGAAGCGATCGCGCTGCCGCGTGTCATTAACCCCTTAAACGCCGCACAGGCAGGCTCAATGAGCAGATCGCCGATAACACTGATCAATGCTATGCCTATGGCATAGCAATGATCAGTGTATAAATTAAAGTACTGTATGTAAAAGTCCCCCAAAGGGACTTCAAATGTGTAAAAAAAAAAAAGTTCAAAACACCATTACACTACCCCAAAACCCCTCCCCCAATAAGTCTAAATCACCCCCCTTTCCCATTATATAAAAACATAAAATCAATGGATAAACATATAATATACCGTAGCGTGCGTAATTGTCCGATCTATTAAAATATAACAAGCGTCATTGTGATCGGTAAACGGCGTACACGAAAAGAGGGAAAAAAGTGCGCAGATTACCGATTTTATGTTACATTATATATTTAAAAAAAATCAATAAAAAGTGATCAAAACGTCTGATCTTCACAAATATGGTATTAATAAAAACTAGAGATCATGGCGGAAAAAATGGCACCCCATACAGCCCCGTAGGTGAAAAAATAAAACCGTTATAAGCGTCACAATAGGCCCATTTTATTATTTAATTGCCAAAAAAAAGGATTTCATAAAAAAATACATATATAACATTAGAGAATCTGTGTAACCTGCATATGGTTGTGTTCGGGCTGACCTATAGAATAATAGTATCATGTCGCTGTTACCATATAGTGCATTACGTAGACACAGGAACCCCCCAAACGTTACCATATTGCATTCTTATTTACGATTTTACCAATTTATATCTTCATAAATAATATATTTGGAATTCCATCATACATGTTAGGGTAAAATGAATGACGCCATTACACAGTACAACTATTCCTGTAACAAACAAGCACTTACATGGCTTGTAGATAGAAAACTGAGTGCTAGAGCTCTTAGAAGGGGAGGAGGGAAAAACGAAAACACTAAGATCAAAATTTGCGCGGTCCACTGGGTAATTTTGGGCCTGGTCCTCAAAGGTTAAGGTTTTACCCTGCAGTGTTGATTTATTTGGTAGAATCAGGTTTTACTTGGTTCCAGGAAAACAATATAAAAACATCACTTTCCTGTACATTCATGTACTCTAGGCCCAATATTTTCTTTTATGAACCCCAGCTGAAGTGAGAGGCCAGTTGTAGACGGTTGAACTTCAATAGAGACTAAAGAGGAAATGTTTTGGAACTGCAATAATTTCTGAAAATGGGGCTAATGGAGATGTGGAGAAAGGTAATCCATACTTGCCTACCTTGCTCCCCTTCCCGAGTGCCTGTAACAAGGACTTGAGAACTGAGGAAGGTAAGTATGGTTTATTCATGATTATGATTAGAGATGAGCTAACCTTGAGCATGCTCGAGTCCATCTGAACCCGATCGTTCGGCATTTGATTAGCTGGGGCTGCTGAAGATGGATAAAGCTCTAAGGTTGTCTGGAAAACATGGATACAGCCAATGACTATATCCATGATTTCCAGATAGCCTTAGGGCTTTATCCAACTTCAGCAGCCACCGTCACTCAAATGCTGAACGATCGGGTTTGGATGGACTCGAGCATGCTCGAGGTTCGCTCATCTCTAATTGTGATCATTAGCAATGGCTGTTGTTTTAAAACAATGGATGCTTTTTACCCCTATTTTTACCTAGTGGTAACATAACCTATGGCTACATTCACAGTAAGTAAAAAAAAAAAAAAAAAAATTTTAAAAGTTAGTAATTCCAGCATTTTATTTGACTTCAGTGAAATAAATTGAACACAGTGTATAAAACGATGGACGTCTTTTGAGGCGGACATCAAATAATAGTCAGGACAATTATTTTAAGATGTCTTTGCAAATGATGGACATTATCTTTAGTTGTTGACACACAGTTTTTCTTTTTTTACTGTCCTTTCACTGTTTTTACTATCAGACTCAATGGACTTTTCAATGAAAGACACACCCAAAGACCAATCAGTCCACCTAAACTAGAATAATGCACCAACAGTCGTCATTGCACTGACTGGCGGCCAAACAGCGAAATGACGGACGTAATTTAAAAGAATTATAAACAAACAAGAATAAAGCGTTGTGGGAACATAGCCTATATCTACATTTTGCTGTCATAAACTAGACAATCCTTATTTCCGATTTTATCTGAAAAGACACACAGACTCTGTTTTCTGCATTACTATGGACAAGTACAGTTTCTGACCTGTTGTAGTTATAGCCATAAGGGTGCGAATTTTCGGAGAGATACTTGTAATAAAATATTTTGGAATAAAATGATCATTATTATGGGTCTTCTTCCTATATTACTGTTGGAACATAAGCTCAGAATATTTGCCAAGATACCAGCTGTGAATCTGATTCAGGAGCACAGTCATGGTAATGTGTTTGTTTTGTTTTGTTTTTCTGAGAAAAATATTTATTTTGTTATTCTAACCTTATTGATTTTTGTCTTGTTGTGCCCAGTATTATTACACAATGTATTCCTGGAAATGGTAATGAGCAGTGTTATGCAAGGTACACCCTCGTCATATTTATTTAATGCAAAGAACATAGAGAAACTAAGAAGTAGGCATTCATTTTATAAATGTGTATAGTGCTGCCAATGAACAAATCCAATAGGAAGAAAAGATGAGGGGGCACTTTATTTCTTTATTTCGTGCAAGTTAAAAGTTACAGCAGATACGCTATAGCTTGTGTGAATTAGTGGATGGCGTCCTAGCCCGCTACAGACGTATCTGCTGTAACTTTTAACTTGCACAAAATAAAGTCTACGCATCACAATGGTGAGTGCCCCCTCATTTTTTCTTCCTATTGGATGTGTTCATGAACTTGTCTGTATTCTTGGGGATCACCCCGGATGCTTGAGGTTGTCACGCACGATAATGGTCCACCTTGTTGTGTGAATCGTGCCAGAGGTGTAGTGCCGGTGCTGTGTTTTCTAAATACTCGTGCTGCCAATAAACAGCTACCAGGGCTGACCTGGAGCTGAGATATGGCCTTAGCTTTTGAATGCATACGAGCAAACCCAATGACTGTGTGCTGAAGGTAAAGTATGTTTGTGCACTTGTAGATTGTGGCTGTTAGTGTGTATAAAATGTACAGAATACAGATCTGTTCAGGTCTGTTGAACCTCATCAGTACATAATAGAGTTTTGATTGCCTATTAAGAATTTTGCTATAGAAGCAGTTGCTGGTTGCTTAAATTGTTGTTGCTTAAATTGTTGGTTGAACTTTTAATTATATGAGACAGAATTCAAGCCATTGAGTTGTCTGGATTTTTAATTTAGTTTCCTAGAGGTCTGTAAATGTGCATGCCTCCATTTTCATACATAGGTATGTTTTCTCAGATTTTATATAAATATTATTTGTTTGTTATACTTTAACCACATCTTTACTAGTTTATTAAATCTTAGATCCAGCACTGCCATGATTCTGATTACTCTATCCTGTTACATGCCTTCGAGAAGAAACCACTTCTTAAAGGAGTATTCCACTCAAACATGACTTTTGATAGGTTGCTGCCCATGGTGAGACTAACAATTCCTTCCATACTGATGTATACAAGTCCCTGGCAGGCTTTATCTGCAACATTGTAGCTTCTTTGTAAAGCTGGGAGGATTAATCAGAGTGAGTTCATTAGCAACTTGACCTCAGAATAAGCCTCCCAGCATTACAACGAAGCTAAAGTGTTGCAGATAAAGCCAGTTAGAGACTTGTTTACATCAGCTGTCTCAGAAGGGAGGGGAGGAGGGAGAGAGCACAGAGAGGAAAGCTCACACACAGCAGAAAGCAGCAGCTGAGAACTGGGGGAAGGAGACCGAATAGATAATAACAAGTATGGAAAGAATTGTTAGTCTCACCATAGGCGGCAACATATCAAAAGCTATGTTTGAGTGGAATACCCCTTTAATTTTCAATAGAGCCAGTCTATCCTTTTGGATTGCAATATTGTTTTAGCATTTGGCTGTCCAGGCATGATGGGAATTGTAGTTTTGCAACAGCTGTAGGGCCAAATGTCCCCCATCCCTGGTGTAAGCTGTAATAAAATGTTGCAATTTAACAGCCACAACTCATTCATTACAAGACTATACTTCTTGGGAAAAGGCCACACAAGTTTCCATTACCCTTCCACAATTAGTTTGGTGCTACAGCTTTTTGAAAGTTGTTTTTTCGTGTGCATCAGGAAAATACTCGGTTCAAAAATCAAGCAGTGGGTTAATTTAAAATGTCACCATCTCTGACCAGCACCTATAGTCAAAATTATATCTCCCTGTAATATACATAGATACATATGTATATACCTTTATTCGGGAGAGTGAGTAGTGTTTACATGTGTTGTCTTCTGCTGAATGATGCAGAGCAGATGGAATAAATGCAGCAGGTGCTGCAACCTCACTGTGCAATAGTTTTTCTGTGAAATTAGGTGTTCTGCAACAGCTTTGGGTGGGGAACTGGCAGGGAGGTGGGGGCAGGGCGTACAAAGCGTTGGAGAACTATGATAAACAGCTAAGGGTATTATTCTTTTAGCATGGAAACCGCAAAAGCAAAACTTGTGTTGTGGATAAAATATTATGGTATCATATAAAACTGTACTATTTTGGGCCTTCTTTGTTTAGTTTAGTAATTATCTAATAATATAAAGTGTAATTGATGCTCCAGCTTGGCTAAAGAGGCAGGAAAAAAATAACGTATCATTCTATTAGTACAAGAATGTTTGGACAACTTGAGTGTATATCTTGTAACTGAATGGAGTTATAAAACATATGTAAACTATAAGTAAAATATAGCAAGCGATAGGGAACCATTGGCCCTCCAGCTGTTGCAAAACCACAACTCCCATAATGCCTGGGCAGCCAGTATTTTCCTTTGGCTGTCCAGGCATGATGGAAATTGTAGTTCCCCATGTCAGGTGTAAGCTGTAATGAAATGTTCTAAATTAACTGCCACAACCTGTTCATTACAAGACTGTACTACTTGAGAAAAAGCCACTTGAGGTTCCATTCCCCTTCCACAATTGGATTGGTGGTACTTTTTTTTTTTTAAAGGTGTTTTTCATGTGCATCTGGAAAATACTTGGGTCAAAAAACAAGCAGTAGATTAATTTATAATGTTTTATTACATTAAACTAAATTCCATGTAAAGCGTCTCAATTTTAAAGGGGTATTTCAATATCAGTAAATAGTATTTAAATAAAACCTAGGACATATTACTAATAGTACTGGCTTCACCGTGCTCTTGTAGAAAATAGAAGAACTACAAAATATGTGTTGCCTGCCGCTCCCTGGCTCCTCCCTCTTTCTGTAGACAATACATCATCCTCTGATCTCACAGGAGACTTGGCTGGATCTTGTCTCTGAGCTCTAGCTCCACCCCCTGAGTGATGTCACCACCTCTGACCAACCCCTATAGCCCAAATTACTATCTCTCTGTAACATACATAGATACATATATGTATTTACGCCATGTTACCCTGTGCTAAATGATGCAGAGCAGATGGAATAAATGCAGCAGATGCTGCAACCTCACTGTGCAATAGTTTCCTGTGAAATTAGGAGTTCTGCAACAGCTTTGGGCGGGGAACTGGCAGGGGTGGTGTGGGAAGGTAGTACACAGCGTTGGAGGACTATGATGCTAAGGGTTAATAGTGCATCCTGCATCCTGGGAATTGTAGTACTTAGCAACTGCTTAAGCAGAAAGTACAACTACAAAATGCAGACTTAGGCTGGGTTCACATACAGTTTGACAGCAGCCGTTCTGGGACCTGGCCAAGTCACAGAAAGGCTGTTGTCTGTGAAGTTTATCCAGGCCGATACTGCAGTACTGGCCGGATGAACTTCATTTCTTTTTAATTAGAATGTGTGCACATTCAGGTGTGCCCGCATTCCAATTAACTATAGCTGACAATGTGAAGTGCGGCCGGAGCTGCACTTTACACTGTCTGCTCTGTCAGTCTTGTGCCACCACTATTCAATGAATAGCGGCCGCACAAAACTGACATGTCAGTTTTCTGTGCCACCATAAGAAATCCCGACAAGAGTGTATATAGTGTGTATAAATTCCAATTGAGATTCCATAGACTTCAACGCGATCTGCAAATTCCTTAAATAACGGCCGTAGTTGCAAACCTGCAACTGCATCCATTGTTTAATGAATTTTTACGTAGTGTGAACATAGCCTTAAGATCCCAAAAACAAAGGAACTTTTGGTAATTTCAGAATCAGGACAGACAGGTAAGCAATGTTATATGCTTCTGCAGCATGTTTGTGTTTACCTGATGCTAGAGTATTCCTTTATTACTGAGAAAATAGTATGTCACATGCACATGTGTTTCAGTGGCAGAAAAAAAACTTAAGGTCAGGGGAATGTCTAATATAATCAAGGACCAGGACACCTATCCTCATCAAAAACCTTTTTATGGAGTCTGCAACAGAATTGGTGAAAAGATGGTGTATGCACTGCAGTTCTGGAACCAGATTACAAAAAGGACTTTGAAGCTTTAGACAAACTGTAGCAAAGAGCAGATAAGGAAGCTTAAATATAGTCACAGATTACTGTAAACTAGAGGCATCACATTGGTGATTTAACCACCTACCATATTAATACTTGAGACCTTTAAAAGGGAGTTGAGCAGCTTTGCAGATTAAAAGATAGTTTCATCTAAAATACATAAGTCTCCCATTACTTTATATTATCTTTGCGATTTGTATAAATAATTCTGAACAGTCTTCAGTAATAGCTTTTAGGCCTAAGTAATCAGAAACTGATAATAATTTTGGGGCAGCTATTGCAAGTAGCAATATATATCAGAATAACATATAAAATAAAAGACTGACTCAAATGTAAGTGGAGTGTTAGCAATGATTATGTAAGGTGCAGACATATTTCAGTAATGAAAATGAATTTTAGAACACCGTAGGAGTGGAGTGCGAGCACTGATTAAGTAAGGCGCACACTCAGTTCACTAATGAAACCAAACTTCTATAACACAGTGGAGTTCATGGCACATGCTCAGGTCAGTAATGAAACCAAATTTGTTTAAGTAGGAGTGCAACCACTGATTATGTAAGGCGCACGCTCAATTCACTGATCCCAGTAAATTGGTCTTACTCAATAGGAGTTTACAGTGCCCTGTGAGTGAATAATTTACTTCCAACAATCTCAAATCTTCCCATACTTATTAGCTGCTATATGTTGTGCAGGAAATGTTTTATTTTCAGTCTGACACGGTGCTCTCTGCTGACATCTCTGGCCTAAACAGGAACTGTCCAGAGCAGGAGAGGTTTTCTATGGGGATTCCTAGAACCGAGATAGAGTTCCCTTCTCGGCCCGAGATGGCAGCAGAGAGCACTGAGTTAGACTGAAAAGAAAACATTTCCTGCAGGACATACAGCAGCTAATAAGTATGGGAAGACTTGAGATTTTTTAATAGAAGTAAATTACAAATCTATATAACTTTCTGACACCAGTTGATTTGAAAGAAAAAGAATTTCGCTGGACAACCCCTTTGAACCTTGGATATTGGACAGCTCTTTTTCTTTTTAGCAAAAACAAATAAATATTTTATACACTTTCTTGTGTATTCTTAAACATTATTATTTGTGCACTTTTTCAAGAGCTTTTTTTTTTTTTAGTTCTTCAGGTTTATTATGTCTATATTTTATTCCTGGGAATGAGAATTGCAGATGAAGATTGAAATGAACAATACTACAGTGACATTGTATTATTCAGCCGGGCATCAATTATTCAGCTTCATTTTGTGGTTATTCTACTGTTCTATAAAAACTGTGATTGAAACCTTTTGGAGAGCTGGAAATTAAAACTAACAAAACTTTGCCTTGAGACAAGACATTATCTCATAAAATCAACTTATTAAAGTAAAGTACTTACCCGTAAAGCGACTCTGTACCCACAATCTGACCCCCCCCCCCAACTACTTTTACCTTCGGACAGCTGCTTTTAATCCAAGATCTGTCCTGGGGTCCGTTCAGCAGGTGATGCAGTTATTGTCCTAAAAAACATAAAAACATCTTTTAAACTTGCAGCTCTTTGTCAAATTGCCATGGCCTAGAGTGTCTTCTGTGCCCTAGGATTGCAACACCCCTCCGTCCCTCCTCCCCACCCTCTTCATCATTAGGAATGACCCTGGGAGGATTTCTCATTGTCTTATTGGTTACTGTGCACAACCATCCAGCACCTGTGCAGTGTTCAGACAAGTGATGGTTCAAAAAAGGACTGTGGCACTGGCATCCTCACGCCAGTGCTGGTCTGTTCATGTGAAAAACCAGAAAGCAATGTACCTAGTGGTACGATTGCTTTAACAGTTGCCCTTTCTGAGGAAACTTTTGGTAGGTACTAACCATTGTACCCAGTCATCTAGCTTTCATAATGCACATCACTATCAATCAGTTCCTTATGTCCATTTTTTTTTATTCTGATATATCTCAAAAACTGACTGTCCAATTGCTGCCTTATATATCCCTTCCCTTGACAGGTGTCATTGTCTTATTATTCACTTAACCTGTCAATGGGTTTAATGTTATCCCTGAACAGTGTATAAGCCAGTGACACAAATTGCATACTACATGCAAATATATGTGCATGTATTGCTGCTGATGCCACGGCAGATTACTTACATAGCGTACTAGCCTGCCATCTTAGCTGATGGCATATAATCCTTATATTGCTGAATCCAGCAGTTTGTTATGACAGTTTTGATTATGATTACCCTATCATATTCACTTTTGAAGGGATGGCTATTTTATTGTGTGATACAGGAAGCAATGAATCTTCTAACTCTACATCTTCTGTACTATAGGCACTTTGAGTAGTTTACTTACTCTTACGCCCCCTTTACACGTCCGGAAAAACCACCCGGATTTCCGAATTTCCGGACCCATAGAGTTGTATTAGTCACGGACACCCTTCTGGATTTTTCCGGAAGGGTGTCCGATCCGGAAAAAATAGGACATGTCCTATTTTTGTCCGGAATTCCGGCCCGGACGCCCCCCTAGGAGGCCTATGGGAGCGCCGGAATCACGGGCACTTTCCTGATGTACATCAGGAAAGTGCCCGTGATTCCGGATTGGTTGAGAGCCACACCGGACCAGCCCGGACCTCAGGGCAGCCCGCCACCCGAATCCCCAAGCCCACACCCCACCCTGGACCTCTGCACTCCACTGAGCCCTGCACGCTGCCCGCTCTCAAACACAGACGCCTCCCCCCCACCCTGGAACTCACCACCGGGCCACCCCCAGCCAGCACACCACCGACTGCCGCCTCCCCACCGGATCTCAGCACTGCACTCGGAGCGGCACCGGACCTGCCCCAATCGTCCCCCCCCCCCCCCTCCCCGGACAGGGCTGCCGACATCGCTCCCCCCGGACCTCACCGCATCAAACTCCTGCCAGCCCCCGGACCGGAGCAGCGCCGGCGATCTCAAAAACAGGCCCGGACAGGTGAGATCCACCGCTCCCCCCCGAACTACAACTCCCACCATGTCCTACAGGTCATGATGGGAGTTGTACTTCTGCAGCCTTTGGCCATCCAGGTTGCAGAAGTACAACTCCCACCATGCCCTTCCTACAGGTCATGATGGGAGATGTACTTCTGCAACCTGGATGGCCACAGGCTACAGAAGGACAACTCCCATCAAGGCCTGTCAGCCGGGCATGATGGGAGTTGTACTTCTGCAACCTGGATGGCCACAGGCTGTAGAAGTACAGGTCATGATGGGAGTTGTACTTCTGCAGCCTGTGGCCATCCAGGTTGCAGAATTACAACTCCCATCATGACCTGCAACCTGGGTGGCCACAGACTGCAGAAGTACAACTCTCATCATGGCCTCACAGCCGGGCATGACGGGAGTTGTAGTTCTGCAAGCTGTGACCATCCAGTTTGCAGAAATACATCTCCCATCATGTGCTATTTTTTCTTCTCATCAGGAAATCCTGAAGGTTTTTCCTGATGGTTTCCTGAAAGTAAAAAAACAGATTACTGTCAGGAAATCCTGATACTTTCCTGATGACATTTGAGGCCTCCTGATCAGGATTTCCTGACAGTAAAAACTGACACGGATGTGTAAATGGGGCCTTATTATGCATTTGTGTTCCTCAGAGTAGTAAATGGCAGTTTGCATGTTTTTTTCATAAATGAGATCACCTTGTTGACATGATTGTTTGCGTAACAAAACATGATTTCAAATAACCTCAGTAGAAAAAAATTGTATATATACAGTATATGTAGAAAATATACATAATTTTATTTGTTTTAGAACAAGGACAGTTGCACACCCTCGTGCACACCCTCGTAACATGGCCACACTATAGTTTTTAGTAAAAGCTAAGCTCCATAAAACTGGAGGAAGGGGTTGCTGGCCTATTTGGTGTCTTGGTGTTGGGGGTATAATAAAAACGTTGACTTGTGACTAGACATAAGCAAAGCAGCCGGAAATTAGTTTTGTGAGTTTTGCAAATTTTCGGTCAAACTCGCAAATTCACGAATTAAACCTTAAAGTGTCACTGTTGTGAAATTTTTTTTTGCAGAAATCAATAGTCCATGCGATTTTAAGAATCTTTGTAATTGGGTTTATTATCCGAAAAATGCATTTTTATCATTAAAAAGCAGTTTGAAGCTCTCCCCCCTGTCTTCATTGTTCTCCTATGGAGAGAGCTAAAGAAAAGACCAAAACAGGACAACAAAGAGTTAATCTACAAATCCCTCACCCGTTATCTGTTCTGACCATCACCAGTGACCTGTCTGAGCTCGGATTACAGCTGTCACCCAGCTCCCTGCCTGTAATCCTCTGTTATCTGCTTTCTGCTGCCGGCTAACTCCCTCCTTCCTCCTCCCCCCTCCCCTCTCCCTAGAACAGACAGGGGACGTCTCCTGCAACAAGTCACAATTTTCAGATTTTTTGGAGTGGATGAAAAAGAGGAAGGAGGGGGGGACCTGGGAAAAGGCTTTTTACATGCAGATAATGGCAGATTTGGCTAATAAACCCAATTACAAAGTTTCTTAAAATCGCCTGGACTATTGATTTCTGCAAAAAAAAAAATACGACAGTGACTCTTTAACGAATTTGATTAAAACAGCCAAAACTATAGTAGCTACAATACTGGGACTATTACAGAAGGGTGAATTTGCTAAAGCATGTTGTAAATGTGTCAAAAAATGTCATTCAGCCAATCATCCAATTTCTGCCATTCCTCTTCTCTCTGTCCCCATGTCACTCTGTTAGTCTCTCCCTGCTCTGCCTGTTGCTGTCCTGCTCTCTCCTCCATACACAGTCAACTGGCCACCTCCGTTAACGTACCGCTTATATGGAGGGGGAGGTGCTGACATCACCCACAATCAGCCCCCCTATCCTCTCCTCTCCTCTCTGTCCCTAAATGACTCTGTAAGGGTATGTGTATCCGGGCGGATCACCCGTCACGAATTCCGCTGCTTGCCCCTGCTCACTGCCACGCGCATCTCCGCCTGTGCCAGCCTCCATTTTATGCAAAGGCGGATTACGCCGTCCGCCTGAAAATTAACATGTTCATTCTTTAGATGGACGGCGGAATCTGCCCAGTCATACACTGGAATCTATGCCACGGGCGGAGATGCGCGTGGCAGTGAGCGTGGGCAGGCTGTGGAATTCATGACGGGTGATCTGCCCGGATTCCTCAGTGTGTACATACCTTAAGGGAAAGTTTTCTGCTTGAAATTCCTTGCTTATTCATCTCAGGCAGATTAGGAGTGGAATTTGAGCGGAATGCAAGTGGAATTCAAGCCTCATTGACAATGTCAATTCTTCAGAATGAAAGCAGATCCATGGTGAAATTTTCAGCATGGAAATGCTAAGTTCATATTTTACGGGCGGAATTTGACATTTGCTGCAGATTCTGCATGGATTTCTCAGGGTGCGCATACCCTTAGTCTCTCCCTGCAAAAGGAGGGTAGAGACATGAAAAGTTGTGTAAATTAGACTTGTCATTGTAAATTTACTGCTTTTTGAATGTGTACAAACACACACAAAAAAAAATCTTTATTCCATTATATTTTTGCATAAAGTATTTTGTCATTTAGAGGAGTTTAGTGCTGACATATGACAAATGTGGCTGCAAAGCAATTTTGGGAGGCGATGTTTCGAATTGCATTAAAAGGAAAGTAATTTGCTGTTGCTGGTTTTCCAGCTCGCATACTTTATCTTGTCACGTCTCAGTGGGGCTGTATATCACACTATTGGATCCCTCCCCCCACCATCTTTTAATTGGAATTCTGACCTATATTGATTGAATCTCATGATGAATTTAGATTTAGTATTTGTAAGACTTTGTAATTCGCCTACTAAATACAACAGATTGTGTATGAGACTGATTTATATCTGACCGGATGTTTTTTTTTTTTTTGTTTGTTTGTTTTTTGCTTTCATCGCAAATATATTATTACACTGAGATGGAAAGAATCTGGGTGAAGGGGTCAAGAGGTTAAAATAGGTTCATTATATGATGGCACTTTTTTTTGTTTATTTTACAGCAGATTGAAATGGATTGGACAAATCCATGTTTAACCCCTAGACGAGCTATGCCATACCCATATGCCATTATTTGCTACGGATCTATGAAGCGAGCTTGGTGCAGTCTGATTGGCGATCTTCTCAAAGGCAGCCTTGATGAGAAGAACGCCGATATTACTGATCAATGCTATGCAGTGTACTGAATAACTGTCGTTATTTGCCCGGAAGTCAAATTAATGCTCATGACAATTATTCGCGGGCGTTATTTTGCAAAGAATAGACGTTATTTTTAGTTGTTCTTGCCCTACTAATAATACTAAGAATATGCAGTGAAATAATAAATGGTGAAGGGTTTAATTCATTATGCTTGCATGTTATATTTTGTAACATATATTTCATTTTTCATAGGCTATGAAAGTACTTTCGAAGAAGAGGCTACTAAAGCAATATGGTTTCCCACGTATGTATTTAAATTTTCCAGTGTTTAGAGAAGATATTATCAAGTAAATGAGTCTTAGTTTATACATTGAGCTTTATTGCTTAACAAAACATAAGTATCACAGTTTATTTCCATGTTGGTGGGTCACTGCTTTAACCTATTCTATGTCTAAAAATCATTGACATTTTTAACTGCTGCATGATGCAATGCAGAGGAGGCAAGGCCTCCTGACTCTACAATGGCCCTGAGAGCTGACATGCCTAAAGGCCATCTTATATGACTCAATGTTCCAGGAAAGCAAACGTTAACCTGTCAGGTCAGTGCTCACTCCCCCTCGTTCCCTGCTTACTGCACTGTGCTATTACACCCACAGTCAGCATTGGGAGGGGCCTCCCAAACGATCCATAGATTGTTAGAGTGGGCCATTAAAGTTGGTCCTCTGCTTCTGTTACATGGAGCGACGCAAAGCAGTCTGAACATATTGAAAAACAACGATCAGCCGACATTCTCGGCTGATCATTGCCTTTTAACGTGTGCTATTGGCCAAGTAAGGCCAATTATCGTTCAGTTAACATATCGCTGTGTGCACACAACGGGCGGCATTGCATTGACTTCAATGCAGCAAACAACAGATGCTGATTCCATTGCAATCAGCGTCTGTTCATTACAGAAAAATAACATAGTGTGAACATAGCCTGTCTGTGTTTTCAACCCACTCCTGGTTTGGGTTGAAAAAAGACTGACCAAAAGACTCAGGGAAATACTCTGTGTAAACATTCATTATTTGGACGATCGGAATCAATTACAGTCGTTATTTTATTCTCTGTGGGCACCGCTGACCAATATTCCATAATACCTTTAATATTATAACTTGTATCTTATTCTAGCAGATTAATAATTAATAGTCTTTTTAGGCCAGACATCTTCCTTTCTCTTTATTTTATATGTCTAGATTGGATCATTAATCAATTTTACTCTTGACTTAGGAATATGATATCACTCTGACCTTTCCACACATCTGTACAATTCACACGTCATTGGTACTTCAAGCACAGAACATAACATATTGGGTGATGTCACCTGGTGTTCAAGAAAACCAAGGAGAAATGTAGCTTTATTAATGCACAATTACCTTGGGGACACCTACTTTGTTGTGTATAAGAGTGGGTAATGAATTTGCAGTACAGCAAAGGGAAACCATAAATCCTTGGTGGCCTGCAAGCTTAGAACCCTACACTTCTACTTTTAACTACTGAAATAAGCACTGCCACAATTTTTTTTGTCAGATGGTCCTTAAGTCACTAACATGATGTACCTTACATTGTAGTTGATCAATAATGGGTTATTGGCTTTGTTTTAGTGCTATTATTGTGCCAAAAGTAGTATTTTTGTTTCTATAAAATGTTTTATATAACAGTTTATTATTTTTTGTATCCTTTCATATTTTAATAGGTCGACCACCACCCAGGGGATCAAAAACTGCTTCTGGAGATCAAGCTAAACCGATGGCTCCATTGGACAGGGTTTATCAAGAGATAGCAATTTTGAAAAAGTTAGACCATGTTAATATTGTCAGATTGGTTGAGGTAGGTATAAAAAAATAAATTCATTTTAATTACCTGTATGCAGAATTTGATTTGATTTGTTTTAATGGTGCAACTTTTTGGTTAGACTGTGTTCACACTGCATTTTTGCTGTCTAACGGATTTGTATAATGGGGAAAAAACGGATGCATTTCGTTTTGATCTGGTTTTTCCATTGACTTCCATTATAAAAAAAAAAAAAAAAAAAAAACAACACACGGATCAAAACGCATACTCTTTTTTTTGAGTACACAAAAACATGGTCGACCCATGTTTTTGTGTACGCAAAAAGATTAAATGCACTTTGATCCATTTTTTTATCCGTATTTTTTTTGGAAGTCAATGGAAAAACCAGATCAAAATGGATGCACAGACCGCTGCTATGTCCTATGATCTTTAGATCACCCGGGGAGCCCTCCCGCAGCTCTCGGCTACCGCCCCCCCTTTCCCACTCGCTATCAATGTGTGTAATAGCGGGGAACAAGGAACAAGTAAACATTGACCTGACAGGTTGGTGCTCGCTTTCTCCCGCTGATCACCCTGTGTAATAGGAGCTTTACCATGGGTGGGTTTAGGATATGTACATAGTTCTTCCTTTAGATAAGTAAAGCATTCTTGAGTGTAGTGCAAAAACTCGGCATACTACACACTGCCATTACTTGCTAAGGTATCAGTCTTGAAAATTGGATATTTTATGTAGTTTATGTTAATTAGACTACAAGATTCTTTTTATCATATGACTTTTTTTTTTAAGTCCTGATATTCAAATAATGTTCACATTATTCACTTGTTTTATATTGCCTACCAGGTGTTGGATGATCCAGCTGAGGATAATCTTTACATGGGTAACAATACTTTTTGTCTTCTATTTCTTTACATGATCTTATTAATGTGTATAAATGTATAGAATATCAATAATATAATAAACCACACTTGTGTTTTTTAACCTGGAGTCATCCAAGTGTTGTTCAAATATATTCTATGGCTATTTTTCCACAATGTAAAAATAAGGGTAAATAATGGCCGTTGTTGCAAAACAATGGTCGTTATTAATGATCAATTATTAACCTTTTCACGACCAAGGATGTAACTGTACGCTTATGAGCCATTTAGATGCAGTCGTCTTGGCTGACAGCTGCATCTTGTTTGCTATTTCTCGCCCATCCCAGGTATCTAGTGAGCAGATCGCCCCCCCCCACACGATGCGATCGTGTAGGGGCGATCCGGTTAACTTACCGTTTAATGATGCTGATCCCGGCTCGATATTCTGTTGATCTGGTCTGCAGCAGAGCAGACCAATAGAGCACCAATCTAAGGGATCGGTGCTCTATTATATATGCAGCATCGATCTCAATGGGAGATCAATGATTTGTATGTAGAAGTCCCCTGGGGACTTCTAATTACTGTGTGGAAAAAAAAAAAAGTTTTTTTCATTCATAATAAATCCACTCCCCTAGTAAAAATTTAAATCATCCTACTTTTCCCATTTTATAAATAAAAATAAATAAACATATTTGGTGTCGCTGCGTGCGTAATTACCCAAACTATTAAATTATCACAGTCCTGATCTCGCATGGCAAATGGCGTTAGCGCAAAGATAGCGCATAGATATTCTGCTGCGAAATGCGTAATTGCGCTAACTAAACGCTATGTGTGAACCTTAAGTAATGAATTACAAGAAATGTACAATTTGCTTAAAGGGGTAGTGCGGCGCTAAAAAATTATTCACAGAATAACACACATTACAAAGTTATACAACTTTGTAATGTATGTTATGTCTGTGAATCGCCCCCTTCCCCGTGTCCCACCACCCCCACCCGTGTACCCGGAAGTGTGTGGTGCAATATACAGTACCTGATCCGTGTCGAGGCCGTCCGCCATCTTGTACCAAACGTCCTCTTCAGACGCACGGCCGAATCGCTACTGCCGTCCCCGCTCCGCCGCGTCATAACTGGGCTCAGCCGCGATTGGCTGAGCACAGTTATGACACGGCGGAGGGGGGACAGTGGGACACGGGGAAGGGGGCAATTCACAGACATAACATACATTACAAAGTTGTATAACTTTGTAATGTGTGTTATTCTGTGAATAATTTTTTAGCGCCGCACAACCCCTTTAACTTAAGCATGAAGGAACAGAGTTTCTATCATGTGTAAGAGGATATAGTGTCAGTACAGGAACTATAAAATGATTAACCCAAAAGAGCTAGACATTTATCTAACAACATTTAGATATAAAAAGAAATAAGCTCGAACCTAATGGACATTTAAAAAAAAAAAAAAAAAAAAAAAAACGAACACAAGCATATAAATATAAGCAAAATAAAACTGTTTCTGGACCCTAAACAGCACCCAGTCCCTGGGTTTGATTTGAGTTCATGATACACTGGGTTTCCTGAATGTGATAATATGAAATATTGTTTTCTTTGTGAAATGTAAATGTACAAGCTGGAAATCTTGCATGGGTTAGACTGACATTTTTAATAAAGTTTGTAAAAGTAACAATGCAAATAAATTAAATTAAAAATTAAAGTACAGTTCAAATATACACATGAGTAACTCATTGGAACTGATATGAATAGATGACTAGGCTAATGCTATGATATTGGTATAGTGGCCACCTAAGAAGTGGGTGGACTAGTGATAGAGGAGAACTAAAAATCATAATAAAGGGGTTGTGAGCGCTACAAAAACATGGTGACTTCAAAGAAAAATGTTAAAATTGAGAAGTAAACTTACCTTCTGTAGCGCTACTCCTGGGTCCCACCGATGGCCGCCAATGTCATTATCGACTGGAATCCAGGTACGTCACATAGCTGGCTCTTCCAGCTGCAACATCATAGCCCGCCTGAGCGATTGCCCGCTGAGCCAGTCAGTGCTTGGTACACTGTCCTGCCTGAGTTACTGATTGGCTAAGCAAGCAGTCACTCAGCCAGGTACATGACGTTACAGCTGGAAGAGCTGCAGGAGGCCAACGGCTGTCAACTGGACCCAGGAGCAGCTCTCTGGGGCACGAGGACAGATAAGTTTGTTTATTTCCCAGAACTTCTCCTTTAACATTGATTGTTATTGGCCACACATCTCCCATTTACAGCGCCGCTCAAAACATGCGAGCTGTTTTCAAGTGGGCGTTTTCCCACACATCGCCTGTTGCTGATTTTTTTGCTAAGAACGCTCTTTGCTTATATTTGGTCCGTGTAAAAGGGCTCTAAGAGTGGCCATTTAGCAAGAGTCCCAAGGAGACCACACTACATTGAAATATTAATTTTATTATTGAGAGATGCAGAAAAATGTTCTAAAGACCTCAGTTCCTTAATCCTAGCAGTAAGATCCTCCTAACCAGCACGTTTGCATATATGATCTCAATCAGACACACAAAAAATGCGGGACTGACAGAAACAACAAGCACAGCAGTGCAATCATCAGGTATGGAGCTGCAGAGGGGTAAACCTGCTGTTCCCCTTAAAGTGTACCTGTCGTTATAACTTTTAAAATATAAATCAACAGTAGATGTGATATAAAGCAAGTTTGCAATTTAGATAATCTTTTTAGTTATCATGGAGAACACGGCACTTCCTGTTTTCTGACTCTTTTTTTTTTTTTCTCAAGCAGTCAGAAAACAGGAAGTCCTGTATATACCAGGCCATCTTAGCGCTCACAGAGAGAAGGCAGTCATGTGATTGATGGACACATTGAGCCGTGACTCTCTGTACTGTCTGGAATTCCTGTGTTTATTTCAACCAGTCAGAGAATCTGCCTTCGGGAGACTGGACCTGGAGTTCTGAAGTTCAGCTTTGTTTTACAGCAGGATAGCAACAAAAAAATAATAAATGTATATTGCAAGCTTGCTTTATATCACATCTACTGCTGATTGAGATTTTGAAAGTTATGACAGGTACACTTTAAGGGTATGTTCACACATACAGGATCTGCAGCAATTTGATGCTGTGTTCAGTCATTTAGTTACATTGATATCTGCAGCATCAAATCTGCTGCGGATCCTGTACATATGAAATTATCCTTATATGTCTGTACAGTATATATGATTAATTTATGATCCTGCAAATAAACATAATTATTTATTCACTTTTTTTTGTTTTTCTGCAGTATTCGATCTTCTGCGCAAAGGGTATGTAAACCCTTGTGTATAGTGTCCATGTTTTAATGTTTGCTGATTTTAAATTGATGCATACTGTATATGTCTACTGCTGTGTCTAGATTTATAGGATAGATTGCTTTTTTTTTTTTTTCAGATTAGCGTTTCCCTATGACTCACTTTAAATTTTCTTCCACTTGCACTCACCAACAGAACATGGTGATGTCTGAGCTATAAATTTGTTTCCTAAAGACTGTATGATATTAAAACAAGCACAAAAGTAGTTTGTTATAATTATAATGGAAAGATTTGATGCTTGAGAAAGAGTGAGAACACTCGAAACGTCGCAGCATGTGAACGCGGACGCCAAGACCCTGTTCCGAGAGGACCGTAAGAGCTCCATGTGAGCCGTGGACTTTATTCATGTCTTCCCCGTTTACAAGCGATATTTTGCACTAAGGGTGATAATGTTTACCGCATGTAAGATGAGAAAAATTCTTTGCATATATAAAAAAAAAAAAAAAAAAAAAAAAAAAAAAAAAAAAAAAAAAAAAATCGCAACTGCATTTGTGTGTGTGTTTACATTGGACATTGCCATTGGGGTGGCAGGCCCCTAATTTGCACGCACTTTAAATCCGGGGAAGTGGCAGTTTTTATCCATTTATATTGCAATGGAAAGATTTGCACAGCTTGTGTGTTTTCATCCCATTCCTGATTTTAGTTGAAAAAGGCTGACTAAAAAACTGACGGAATTACTATGTGTGAACATAGCCTAATAAGGTTTTTTAAAGTACAGTGGTGCCTTGGATTACGAGCATAATTCGTTCCGGGACCATGCTTGTAATCCAAATCCACTCCTAAACTAAAGCATATTTTCCCATAGGAAATCATTGAAATGCAGACAATTGGTTCCACAACCCAAAAGTAATGATTTAATATTCTGAATAACATGTAAAACAAATAAACAATGAAAAACAGCTGAAGTTACTGTACAGTATAGCAATCAGCATGTGGAGTATAATGTATAGTAAGTGCATAAACCTGAAAAACAGCAGCAGTTTGTAAATACAGGATGAAACTGCAGATCCCTATAATGCAGTAGCGTAGTACAATAGGCTAGAATAGAGAAGCAGGGCTGCTGTCAGAGGTCTGTGTGGTCACATGACAGCAATGGGGAAGGGGTGTGTGTTCAGCATGGACCAACCAGGACTGACAGAGACTGCAGGGAGCATGAAGGAATGAGCAGGACAGATGTGGGCACAGTATAGCAGCACTCTCTGTCCAGTGAGAGAGGGGTTACAGCCAGGGCCGTTTTAATACATTGGTGGGCCCAGTGCACAGCCCTCAAGAGTGGGCCCCCCCCCCTTCCCTTTCGGCACATTGTATAATTTGCCCCCACACTGTATCAAGAGCCCCAATACATACAGTAGTTACCTTATAACACTATTTCCACCATACAGTGATTACATATTACATAAAAACTGCACTAAACAAAATAGAAAGTTATCACCAATGATACCATTACATAATACCGCCACATCATGACCCCTAACACTACAACCCTATAACAGAGTGCAGTTACATCCAGTGACTCACCGGGGGCGTCTTCTCCGATCAGAGTCTGTCACCTTTTCTTTTTCTCTTCATCCAGCCTGGGCCACCTTGAAGTCTTCTCCTGGCTGTGAATCTTCTCTCCAGAATCTGCCAGACAAATATTTTAGGCTCCAACACATCCAGTAGTTAGGTCCCTTATACCCCTATACAGTAGTAACACCCCTCTGTACCCCTACATAGTTACACCCCTCTGTGCCTCCATAGTTTTAAGGTGTCCCTGTAGTATATAGACCCTCATGTGCTCCTCTAGTTATTTACAGTCCTGCTGTGCGCTCCCCCATTAGTATATAGCCCCCCTGTGCACTCTCCCCAGTAGTATATAGCCCCCCCTGTGCTCACCCACAATAGTATATAGCCCCCTGTGCACTCTCCCCAGTAGTATATAGCCCCCCCTGTGCTCTCCCACAATAGTATATAGCCCCCCTGTGCTCCCACAATAGTATATAGCCCCCCTGTGCTCTCCAATAGTATATAGACCCCTATGCTCTCCCACAATAGTATATAGCCCCCCTGTGCTCTCCAATAGTATATAGACCCCTATGCTCTCCCACAATAGTATATAGCCCCCCTGTGCTCTCCAATAGTATATAGACCCCTATGCTCTCCCACAATAGTATATAGCCCCCCTGTGCTCCCCCCAATAGTATATAGCCCCCCTGTGCTCTGCCCAATAGTATATAGCCCCCCTGTGCTCTCCATAATATATAGCCCCCCTGTGCTCTCCCCCATAGTATATAGACCCCTGTGCTCCCCAATAGTATATAGCTCCCCTGTGCTCCCCAATAGTATATAGCTCCCCTGTGCTCCCCCATAGTATATAGCCCCCTGTGCTCCCCCATAGTATATAGCCCCCTGTGCTCCCCCATAGTATATAGCCCCCTGTGCTCCCCAGTAGTATATAGCTCCCCTGTGCTCCCCAGTAGTATATAGCTCCCCTGTGCTCCCCCCTAGTATATAGCTTCCCTGTGCTCCCCATAGTATATAGACCCCTGTGCTCCCCAGTAGTATATAGCT
Organism: Dendropsophus ebraccatus; assembly: GCF_027789765.1. Lineage (NCBI taxonomy): Eukaryota > Metazoa > Chordata > Amphibia > Anura > Hylidae > Dendropsophus > Dendropsophus ebraccatus. Next base: position 120,621,726 of record NC_091458.1, on the reverse strand, counting down.
CCCCTGTGCTCCCCCATAGTATATAGCTCCCCTGTGCTCCCCCATAGTATATAGCTCCCCTGTGCTCCCCCATAGTATATAGCTCCCCCTCCCATACAACATTGAAAAAAAAAAAACACTTACTCACCTAGGTCCACGCGTTCCTCTTCTCTTCCCTCTTGTGGCCGCACTTCCTGCGGTCACAAGAGGCTGCACTCCCCTTACCCTCGCGCCGACGCTCCAGTGACGTCGGGCGCTAGAGGGAGAGTGAGGCCTCTTGTGACTGCAGGAAGTGCGGCCACAAGAGTGACTGCCATTGGCTCCCTCTCTGTCAGTGTCGCTGCTGCTGCAGCGCTGAAGCGCCGCAGTGGCAGCAGGCGGGCGGGGGCAGCGGCGGGCGGGGGGGGCCCTGCAGGGGGCGCCATGGAGGGGTAAGTAGATTACCCATCCATGGCGCTCCCCCCTGACAGGCTGGTGGCCAGAGCCCTGTGCGACCGCATTGGTCGCACATAGCAACGGCCGGCCTGCTCGGGGGGGGCCCCTTTAACCAGTGGGCCCAGTACACATGCACCATGTGCCCTCTGGTTAAAGCGGCCCTGGTTACAGCTATGGAGTGATTACCCCCACAGTCCTGTCCCCTGATGCAAGCCCCAGCCTGAAGTGGATCTGCTATGATTTGGAAGGTGAGGGAGACTTCCTGGGTCAGAGTACAGTGCTGTAGACCCCGCTATGCAGGCCTTGCCCCTCCCCCACTTAAACCCAAGCAATGCTCTTAAACCAAGTCACAATTTTGAAAAAAATGTGAGCTCTTAAACCAAAACGCTCTTAAACCAAGTTACTCTTAAACCAAGGTACCACTGTATATCATGGTGGTGATATAAGGAGAAGAATTTCATTAGTATCTATTCCAATACGGTAAATAATCTTTTATAAACTAAGGTAGCTAATAAAGGAAGTTGTGATGGTCCCAGAAAACTCTGTTATGAAAGCACGGCTGAAGAGCAGTACAGCACATGTACAACAGAAAGGTGCTACAGATAGTGAGTGTCTGGACTTCAGTAATACAGACTTTCACCACTCAAAGGCTATCTTTTGGCTGTCTTTGGCATCTTTTTTTGGCTGTCGGACAGCCGCCTTTGTGGACATCCTTCATTTTGAGGTCAAATAATGTCAGTTATTTTGAAATTACGGACGTTATTTTTGGCTGCCGAACGGGCAAAAAAAGACGTTGTATGAACCCAGCCAAATGCCAATACTGGTTGGCTGAAAAATCCAGGCAATTCCCCGGCACATCCGCCTTTCCCCACTATGCTCCATTAGTGGGAACATTGCCTTACCGTTACACGTTGAATGCAGTTTCTAATTGCAATTACCCAGTATATTGCAAGTAGATTGTATATTGCAAATATTATAACCTAAGGCCATTGTAACATAAGAAACCACTGTAGACTCCTTCTCTGTTGATAGAAATCTGGCAAATTTCTGGCTAGAGTTATACAGTCAGTGATATAATATAAAGCATGAGTGTAAACCTTCCGACTCTGTATGATAAATTATGTGCAACATATTGGTATACTGTGTGTAACACTTTAAGCCCATACAATTCCTATTTTTGGATGTATTGTAGATTTAATAAAAGTTTTTCTCCTCCCAGGCCAGTCATGGAGGTGCCAAGTGACCACGCATTTTCAGAAGAACAGGCTCGGGTATACTTCAGGGACATTGTGCTGGGCATTGAATACTGTGAGTATTAAGGTTTTCAACAAAATGGCCATTTTCCTGCACTTTGCTTTTAGCACTTTAGTGATGAGGGGGAAATATTGAAGAAATACTGGTAAATTATTCATGTTTGCAGCTTTTGGTCTTTTTAAGTTGTTTGTCACTTGGGTGGAAAAATATGCTGTGAAAAGAGAGGGATTTAGTCCTGTTATTGCTGATTGCAGGATTTGTTTTAAGCTACGTTAGGCTCATAATGTAGATATCCGCTAATAACGATCATGACGGTTATTAGCGGCCATCTATATAGTGATATATAGCCCATATGTTCTTGAAGTGAAAACATAGCCTTACTGTCGCCATTATTTAAAAATATAAACCTCTACTTTTTGTGACATTTTATATTTGAGTGTGAACATCAAGTCATCCGTAGGCAAATGTCCCATCAACACCAATTTGCCATCTTGAAATTACATAGGCATAGCTGCTGTCTGTGTCTTTCACTTTCCATATGACTGGGATGTTGTAACACTGGATCGCTGTAAGGCTATGTTCACATACTCAAAATAACGAATGTTGTTTTGAATAGAGATGATTGAACAGGGCTGATGTTAAGATTCGTACGAACTTGGACTATCGGTATTTGACTCCCACAGTCTTCCCATTCTGTGGGGAAGGTGGAGACAGCCCGAGTCCCTCCTGGAAAACAGGAATACAGCCTGGGCCATAGGTTGTATTCCTTTTTTCCAGGCGGGATTCGGGCTGTCTCCACCTTCCCCACAGAAAGGGAAGACTGCGGGAGTCAAATACCGATGGTTAGAGTTCGTACAAACCTGAACATCAGCGCTGTTCGATCATCTTTAGTTTTGAATACCATACAACGGCAGTGGTTTAGCATGTTCCAGTGGCCGTCATTGCAATAACTGCCATTGAAACATTATTCTAGGTCAAAGATGGTCCTTTTGGGTGTGTCTTTAAAGGGAATCTGTCACCAGGTTTATGCTGCCGTAAATGAGGGCAGCATAAACTAGTGACAGAAGTGTATTACTTTTATCATTCTGTTCAGCCGTTCTCCTAATATGCAGGAGAATAGGATTCTTGCCACACCCCTCCCCCCGCCCTCCAGCTGCTGATTGACAGCTGACTGCTTATACACAGTATGGATAGATAACTGCCAATCAGCAGCTGGTAGGCGGAGTTTTCTGCTTCTCATGAATATCCAAGACTACTGGGCTCATGCATATAATGGAGAGGACTACTTATTGTCCATGTTATTCAGGAGGATATCTCTGGATCAGCTACACAGAACAATGTAAGTGATACATCATTCTGTTCAGCTTCTCTGTCACTTCTTTATGCTACTCTTAGATAGAACAGCAGAAACCTGCAGAAAGGGTCTCTTTGTATTAAAATCAATGGATCTTTTAATTAAAGGACAGTGAAAAAAGTACTATGTGTGAACAACTCAAAATATCGACCGCTGTTCACACAATTACAGCCATGAATTAAAGACACGAACATTAATTTGACGGTCGCTACCTGGAATTCACCTTGTATACATGCTGCAGAGCATGTGCTTTCCTATCATTCTGGCACCGCGACTGTTTATAAAATGTAGTATTTTTATACAATTTTTTTCCCAGATGAAAGGAAATTGATTGTTGCCCAATTGGTATTGGATTTGCACATCTAGTTGCGGGTAATAATCCCAGAGACCTGAATTGATTGCAGCTACAGATACAGCATTGCTAACTGTATGTCCCACTGTAATACCGGCGTACTATTTCAGTTCTGATTGTATACACTTTACACAATTCCATGCACTGGATTACAGATTGGTATCATTCTCCTATCTGGGTAAAATCTATAACCCAGAGCATGCTGATCTTTCTGGTTCTTAAAACAGATTACAGAGAATGTTATGCAGGCATTGTAATATAAGAGGAGACTTTGCATACCAAAGATTTATAGGCCATTTGTGATCACTGGAAAATTAGGTAATAACCTGCCTTGTACTTTTAGGCCGGGTTCACACTACGTAAAAAACACAGCCGTAATTCATTATTTCACAAATAACGGCCGTTGTTTGCATAATTACGGCCGTTGTTATGAAATAAGGCCCTGTTTTTTACATAGTGTGAACATAGCCTTAATGGCTGCAATTAGCAGCTACCATTCAGCATCTATTACCAATGTAATAGACCAATATAACAAACAAAATACTCTTTAAATTAAAATAAAAACTCTAAACTGAAGTCTGAGGCTTCTATTTCTAGCCTGCGCTTTGTATGAATGAGATTTGCTTGGGGTTTCAACTGTGATTTCAGAACAGCATGGACTTCAGTCGCCTGTGGAGGTAAAAAAAAAAAAAAAAAAAAGTATCGTCAGGCAAGTAGGGAATTTGATCTGCTTCCAGATGTTTGTGGTGAGATATAAGCGAATGTCGCTATGGTCTACCACTTCCCCAGAATAATATATGTTGCTCATAGAACCTGCCAAGCTATCAAATCAAATGAATAGCAAACTAGATATGATTTAGCCGCAGCATGCACATACAGTGTAAGAAGAGAAAAGGGGATAGTAAGGAAGGAATTGATTTGTTACAGATGGAAAAGTGGATCACACAAGAAACTATTCCTTGACATAAGTTAAAAAAAAAAAAAAAAAGCAATTGTGGAATATTTTGTAGTGCATTGAAGGAATTAAAGAGCCACTGTAGGAAAAATTATATATATATTGTGACAATCTGGGGGTTACTCACTTGCTGGGGTCGCCATCTCCTGGGCCTGAGATGGTTGGCACATCGCAAATTGCAGTCCAGTCAGCGCTGTATGCTTTATACTGACCTCAGTCAGCTTTATTTATCCGTTCAAAAAACACAAAACATAGGCAACACTGCCAATAAAATAAAACCTAGGCCGTCTAGCCACTGACTAACACCACAGCTTCCCTAGCTGTCACTTATGAGCCCGTCTCACCCAGACTTCTTGTCTGCAGCTCCCACAGGCCTAGCACTGCCTGTGTTCTCCCACCCTGGGAGCCATCACCTGGGAAGCTTTGGAGTCTCTAATAGAGCTCCACCAGGTGGTTTCAGAGCCTCATTAGCTCTAGGGCTGGAGTGGAGTATCTGGACCAGGAGCTCCACCTGAACTCAAATTCCCACTCCAGAAGCATAGAACTGCCTCTTACAGCCCCACCGTGCCACATATCCTCCCCCCCTGACAAAGGCCGAGGACTTGTCACTTTATTAACACCCCCACCTGGGTCAAAGGTCCTACATTGGGGTAAGATGTGACATCATTCATGCCTCATCTTCTTTTTCTGGGGACACCTCCCACACTTTTCATGAGGTTTTTGTTTTCCCCACATTTTCCATAACACAGAAACACCATGGTCCACTTTCTCACTTTGGCATTCATTTCTTTCATGCCCATGTCCATTATGGGAGACATATATTGGACGGCTGTACTGAGAACCATTCTCAGCAGGCACACAGTCCTTATTCTCAGCGTGCCGACAATCCTTATTCTCATTCACAATTTGGTTTCCCTTATTGGTAACTTTCAGGTTGTATGTTAACATGTATAACATGAAACCTCTCACTTCCAGCTACATTGGATGGGACTGTATGAGTGACACTCAGCTCAGCCCTTGCCCGAAAGGTCTCACTACCTCTCAACCCAGACAGGGCAACATACAGACTGCAGACACTTTCAGTCTCCAAAGTGAAAGTCTTCACACCAGCTCCTTCATGCACATCTGTGTACTGAGGACTCAGTTCCTCCAAAGTTACCTCTTTACCATTTATATCAGCCTCAGCAACTTCCAGACTCCCTGTAAGAGGTAATGTGTGACCCAACACAAGCTCTTCAGCCGGACCTTCTCTGGCCACCATCTCATCACTTGCTACTTGAGGCGTGTTCACATTAGCCACAGGAACAGCTTCTGGGACCTGACAAAGAAGAGACTCTATAACCACAAGTAGCGGCTGTTCTACTACTGTGTGACCATCATCACTAACCTCACTGGATGCTGCTACTGTGTGACCACCACTCAGGTCTATCTGGCTCTGCCGTGTAACACAGTCATCCACACCAGGGTTACTGTCATAGACACAGGGGGCGCTCTCAGTCAAGCCACGTGCATACGGCTTCCTACCAGGCCGAGCACACCTGACTATCTCCATGCAACATTTCTGTCTACAACCATGTTCACACTGGTCACTTTTTACCCTTCTTTTCTTTCTGTGATACTTGTTGGACAGCAGGCTAGCACAGCGGTGATGGAAAGCCTTCTTGCCTCTCTCACTGGAAGGATGCAGTTTAGGTGTGACGCACTTCTCACATGCTGTTTGACTTTGTAGGCGACTCTCCTGGCATAATGCAAACCGATACGCTTGTCAACTGTCTTCTCACCCTCCTTATCTACAGCAGATATCTGGTTGCCACTAGCAACCACATTGGCCTCACTTGTGTCAGTAAAGGCCACCAAACTCTCCATATTGTTTTCAGCCACAGCACATTCATCCCATGCAATACTATGGTCCTTATACACAATGACCTCTAGGGGCAGCACTGCACCTTCATCACATGCAATCCTCTCTTCATTACACATCATGACCTCTAGGGGCACACTAGAGCTAATCCCCTCTACTGCCTTTTCTGCTTTAAAGGTTAGTTCACACTCTGCATTCACTGGAACTAACGCTGTAGTACACCCATCATTTACCTGCTCAGGTTGTGGGACATAGTTAGGGCTCGTTCCCACTGAGATAAGGTAGCGGAATTCCGCGGCGGACAATTCCGTCGCGGAATTCCGCTACCTTTCCTCAGTGGGAACGAGCCCTTATGGGTTAAATGCACGTTAGGCAGCAAATCTGACATTACCTTACTGCTATCACATAACTGCTGGGTGACATTTTCAATAAACATTGCATGCAATACATTATCATTAAGTTCATCTGACTTTTCAAGTCCATGTTCAGACTGTGCAATAATCTCATCAGACATGAGGATGGTCTTGTCAGCCACAGGATTCTTCTCCTCACTTGGTAGCATCGCTGAACATTTGGACTTATTTTGGTCACAGTTCACACAGTAAGACAGTGAGGCTCCACCCACTGGTAACTCTGGGACGTGTGTATATGGTTCTCCTGGCTCCTCCCCCTTAGGCAGTGGTACAGTACACTTCACAGGGGATTCTCCCTCCCACAACTGCCAGAAATAAGGAAAGTCTCTGCCAAGTATGAACTCCACCTCAAGCTCCGCACAGACCTCCAGCACATGATTTACTGTCCCATAACAAGTTTTAAAGTCAATTAGAATAGTCTTACCATATGGCTCTGGTCGACTCTTCACAAACAGTATAATATCCGGGTGGACCCTGGACACCTCCTGGCGACAATCCAGGTCAACCAGCAGTGGGATGCCACCCACCAGCAATTCACAGGTTTTTGGTTAAAATTTCTCTGATCTCCTGACCAGAGGACAATAAGATGCACAGACACCCGCTCCCATGCATCTCCAACATGGCGCTCTCTGCTCAGTGACTGCCGCTTGCTGTTGGGGTTGGTTGCTCCTAGCAACATCATCATGGCTCCTCTGCAGAAGTGACTTTTTAACACTTGGGCACTGGGCAAAAGCACATCCAACTACACAACAGTCCATTCTCATACATCTCAAGCCTGGCTCTGGCTGGTGGCCCTTAGGGACGGCACCCTCACGCTTTTTATCTGGGGAATCGGACCAGGATGCACCTGGGACCTTGGTACAGCAACCACTGGGCTTGGACCCCTGCACTTTCTGGTGGGCAGCCTCCTGCAGTGCAGTGCGGGTATATGGACACCAGCTCGGTGTAGCAGCACATGCACTTTGTACAGGAGCTTGCTTATCCAATGTCCTTTGCAGTTGGGCCTCAACAGCCTCCCGCTCTGCTTCAAACTGCGCAAGGTTATCTCCCATCTGTTTGGCCATGTCTTCACGGCGCTGTATGTCCCATATACGTCTGACATAGTCCTCTGCTAGACCCATGGCAACTATATTCTTTAAACAGCAGAAACAACAGCTTTAACCGTAAGCAATACTGGCCTTATCCAGACAAGACAGTCTCTGTATGTCTCTCTCCACAGCAACAGTCTCTGTATGTCTCTCTCCACAGGGACACAATCTCTCATAAGGCTTCTGGCCCTTTAAATCCAGCAGAAACACAGTCTCTGTATATCTCTTGCTCCACAGAGACACAACCTCTTATAAGGCTTCAGGCTCTTTAAATCCAGCCACAAACTTCACGTGCCATTTTCTTGCCCACAGCAATCCTCCACCATATGTGACAATCTGGGGGTTACTCACTTGCTGGGGTCGCCATCTCCTGGGCCTGAGACGGTTGGCACATCGCAAATTGCAGTCCAGTCAGCGCTGTATGCTTTATACTGACCTCAGTCAGCTTTATTTATCCGTTCAAAAAACACAAGACATAGGCAACACTGCCAATAAAATAAAACCTAGGCCGTCTAGCCACTGACTAACACCACAGCTTCCCTAGCTGTCACTTATGAGCCTTTTTATTATTTTTTATTTACACACACACACACACACACACATATAGTATGTACTGTCCAGGTAGGAAGCAGCGATCACACTTATCGAGGCTACACAGTCCCAACTGAGCCTTTCTCAAGCTTGAAAAAGGCTCAGTATCACGAGCCAAAACGTTGCTTATTATATGCAATATGGCTAAATAAAGAAGGATAAACTGAGAAGAGCTGCTGTCCAATGACGTTTGTTTGTATAAACAGGGGTTGTTATCACAAGCAGTTTTAAAATATAACTATCTCTTTTGTTTTCTATGTTTATACACATGGCCAAACTGTGGTCCGTGCTCCCTCTGTGCCAATATTTGGTCTTTTCTCTGTTCAAAGAAACCAAATGCAGATAATATATTATTATTAGACTATTGTGAATTTATACACTTTTTTTATTTTCCTGCTCTCCTTTATTGGGAAATGTCATTGTTTACGCACAGCAAATAATAATCTGTCCCAGCAGTAGAATTGACATACTGGATATACATTGGATGTGATGCTCTACGTGCAGAAAGATATAGTTTAGTGCTTGTACAGACAGAGACAGGCATACTCATTACGGTTTCCTTTTGTAGAAACTTCTAGTCAGAAGTTTGCTACAGATTGTGATATTATTTATGGCATATCAATAAGGTGTATCGTAATACTGTGATCTGTGCGGTCTGACCATGAGGACCCTTACCGTCAGGGCCGGACTGGGACTTAAAATCAGCCCTGGCACTCAAACCTCAGCAGCCCACATAATATATCCTCCCCAATATATGATAGATAGCGGTGTGCTATACATGCTGTAGCAAATTCTGCTCACTACTTCATTAAATATATGAACCCTACCATCAACACATAGAAAACAATATAATCTGCTGTGGATTTGTTGTTGCATATTTATGTATTTCAGCTGCACCAAATCCACAATGGATCTGTGTGGTCCATACCAGGTACAAAGAAATAGATCCTGGAATACAGGTGAGGGAAGATATAAGCGACAGGACCTTTAGTCTAGTCTAAACTTTTATAATCAACCTTTCCATTACCACCTGAAGTGTCACAGAGGCGGAGACAAGCCACAGCTGCACCTCCCACTGCCCCTTCCTGCTCTGACTGATTTACATACACGGCGATGCTGCGGATGTCGCTGTGACACTTTAGCTAGTAATGAAAAGAATGATTATGAAATGAGTGATTATAGTGCAATTACGTCCAGTGACTTACAGGAGTTGTCTTCTCTGCATGAATTGCAAGTGACGTTTTTAAACTTGTTCTCTTTTTCTTGCTCGGCCATCAGGAAGACTTCTCCGGCCGTGACTCCTCTCTGCAAGATCTACCAGACAAATAATTTAGGATCCTTGCTCCAGCATCATCCCCAAGTGTATTTCTTAACACAGTAACCTTGCTCCTTTTTTGACCCCCTTATAAGCAGTTAGGCCCAGTCTGTGCCTCTAAACAATAGTCCAGCCCTTCTGCACCCCATATAGTATTATAGTATAAAGTTCACTCTGTACCCCATATAGTAATAGGAGTCTTCTGTGCTGTGTCTCCGTATAGTAATAAAACATTTTCCCCTATAGTAGTAAGGCCCCTTCTATGCCCCAAATGCCCTCTCTGTGCTTCAATAGATTATAGGCCTCCTCTCTATCCCAACATAGTATTGGACCACCCTCTTTGGCTGCATGAAACATAGGCCCCACTGTATTGGTCCTCTCTAAGCCTTCTTATAGTATAGCCAAGGCTTTTAATGATATATTAAAAGCTGCATGGCCCCTCAACTAGTTTCTTTTTGCAAAGAGCATCATCAGAAGGAGGGCATATTTCATTTGCCCCCTCCTCCTGATCACACATGTCATTTGCCCCCTCCTGATGATGCTTATGTCATTTGCCCCCCTCCTGATGACGCTTATGTCATTTGCCCCACCTCCTCCTGATGGCGCTAATGTCACTTGCCCCCCTCCTGATGACGCTTATGTCATTTGCCCCTCCTCCTGATGACGCTTATGTCATTTGCCCCACCTCCTCCTGTTGACGCTAATGTCATTTGCCCCACCTCTTCCTGATGATGCTAATGTCACTTGCCCCCCTCCTGATGACGCTTATGTCATTTGCCCCACCTCCTCCTGATGATGCTAATGTCACTTGCCCCCCTCCTGATGACGCTTATGTCATTTGCCCCTCCTCCTGATGACGCTTATGTCATTTGCCCCACCTCCTCCTGTTGACGCTAATGTCATTTGCCCCACCTCTTCCTGATGATGCTAATGTCACTTGCCCCCCTCCTGATGACGCTTATGTCATTTGCCCCACCTCCTCCTGATGATGCTAATGTCATTTGCCCCCCTCCTGATGACGCTTATGTCATTTGCCCCCTCCTCCTGATGACGCTAATGTCATTTGCCCCCCTCCTGATGACACTTATGTCACTTATGTCACAAGTCCCCCCTGGAAAACAGAGATACAGCCTATGACCTAGGCTGTATTGCTGTTTAAAGATGGGACTCGTGCTATCTCCACCTTCCCTACGGAGCGGGAATACAGCGGGATTAAAAGGCCGATTGTTCAGGTTCATATGACGCCAAACCTCGGCCAGGCTCACTCATCTCTAATTATGACCTTAAAGTCACTAAATGTGTGCACAAAAGCCATTTTAATATCAAGTTTAAATTAGCACAATAAACCGTAAAGGACCATTTAGGACTTTTTGAGCAGCTACTGTATGGCTCAAAAAAGTGAGTGTGAACATAGCCTGACAGAAAGAAGTCCAGCACTTCTTTCTTGTGTATTTGAATTCACAGCCTTATAAGAGATCCATAATGCAAGACACCATTGTTTTCAACAAATGCGGCACGTGATGGTGATGGAGTCTTGTATCAGGGATTTGCTATAAAGTTGTGAATATTATTTCACTGGAAGAAAGTGCTGGACTTTTGTCTATGGAATCCTATGTACATTTAGTCACATTAAAATACAGATTATTCCAGTGGTGTAAGTGCTGTAGGATGTGCTGGTCACCTGCATCCACACATCATGCATGCTATAAATACATCATAAACACACAACACACACTGTGCATACATACATATATCATATACACACACACACACACACTGTGCATACATACATATATCATATACACACACACTGTGCATATACTGTATACATATATCATATACACACACACGGTGCATACATAAACACACACTGTGCATACATACATATATCATATATACACACACACATGGTGCATACATATATCATATATACCCACACACACGGTGCATGCATAGATACATCCATATATCATGAATACACACACACTGTGCATACATACATACATACATCATATATACACACACACTGCATGCATACATATATCATATATACACACACACTGTGCATACATACAGACATCATATATACACACACTGCATGCATACATATATAATATATACACACACACTGTGCCTACATAGAGACATCATATATACACACACTGCATGCATACATATATCATATATACACACCCACTGTGCATACATACATACAGACATACACACACACACACTGTGCATACATACATACATACACACACTGAGCATACATACATACATACATATACACACACACACACTCACACTGTGCATACATACATACATACACACACACTGTGCATACATACATACATACATACACACACTGTGCATATATACATATATCATACATACATACACATTTAGCATTAAACAGATTGTGCTAACACTACAGTTCATGTATCGTGACCTCTCAGCATGACTTGTCTAACACTGGCAGTATACACTTTGCATAGCGCTGTTTATTGCAGATTCCCTGGGCTGGGTGCACTACAACCAACCATGGCATCCCTGTCACACAATGGAGACTATAAGCTAGGACAGCATCTCCTTCATGCAAAAAATGTGGTTTCATATTCTGCCATATTGCATATACAAAATGTACATAATATTGTATGTGCTATCTGTCAGAATAAGAAGACACATGAAGTTTTTGCATGAAGTAGATGCTGTCCTCTGGATTTTGTTTAATACATGCATAATATATATGTACAAACATACATTATATACACATATGCCTACTGCACATACATACATCATAAACATAATACAGAGGCATGCATACACTATATACTGTACACACATATTGTTGCATACATGCATGTATGTACAGTATATATGTGTGTATATATAATATATGTATGTACAGTATGTGTATATAGTGTATGCATGCCTCTGTAGTAGGTTTATGATATATGCATGTACTGTATGTATGTACAGTATATGGCTATGTTCACACTATGTAAGTTCCGCAGAAATCATGGCCGTTGTTACAACGGCAGTGATTTCTGCGGTACTTACGTAGTGCTGCAGGCTGAGGGAATCCCGGCCGGAGTGTATACACATAGTATACACTCTGGCCAGGATCCCTAGTGGCGTTGTGAGAAACTGACATGTCAATGAATAGCGGCCGCAGAAAACCCTGTCAGTTCACACAATGGAGCGTGCAGGGAGATCTGATGCGGGCGCACACAGATACACCCGCATAAGAACTTAGCAGCGCTAAAGATCTTCCGGTTGGTACTGTAGTACTGGGCGGTAGGATCTTTTCTGAGACCGGCCACTCTCTAAGAACGGACGGTCTCTAACAGTGTATGAACATGGACTATATGGGGGAGATTTATCAAACATGGTGTAACGTGAAACTGTCTCAGTCGCCCCTAGCAACCAATCAGATTCCACCTTTCATTTTCCAAAGAGTCTGTGAGGAATGAAAAGGTGGAATCTGATTGGTTGCTAGGGGCAACTGAGCCAGTTTCACTTTACACCATGTTTGATAAATCTCCTCCTATGTGTTTATATATGATATATCATAAACCTACTACAGAGGCATGCATACACTATATACACATACTGTACATACATATATTATATATACACACACATATATACTGTACATGTATCATATATATACACACACAGAAATCCTTTACACACACACGACACATACATTGCACATTACATACTATGACACACTATATAGGTACACACTATCACTGTGCACATATGCACACACACATAAAGACAAGAAGCAACCATTACTGTCCATAAATAAGCTCCTTACATCCCAGCTGCTGACAGGCCTTCTCTTCCTCACAGCCAGCATGGAGCTCCCCTGCCTCTCCGACTGCAGGAAGTCACTGGTTACACAGCAGGGGGAGAGGGCAGGCCTGGGCTGTAGCTTGGTGGGAAGTCCTTTCTCCTCACCAGGCAGTGCTCTCTGTTAATAGCAGTAACGGCCCCCTCTCAGTCACCTCAGGCAGCAGCCACTCTGTGCTGCAGGGGGCAGCAGCTTCTTCTCCTCTCTCCTCCAGGAATCTGATCCTCTGCGGCTCCAGGAAATGATGTCAGCCGGCCCTCCTCAGAGTAAATTGTAGCAGAGGTGCCGGTGCAGCACCTCCGCTACACACAAGGAAAGATTAAAGGGGCAGAGCGGGGAGGGAGGGAGGAATGTGCCGGCCCAGCCCACCAGCAAAGGCCGAGTGAACAGCGCAGAGGCCGGCAGCAGCTGTTCTCCCAGCCGATGTAAGTGTGGAGGGGGACCAGCGGCCCCTCTGATTGGTAATCCTGGCAGCCCAGCGGGCATTTGCCCGCTCTGCCAGATTACCAATCCGGGCCTGCTTACCGTACATGTTAATCTGTTTTTGCATCTCCACTTTATTTCAGTAGACTATTACCATACATCCATGGGCTAGCATCTGGGACCTGGTTGTTTATGAGATTGCTGGTAGTTCCGGCACTCACCCGTTATGCTTCAGCAATTTATTCTCAGATATCACATATCCATTTACAATCTGTGCAGGACGCGTTTCGGCATCAGCCTTTTTCAACTGCCTAATACGCCGGTCAAACCAACTAAAACTTATAACAGAAAGTCCATATTGTAGTACAGTGTAAGGGTACGTAATGATGACATCACTACATCTGCGTCACTGTAACTAAGCAACCAGTTAAGTTCATTTGCAGATTGAATATGAGCACAGCTACTTCATCATTCAAAAAATCACAACATCTAATGGTGGGTTTACACATACAGATTTTTTAAGCCAGGAATGGATTGAAGAGAGGAGAGCTCTCAGTCTTTCCCTTATGAACTGTTCTCTGTTCATAGTCTGTTTCTGGCTTTGGCTTCAAAGATCTGTCAGATAAATCTCTGTGTAAAGGCACCATAATACGAAAAAATGAGAAATCACCATACATACTATTTACACCATGAATATACAATTGATGTACAATAAATTTATACAAAACATCCATTAGAATGGACGTGGCCGAAAATTACATTAATATTGAATTAACGGAACAATTAACTGGTTAATACGAATAGCATACTATAATAGTGCCGGGCAATCTTTCTCCTGCTGGTAGTTTCAGCATAAGACTCCAAACAATTCTAGTTCAGTTGCATATCTTTTTGGCATGAACGTCTGCAGGGTCAGGACATAAATCTACAGCCTCGGCTCTAGAATGTTTAATCTGTATCCTCATAATTATAAACTACAGATCACCCCAAATTCTACACCTTTTCTAGATTTACGCCTGTATGTGCCTTTTAGTAAACCCGGCGGGGTGCAGGGCTGGGAAGGATGGGGGCTCATAAGTATAGCCACAACTTGTACCATTATACTTAAGAACGTACAAGCATAAAACAACTGGAGCATTTCCTTAAATATTCCAAACATAGGCTATGTTCACACAACGTTTTTTCAGCTCAGTTTAAAATAATGTCCGTTATTTTGAGTCTAAAATAACGGACGTCATTTAGCAGCCTGGCCTCCCCGCAATGACTGGTCTTTGTACATTATTCTAATTTGGGGTTACTAATTGGCCTTTGGATGTGGTTTAATTGAAAAGTCCATTGAATTTAATAGTAAAAACGGAGAAAGAACGGCAACAAAAGAAAAACTGTGTGTGAACTACTAATAAAAAACGTCCACTGTTTGCAAAAGATGTCCGAAAATAATAATCATGTTCATTATTTTGACGTCCGCAGTAAAAACATCCGTTATTTAATGCATTGTGTGCATTGGACGTCCGTCTTCTTATTGACTTTAATGCATTGCCATTGCAGTCAGTTAGATCGCGGCAAAAATGGACGTTTTTTTAAAATACCAAAGTCGTGGGCCTTTTCTCAATTTTTGACATCGTGTGAACATAGCCATACTCTACAAATCAATGTAGATATTTAATGTTTAATATTTTCTAAAGTTTCCTAATGGTTTTTTCTGTGCTGGATAGTGCAGGGGGTTGCTAATCTTGAGCTGTGGGCAGGTGTTTTCTCAGTGTATGTCAGTCTACCACTCCATTCCTGGACTTCTTCGTACTACATTCTCCAGAGTAGGAGCCTGTACTGAATCAAGATGTCTGCTTATACTACAAAAGCTCTCAGACTGTCAGAACACCCCTCTTTTGAAGTTTATTTTGAGAGATGAAAGATACTGTGTATTATACCGTATATTCTAAAAGAAACCCAGCAACAAGGACTTCTCTCGCGCTGCATGCAGCAGGCTGTAAAGTTGTCAGAGGGATATAGTTCTTGGTAGATAAGAGAGAGGCACATGGCCATTATACCAGGAAAGGAACCGTAAGAATATATGTAAATTTCATGTTTTTGCAATCCGTTTTTTTCATCCATTTTTGTGAAAAACTGATGGAAAAATCAATGCATTTGTGCACATCCATTTTGATCCATTCTTCCAAAAAGTGGATCAAAATGCATAATTTTTTTTTAACGTACACAAAAATAAGGTCAGCTACGTTTTTGTGTACGTTAAAAAAATGCATTTTCATCCTTTTCTTATAATGGAAGTCAATGGAAAAACGGATAAAATTGGATGCACACAAACGCAACCATTTTTCCATCCGTTTTTGCAAAAATGGATGAAAAAAACTGATTGCAAAGACGTAGTGTGAATCCAGCCTTACAAAAGAAAAGTTATAAAATATTAACTGTTTTGGGGCATACTTTACATGACCACTTAATCTGTAAGAGTCTCCCATGATATCATGCAGTTGGATCTTAAAATCTGTACAGTACAGGTTTGTTTAGAGCAGAAGCCGTGCCAGATACTGATTGCAGTTTATCATGTTACACACATGTAACTGGATAGAAGGTGGCTGTTATTGGCTATAGCCATAGAAATCTGCATCTGGATCCACTGGCATTCTCTAAAACAGGAATGGGGAACCTTCGGTCCTCCAGCTGCTGCAAAACTACATTTCCCATCATACCTGGGCAGCAAAGGCTTTAGCTTTGACTGTCCAGGCATGATGGGAATTGTAGTTTTGCAACAGCTGGAGGGCGGAAGGTTTACCATCCCTGCTCTAAAACATGGAATTGATTTCTCTAATAATTAATTCACAAGGTATAAGGATAGAATCCAGTTCACTTACTGCTAGAATAGAAATAGATGACTGCCAATCAAGCCTAGACACCAATCTTTAACATGTCAGTATAATCTTTTAGTGTTATGATATTCCCAGATCCCCTGTAAGAAATGGTAAATCACTGATCAACATTTTCCAGAAATCAGAAATCAAGTGCTTCCATTTCTGGCCTCTGAATATTCCTTCCTCTACGCCTAATGGGGTTTCTGCTCTTCCCTGCTCTTTCAAGCAGCTGGATGTAATGTTGAAACGGTTCCAGGTTGGGATTAGGGAAACATTTGAAAGAAACAATTTCCACTGCTTCCATCACTTTGGATTATGTGTCCTGGCTGCAGTAAATAAATCACATTGCAGACAGGAAAAAAAAATCAGCATGCTGCTGTAAATTAGGAAATTGAATAGCAAAATGATAGCCAGGAATTAAATGGGATATTCGTTCCACTCACAAAAGGAAACATTTCACCTGATTAGAATGGCTGCCAGCCCCTGGGGCTTTTCTTTCTACCTGAAATCCTCTTATATTAGTAAGAATCACTAATGTTTACCAGATGGAAATAGTTGTTTTACGGTGTACAAAGATGTATTCTTTAGGCCTTTCTGGACATGAAGGATCATAACACAAATTAATTTATTTGTACATTTTTTTCTCTTGTAAGGTATACATAATACAGATGGTTTGATCCTAGAAGACTGCTTCTTCTGTAGATTAGACCTGTGATACATAGTAATAGGCAGCTATTTCGAGGGGCATCTACTCACCCTGATTTGTTCTTCAAATGGATGACCAAAAAAGTTTTCTATTCACTGGCTGTCTGAAACAGGGTTCACTTCTGTGCTATTGTCATAGCAATTATCCCCTGAATAAGCTGTTATCACGAAACGAGCGTCGGGGAATACCGCCTGACTTGGTGTGGACGTGAGTGCGCAAACGTAAGATAACATGTTTGTAATATAATAGCCGCAATGAATGATTTTTAACATTGGCGATTATGATTATGCTTATAGGAGAGAAGCATATGGTCATATACATTGAGTTAGGAGGGGTTGTGGCTTATACATGGATATAGATAAGATAGAGATGTTATATACCACCCATGATTTCTGTGTATAGACAGGCTGCATTGGGTTGTTTGTTGGCACTTCTTTTTTTTATCATGATTATGTAATTTTTTTATTCTATTTAGTAATAAATAATTTAATTTTAATGGATAATATGACCATATTTCTTTTTGTGGATAATAATGTCATAGCAGTGTGAGCTCCAAGTCTCTGTTTCGGACACAACTATCTTATTGTATACAAGTGTTTAAAAAGAAAAATTCAAAGGAAAGAGAATCAAATAAAATTTCCTAACACCACGTTTTATTGCCACATTCATAGTGACTATTGCTCCTCCCAAAAAAATGTATATTTATTATGTTCCCGAAAATGGTGCATATTAAAATAGCACTTTATTATACAAAATTATACAACTATATCAACAGAAGAATTAAAGAACCCCCTAGGGGTCCTGCAAGTAGCCAGGATTTTATAATTAGAGGGGTTCTCCAATTAAAACTTGTCAACTATTCACAAGACAAAGGATAAGTTAGAGATTGCGGGGGTCTGACCTCCATGCCCCCAGCAAACTCCAGATTGGCCCCTAGCACCTATTTTTCAATACAGCCAAGGGTTGGCACATGACTCGTGGCTCTTTTCATTCTCTATGGAGCTGCTGGAAAGAGCCAAGTACTATACTGCCTTCATTTGGTATTTACAAAGGCATTAGATATATAGAGAAGGATAGGAGGAATGTTAATGACTACATCTACGATCTATCTTCTCCCTTTTTGCCCCTTCTGCTGTAGTGTGTAAATAAGCAGGAAACAGGGAGCAGATGGGAGAGAATAACACATGAAGGCTGAATCAGACTACACGTGTAGTCTGTTTGTAGTCTGTTACCATGGAAACACATTTAGTCACAAAAGGTTAGAATAATTTTAATCAATGTCCATCTTTATTTTAGATGCCTTAGATTTCCACTTCTCAGCTATACCATTAAAGCCACCTTCTGACTGCGCAACCCTATATGCAGAATCGGATGCCCTTTTGTGTTCTGACAACTTCCTATTATAGTCAGCTGGTTACTGGCTAGCTTTCTATTTCCACATGTGTTAATGAGTTTCAGTGCCCATAATCCTGTCATCACGTCACGGTTGGTCCTTCTTGGATCACTTACAATAGTCTCTAAACTATATTTGGTGAACATTCCACAAGACCAGCCATTTTGTAGACACTCTTGCCCAGTCATCCAGCCATTACAATTAAGCTATTGTCAGAATTGCAAAGATACTCACATTTGCCTCTTTTTCCTGTTCCTAAGACATCAGCTTCAAAAACTGACTGCTGCTGCCTTGCTGCCCCTTGACAAGTAGTGAGATAATGTTTTTACTTCATCTGACAGTGATTTTAGTGTCATGACCGATCAGTGTATCTTACATGTGCACAGTGGACCTTCCCTTTAAGGTTGTGTGAAGGGGAGCTGGGGATTTAAACCTCTATAAGGGTATAAACCCACACACCGTATATACAGCAGATATGCAACAAATACGCAGCAGATTTGTTGGTACAGATTTGATGCTGTGTTCAGTTATTTAGATCTAATCTGCTGCGATTTTGCTGCGATTTTGCTGCGAGTTTGCTGCGTATCGCAGCAGTAAATACGCTGCATATACGGTGTGTGGGTTTATACCCTAACAGTAAACCAGGCCAGAGCTCTACAAGAGTGCCTATGGCTTCTCTTAATGTTGTAGTAGACTAGGCATATGGAGGTTGCTTCATAGCTAAGAGTGAGGCAAAATGGGTATTTATTATAGTGTCTAAAATAAGAAAGCTTTGTTTCTTCATCTCGTCTTTCCCCGTAAAAAATATGTTGTACTTTTAAGTGTAACCTTTGATAATATGCGAAGCAGTAGCCTATTTAATCTTTCTCACTATATATGTGTATGTATATATATATATATATATATATATATATAATGTATATAGATTAAAACATATTAATATATACAAAATTAAAGCCATAGCCTGTCCCATTTCTTCACATCCATAAGTCAGTGACCTACATTTACACAGAACCTAATTGGTACCATTCAGATGCTCAGTAAATGCTCACTTGTGCTCACATTAGTCTAAAATATACACTTCACTACCTTTAAGAACTGGCTGTCAAATCTCCTTACATTAATGCACCCAAGGCCTAAATATGAGCGTACATGGTTCAGCAGATTGGCTCGGAGGATTACTTGAAGAAGCACCGCTTGGCTCAGACCCTGCAGTTTTCTGATTTCTGTTGTTTCCTTACAGCGGTTCTCAGTTCTGACAAGAAAATATGAGAGTAAGTCAAAATGAATAAGTTCTGTCAAGTATTGTCACTTAGCACAGAATGTACAGTCTGAAGCTTGTCAGATGAAGCACTGAGGACATTTTTTTAACACCATCTGAGTTCTAGAGAATCATAATATTTGCTGTACATTGCTCAAGTATATAGCTATGGGTAGTATTGTTTATTTATCTATCTATCTATTTATTTTTAAAGTCTCAAATTTGAGACTAAACTGATGAATGGCAATTTGACTGCAAAATCAGACTGCACAGGTTTTGTTTGTAGTCTGTTGTCATGGAGACATACAGGAGCTGTAGTGACTTAAATCATTGATGGACGCGCATGCCTTGTTTACACGGAAAGAGGTGTGGCTGACTAATGGTGAGTTTACACAGAGAGATTTATCTGAAAGGTTTTGGAAGCCAAAGCCAGGAATGGATTTGAAGAGAGGAGTAATCTCAATCTTTCCTTTAGGACCTGTTCCCTACTTATAGTCTGTTCCTGGCTTTGGCTTAAAAAAATCTGTCAGATAAATCTCTGTGTAAACGCACCATTACAATAATTTATAATCTCTGCAACCAGCTGACAGGCGTTTGCCCATTAGACTATATTAACTGCAAATGTGCATCATTTTTCATTTTAGCTCCATTTGACCAACTGCATTTTTAATGCTGACAAAGCAAATGGAAATAGCCAAGAATTATTTCTAGAAAAAAAAAAAAAAAAAAAATGCACTCTAAGCACAATCTGAGGCCACATTAACACTTTCTGTAAGTTTGTCCATGATTGTGGATCCGCAGTTATAAACACATTTAGGACCTATTGATTTCAAGTGGGCTGTTCACCCTGTCTCTAGTATTAGGGATCAGTAAAAATTGCTTCAGCAAAAATCACTGACAAGCTCTAGTATGGACCGTAATTGCTGCAAGGATTGTCCCATAGAAGTCTATGGGAGAGTCCGTCATATTTGCAAAAAATATGGATTACAGATGCACTAATTTTTTTTGCAGATTGCTGAGGACAATTTCAGGCATAATATACAGTCCTACTAATTGTGGTAATATAGCCTTAGGCCTCATTGACACGTTTAGTAATTTTTCCGGTCCACATATAGGTCCAATATTTTTAGATTTGATCTGTGTTTTCTATGGATGTCATGCCGGTAAAAAAATGGAATCCTATGGGCTTCTAATGGCTAATCACAATCCACACTAGGACATAGTTACATAGTTAGCATGGTTGAAAGAAGACACATGTCCATCAAGTTTAACCAAGAAGAGGATGGATGATGGGTACATTGTAGAAATATGCTGATGTTGATGTTTTTTTGGTCTAAGAACTTGTCTAGGCCGGTTTTGAAGCCCTCTACTGTTTTTGTTGTGACCAGATCCTGTGGTAGACTGTTCCACTGATTGTTCTCATTATAAAGAAGGCTTGTTGCCTCCGGAGACTGAACCTTTCTTTTCTTTCTCCAGGCGGAGGCAGTGCCCTCTTGTCTTTTTAGGCGGTTTTACCCGGGACATCTTTTTCCCATATTTCTTGTAGCGGCCATTTATATATTTAAATAAATTAATCTCCCCTTAAACGTCTCTTGAGACTAAAGGAATTGAATTCTTTTAATCTATCCCCATAATTAAGATGCTCCATTCCCCTTATTTTTTCACGAAATGGATTGCTGGTCTGTGAAAAAGCGGAAGGTGTGACTATCACAATAGAAATGAGTGGATCTGCAACCACGGACAACTTTGCGGGACGTTAGTTATTACAGAAATAAGTGCTTGCTTTATGAAGATGTAATATATTTAGGAATTTAATTGTGTGATATGAATCTGAGATTTTAACAGCTTATTTTAGTCACACAGTTCAAAAAATATACGATGCTATTCTAAGCAGTATTCTTCCTAGGCTAAGCTGCAGTAACATCAGGGTTAAAAGACTCGCCATGATTAGTGTGCTACTCCTGTTAGTGCAGACCCATTTTTCTCTACAGGGAACTCTGCTCTGTCGCTTCTTAATGTAATAGCTGAAGTGAATCTTTAATTACTCCACCATTCACCCAGGTCTCTACAGTATAAATAGACTGATCTTAATCGAGTTCACTGATAGGCAATCAATATAGATTGTACTGTCTGCTAATGACTAATTCCTGGGCACCCGTCTTTATAACTGTTTCAGGATAGCTAGCTGACCATGTGCGAATACCTGTGTTGTATTGCTCAGGATTAGAGATGAGCGAACCTTGAGCATGCTCGAGTCGATCCGAACCCGAACTTTCGGCATTTGATTAGCGGTGGCTGCTGAAGTTGGATAAAGCCCTAAGGCTATGTGGAAAACATGGATATAGTCATTGGCTGTATCCATGTTTTCCAGACCTTTATCCAAGTTCAGCAGCCCCCGCTAATCAAGTGCCGAATGTTCGGGTTCGGAACGACTCAAACCCAAACCCGGTTCGCTCATCTCTACTCAGGATCTTCCAGAAATGTGAATGAATCTAGAACACAGATGGAAATATGCCCTGTTTAAAGGAGAACTATGAGCAGGTTAAGGTCCTGTTACACTGAGCGATTTTTAACGATAAACGACTAACTATTAATGATCGCAAACGAGATTGTTTATCATTAACCTGAAATCGTTCACCATATTATACAGAACGATAATCGTTAGTTACGATCGTTACTGTGATCGGTTTTGTGATCGTTACTATGATCGTTTATGAATGAACAATGTGCAATTACACTGAACGATTAGTAAAAAAAATGCGGAACTTGAACGAACGTGGAATTACAGTGAACGATTAGCGAACGATTAACGATATTTTAGGTTCAGATCTAAGTCAACGATCAACGACATACGAACGATTTTTCGATCGTTGCCTGTAATTACACAGAACGATTATCGTATAAATTCGAACGATTTAACAATTTTTCGCACGATAATCATCTCGTGTAATAGGGCCCTTAGACTAATCTAACTTGCTGATATGTCCTAGTTGTAAAGGAGACGCAGAGGATGAAGGAATGTCTCTAACCTTCCTCCTCAGTGCCATTCCTGTGCACTTAGTCTTTTACTCCTTTGTCCGGTAAGACTGTAAGAAGCACTTCCCCCACCCCTGAGTGGCGATCCGGCTGCCCTCAGCTGGCCCGCTTTATTGATTATCAAGTGAGGCTAGCTGGGGGGGCAAATCTGTACAATGGGGGCGGGCAGTGCTCCAAATGGTCTTACCGAACTGTGGAGTGAATGGGAGCAGCGCCAAGGTTGAATATAACAGACATACCATCATCCTTGGTGCCTCCTGTGCAATAGGAACATATCAGCAGGTTAGATTTGTTCTCCTATGTTCCCACTAAGCCTTTTTTCAGCCGTTTTTTTGGATGACCTTCATTTTCATGGCAAATAATGACAGTCCAAAAAACAGACGTTGTGTCGTTGTGTGCTCATAACCTGAAGGCGTAATTTGACCACAGACAACACTGTAACAGGATTACCACCTAGAATGTGCCATTTATGTGCTGTGTATATGAGGGAATTTTGGTCCCCCTCAGGCACAGAAGCCTATGTGTGACTCCTACCTTTAAACACCATATATCCTATGTGTACCCCAGGTGGTCCATGCCATGAGGGGACCTATTATCCTTGCTCCTAGTGTACTTTGAAAAAATGCACAAATACTTGCGCAACCCGGTCCACCCTGCTTGTCTGAAGGCCTCTTCCTGTCCCTGCTTACAATGATCACAGTGAGCATCTACACAAGCTCAGAGCTGCCTTAGATTACTGAGGTTGCTACATGGCAGATTTGGCAGAAGGGCTGGGATTTAGTTAAGACCAGCGTGCATATACGCCGGTCTTGATAAAGCCCACCATGTCTCTACAGGCTACCCATGCTATGCTTATAATAGGTATAGCACAGTGAGCAAAGCCTAAGCTTAGCTAAGCCATAGCTACACCAGTGGTTCTAATCCAGGTCCCCCTGTGACATCTTCAAGTCCCCAGCTAAACGCTCCAGCCAAAACTTCTGATACAGACTCCTCTTGGCAGTGACTGCCTGGTCAGCCAATCGCTGTCCACAGAGCCGTCCAGATTTAGTCAGTAATTGGCTGAGTAGGCTGTCTTGGAAGTAGTGGCCAGACTGTTCAGCGGGGGACCCGAAGATGTCACATGGCCGCCAGAGGGAGGGTGTTTGGTGGTTATGTGTTTATTGTTTTCTCTACAGCCCAGAAATATATATTAAGAAAAAGCTTTATGCATGGAGTACTACTTTAATGCAACAATAAATATGAAAGAAACAGCATGCAGTATCTTTTTGACCATGGCCAGCTGATTAAATATATATCCCTGCATGAATGAAAGGGCAGATTTACTTTATCATGTACTTATTTACTCAATGTGACTGACCTTTATAGCACATCAAATCTCTATGCGCTTATGTGCAAGGTCACTGGTGACAGTTCCTGCTCTATTTACAATACTAAATCAATACTAATAATGTTGATGAAATGGTTTTGATAAAATTGCATGTTACACTGTTCTTTTATTGCAATTTTGTCACATGCCATGCGGCAATGTATTCTTAGTAGGGAGAGTCTTAATCTAAGGGCATGTTCACATATAATGTATTTGGCAATGATCTTCTAAGGTGTGATGCCACAAAGTTTGCAAATCTGGATTTGGGCATTTTCTGCCATTCTTTTCATGCAGATCCTCTATTGGGTCTATCCAGAAATATTAATTTGGTTAAAGTCCGGTGTCTGGCTGGGCTATTTAAGGAGTTGTGTTGTCTTGGTTGTAATTCGCTAATCGGTTAGTAAAATTAGAAATCTTTTAGTCGTTCGTAAAAAGGTTTTTAAAAAAGTAGGTGTGTCGTATGGTCATGATCACCCCAGCGAACGTTTTAAACGACCATGTAACGACCGCAAAATAATCGTTACACTACATATATCGTTCACGTTGTGTTATCGTTCGCAAAAAAAAAATTGTTTAGTGATCGTTAACGAGCGGTCGTTGGAGCGATTTTATGAACGATAATCGTTCCGTGGAATAGGGCTATTAGTCTGAGGTTGAGTGCAATCTGCATTAGATTTTCCTTAAGAATATTTCTGTACTTTGCTCCATTCAGCTTTTCCCCAATCCCGACCAGTCTTCTTGACCCAGCTGCTGATTTCCTCCAGATACAATGCTTAGAACTAATAGCCCTATTCCACGGAACGATTATCGTTCACAAACTCGCTCCAACGACCGCTCGTTAACGATAATCGCTTCGTGGAATTGGTGTAAACGAGCGAACGACAAAGGCGAAGTCATTATACTGTCGTTCACAATTGTTTTTCAGCATGTCGAAAAAAAGTCGTTGGTCTTTGAAAGATAATTCGCTAATCGGTTCGTAAAATTAGAAATCTTTCAGTCATTCGTAAAAAGGTTTTAAAAAAAGTAGGTGTCGTATGGTCATGATCACCCCGGCGAACGTTTTAAACGACCATGTAATGACCGCAAAATAATCGTTACACTACATATATCATCGTTACACTACATATATCATTCACTTTATGTGTTATCGTTCGCTAAAAAAATTTTTAGTGATAGTTAACGAGCACTCATTGGAGCGAGTTTATGAACGATAATCGTTCTGTGGAATAGGGCTATAAGGCCTTTTTTGCAACATTTAGGCATTCATGCGAGCTTTACTGGGAGACTTCTTTCTGGCCATACCTAAAGCCCAGATCAGTGCAATACAGTAATGATTGACCTGTTGGAAGTCCCTCTATCTACACACAGGATCAATGGAGCTCACACAGAATGACCATTGGGTTTTTGGTCACTTTTTTTACCCTTCTCTCCCAACTAATTAGCAAAAATCTCAAAAATTCTGTTTTCACGATCTTTTAATAGGCTATTTAGTGAAGATTGATGGGGGGAAAGCAATGAAGCACCTATATCATGCCCACCTGAAAGCAGACTGAGTAAATAAGTTATTTTTATGTATTCCCTATTGGAAGGAAATAGGTAAGCTGCACCCATACAGCTCTGTCGCCACCTTATCCTTCCCAGAACAATGGAGCCGGACGTTGAAAATCCATTATTTTTAACCCATCCCTCCACCGACATGATCTGTCAGCGGAGACTTGTGAGCCCCTCACCCACATTATACTGTTCACAGAAACCACCACTGGTTTAGTAATGTGCTTGAGGTGAGACAAACGTGTCTGATTTTTGTCTCGGACAGATAGCAACCAGCTCATATTGAGAAAGAAAAACTGAGCTGCGATTGGTTGCTATCTCTCT